>NW_028270140.1:151938697-152255989 GCF_037043375.1 Chiloscyllium plagiosum
AGATGACAAAAAGCATGTTTTGCAAGTTTGTGGTTGATACCAAAATTGATAGAATATTGAACAGTGAAGAAAGTTATCTTAGAATACAAAAAGATCTTAATCAAATGGGTCAATGGGCTGAAGAGTGACAAATGGAGTTTAAGATAAGTGTGAGGTATTGCACTTTGGGAAAACAATCAAAGGGAAGACTTACACAATTAAAAGTAGGGCCTTAGGTTGTGCTGTAGAACAGAGACCTAGGGATTCAGGTACAGAATTCTTCCAAATTAGCATCATCTATATATACGGTGGTTCAGCACACTTGCCTTCATTGCTCAGACCTTTGATAATCGGAGTTGGGATGTTTTGTTCAGGTTGGACAGGATGCTGGTGAGGCCTCTATTGTGTCCAGTTCTGGTTACCCTGTTATTGCAAGGATATCATTTAGCTGGAGAAGAGATTTATCAGGATGTTGCAAATAAAGCAGGCCTTGAGTTATCGGAAGAGTCGGGAGCGACTAGGACATTTCTCACTGGAGCGTACAAGGTTGTGAGGTGATCTTATCAAGATCGATAAAAAGCATGAGGAATATAGATAAGGTGAATGGCAGGTGTCTTTTTGCTCAGGTGGGCGATTTCAAGACTGGGGCATATTTTTAAGGTGAGAGGAGAAAGATTTCAAAAAGACATAAGGAAGGCGGCTGAGGGGTGACCTTTTTAAGGTTTACAAAATTACGAGGAGCATGGATAGGATAAATAGGCAAAATCTTTTCCCTGGGGTCAGGGAGTCCAGAACGAGAGGGCATAGGTTTAGAGTGAGAGGGGAAAGATATAAAACAGACCTAAGGGGCAACATTTTCATGCAGAGGGTGGTATGTTTATGGAATGAGCTGCCGGAGGAAGTGGTGGAGGCTGGTACAATTGCAACATTTAAAAGGCATTTGGATGGTTATACGAATAGGAAGGGTTTGGAGGGATATGGGCCGGGTGCTGGCAGGTGGAATGAGATTGGGTTGGGATTTCTGGTCGGCATGGACGGGTTGGACCGAAGGGTCTGTTTCCTTCTTTATGACTCTATGCCTCTAAGGGGCAGTTTTTATTTTACACAGAGAGTGGTTTATGTGGAATGAACTTCCAGAGGAAATGGTGGATGTGGGGACAGTTACAACGTGTAAAAGGCATTTAGATAATTTCATGAGAAAGAAATGTTTGGAGAGATATGGGCCAAGCGCAGGCAGGTGGGACTACTTTAGTTTGGGATTATGGTCAGCATGGACTCGTTGAACTGATTATAGCTTGGAAAAGGTTAGTATAGATGCTGATAATGGGGAGGGGGGTGAGGAGGCAGGAGTAAACTCTCAGTGAAAACAGACCCCAGACAGAGAGAAAAGCAATTGGGGACCATTTGTCACTGACAATGGATTGTTTTGGTAGTAGCCCATGTGATGACAAGGCCTGGTGTGTGGGGGTTGGGGGAAGGAGGTAGGAGAAGGTGCTGAGGCCCTAAAATAATTCACCTCAATATTGAGTCCAGAAGGTCACTGGGTCCCCAAAAAGTGGGATGTGGAAATGGCAGGCAACTGGATGCTGAGAATCATTTTTGTGGGCAGAACATTTCTGTTCTGCAAAGTAATCACCCAGTCTGTGTTTTGTTTTCCCAATACAGAGTTAGAAGTGGACTGTGCAGAGTTGGTGGATTATGAGCAGCCCTGAGCCTGTGTGAGGTGGTGCTGATGGAGAGAGACGGCTCAAGATTGTGCATATGGCAACACATGACACTGAGTGTGAATGGCAGATTTCATTCTCTAAATCAAGTTGCCATATTATTACCAGACCATGGGCTGCTTTCTCTTGAGAGAGACAGAGACAACTGGTGGTGGTTTAACCTGAGGGCCACCACACTTCAGTGAGGGGAGAGTTGAGAAAGAGGGTGCTTCATGGTCACTTGAGCCAATGTGGGGATTGAACCCACACTGTTGGCATCACACTGCTTTGCAAACCAACCGTCCAGCTAACTAAACCAAACCCCAGATTCCCTAAAGTGTACGATTGAATCAGATCAGCTTTTCCAAATCTCAACAATGGTCACATGCAGCCATTAGGTTAGCTTTTTTTTAAATTGCAGATTTTAAAAAAAATTCACCTGCTGCTGTGGTGGGATTTGAACCCATGGCCCCAGGATTGGGTGTCTGGATTAGTCACCCAGTGACAGTAACAGTAACAGTACACCACCAACTCCTGTTATAGCCCAAGGGTGAATGCAGGGCTAGGATAGGTCCCACGTAGCTGTGATGCCTCACACAGTCAGATGGACACTGGGGGAATATACTTGCATTGATGGAACTATTTCCGATGAAGGTTGGAACCAAGAGGGACACATTAGTCTGTAGCACCTTCCTGTTCAAGGAGATGATCATAATGTCAGTGTAACTTTGGGTTGTTTAGAGATTGACCTAGATATTCTGAGTGTGTCAATGTCTTTCAATACTGACATCAAAATGCGCCTAAAAATTTCAGCACATCATAGTACATTAAATATTGAAAAAAATTAAATTTGAAACCAAAAGCTAAAATACTACAGATGCTGGACATTTTAAATAAACATCAAAATGCTGCAAACACTCAGCAGGGCAGACAATACCGATGGAGAGAAACAGGGTTAATGTTTTAGTTCCATGTCCTTTCAGCAGAAAATCAAATCACAAAACATTCACAGAATCTGTACCACTCTCATTGTGCACCTTCTACAGGCTGAAGAATGTGTGAACGGTTTCTTACCATGTACCTGCAACCGAGTCTCTTTCTGGATCCGATACAAAAGATTGAATCTTGATCTGTATTCCACCAGACACAGGTAAGTGTGATTGTCCCTCACACTCAGCTGGTTTATCCTGGTTGAAGCGTTTCCCTCCTCTGGGTTCCTGATGAGCTCGTACCGACTTCCACCGTGTCCAGTTGTCCAAGTTCCCTGTGATTGGGCTGTAAATGTAACGATGTGTTGGTAGGGCTCCTTCCTCATCCAGGTAACAGTGGTCAGGGGAGGGTAGGATCTGGTCTCGAAGATACAGGGTAAAGTAACTGAATCTCCCTCTGTTCCACTCACCACTGAGACATCTCCTTGAGCATCAAAGGAAAGGACAAACATCAGAATGGATGAGGTCAGTGTGCAGAAGGTCTTATTTCAATATGTTATATTCCTTTCAACTTCACAATAAAATGAACAATTAAAGACTCCACTCATATCTCTAACAGGTCTGTCCTCGACATTCCCCAGGAAGAGACACCCTGATCAAAATGTCTCCTCGCCACTCAATTTGAAAACCTTGATTACAAGATTAAAAATCAGACATCACCAGGTTATAGTCCAACAGATTTATTTTGAAGCACTAGCTTTCGGAGCGCTGCTCCTTCATCAGGTGATTGTGGAGTATAAGATTGTAAGACACAGAATTTATGGCAAATGTTTATAGTGTGATGTAACTGAAATTATATATTGAAGAAGACCAGGATAGTTTGTTCAGTCTCTCGTCCGTTAGAGTGACCATGTTGGTTTCAGTTCTTTTATATGTAAATCACAATTTTCTTTTAAAAGTTACGTTCTCAAGTGAACTTTAACAATTGGTGTCTGTCAGCCCAGATAATGTATTGAAGGTGTGAGCTCCCCTGTGTGATACTGTCTGTGCCACAATGTTTAGACTGATTCTAATCTAAAAAATGACTTTATAGAAACTTACATGGATTTTTGAGCAAAGTATGATGAAACTCTGAAAGTACAAATTCACCCCACAAAAGTATAGGTGTATGTGTGCATGTGTGTGTGTGATTGTGTGTGTGTGTGTTTGTTGAGGGGGTGGCTGTGAGTGTCTGTGAAAGAATGTGCGCATGTGTGTGAGTATGAGTATAAAGGGGTATAAGTCTGTAAGAGGGTGCATGTGTGAGTGTATTTGTGAGCGTATGAAAGAGCATCTGCGCCCGTATGTGTGTGTGTGTCGGGGGGGGGAGTGTCTGTGTGCATGCATGTCTCTGCATATGTGTGTGCAGGACCGCTGAAGTGTTCTCTGACTCGGGGCGGGGGAGCACTCTTGTCTGTTGATTGTTGTATGGTGCCCATCCATTCGTTGCCGTAGCTTCTGCTTGGTCTCACCAATGTAGCATGCCTCGGGCATCCTTGCCTGCAGTGGATGGGATAGACAACGTTGGCTGAGTTGCATGAGTACCTGCCACATACAGCAGTCTGGGACATTCAACCTTGGACTTTCAGGTGACCATCCTCCAAGGCGGACTTCGGGACAGGCAGCAACAAAAAGTGGCTGAGCAGAGGCTCTTGGCCCAGTTTGGTACCCATGGGGATGGCCTCAACCGAGATCTTGGATTCATTTCACACTACAGGTGACCCCATCACGCTATACACACAAACACACACAGACACTCCTACACACACACAGACACACACACACTCCTACACACACAGACACACACACACACACTCCGACACACATACACACACACACTCCTACACACATACACACACACACAGACACTCCTACACATACACACACTCCTACACACACGCACACACACACAGACACTCCTACACACACGTACACACACACTCCTACACACACAGACACACACACACTCCGATGCACATACACACACACACTCCTACACACACACACACACACACACACTCCTACACACACACATATACACACACTCCTACACACACACATATACACACACATATACACACACTCCTACACTCACACTCCTACACACGTACACACACAGACACTCCTACGGACGCACGCACACACAGACATTCCAACACACCCACACACACACGCGCGCGTGCACACACACACTCCTACACAAACACACACACACACTCCTACGGACGCACACACTGATGCAGACGCTCTCTCATACGCTCACACATACACTGCCACACTCACACATGCACCTTCTCACAGACTTTGTCCTTACACTCACACACAGGCACATACTCCTCACAGACATTCACAACCACCCCCCTCCCCCGCTTCCCCAACCCCACACTTATACCCCTTTATACTCATACTCACACACATGTGCACATTCTTTCACAGACACTCACAGCCACCTTCCCAACAAACACACACACACACACATGCACATATAAGTTTGTGGGGATGAATTTGTACTTGCAGAATAACATTTTACTTTGCTCAACAATCCATGTAAGATTCTATAAATTCATTTTTTTAGATTAGAATCAGTCTAAACGTTGTGGCACAGAGGGTATCACCCAGGGAAGCTCACACCTTCAATACATTATCTGGGCTGACAGACATTATCTGGGCTGACAGATACCAATTGTTAAAGTTCACTTGAGAATGGAGCTTTTAAAAAAAAGTTTTGTGATTTACATATAAAAGAATTGAAGTCAACATGGTCATTCTAACGGATGAGAGACTTAACAAACAATCTAGATCTTTTGCAATATATAATTTCAGTTACATCACACTATAAACCTTTGCTATAAATTCTGTGTCTTACAATCTTACGCTTCACAACCACCTGATGAAGGAGCAGCGCTCCAAAAGCTAGTGCTTCCAAATAAACCTGTTGGACTATAACCTGGCGTTGTGTGAGTTTTAACTTTGTACGTCCCAGTCCAACACCGGCATCTCCAAACCTTGGTTACAAGATATTTACATGATGTGGAGTTGCCAGTGTTGCACTGAGGTGGACAAAGTCAGAAGTCACACTACACCAGGACTTCACCTGATGCAGGAGCAGTGCTCTGAACCTTGTTATTTCAAATAAACCTGTTGGACTATAACCTGATGCCGTGTGACTGCTGAAGGTACTTACAGATCGGATCCATTGAACCCTCCTGAATTCATTCATGCAGAACCCTCCACCCATTGCTCAAAGTTAATTTTCTTTAGACGAGGTCAAGGATTTTACAGCCTTCCCCCTCACTCTGTTGCTCAAACACATTCAAAGTATTGACCACACTCTGTGTGAAGGAGAACCCCCTGGTGTCATTCCTAATGTAACCATTCACCAGCTCCAAGTTGTGACCTTTGAAATGAGCACAGGTTAATTTAAACTCAGAGTCCAGATTAAACTTTTCTACATTAAGTAAGATATTTGGGTGCAGGAGGAGGGGGATAATCAGCCATGTGGCTCTTTGCTTCATGAACTTAAAAGAGGAGCTGAGAGGTTAAATGTTTCCTCATCTCAATTTACATAGAAAATCCGTTATTTTGCAATTGTTCCCCTGTTTGACTTTTGTTCACAAGAGCAAATATCCTCTCAGAATCTGTCTTGTCAAACTCCTCAGCATCTTGAGGAAGGGTCACTCTGCCTGAAACGTTAACTCTGATTTCTCTCCACAGGTGCTGCCAGACCTGCTGAGCTTTTCTGATAATTTCCATTTTTGTTTCTGATTTGCAGCATCTGCAGCTTTGTTTTTGCTTTTTCCTCAGGATGTTCTTTGTTTCATTTATTTCTACTTTTGTTTTATTCCATCATGGGTGTCACTGGCCCGGATTATGTGCATGTATTGTCCATCCTGATTGCCCAGGTGAAGCTGCTGTTACGAGACGGCGGTGAAGCCTTCTGCTAATTAAACCAACCACCCAGAAAAGCTCACCTCGCATCGCCATCTGTTAATGTATGAGGAATAGAGAACTCCCAAAATTCACTTTTATATTAAAAATCAAATTATTCTTTAACTCTCAAAGTGAATATTAAACAACAACTATTTCCAACTTTAAGCCTCCTTTCCCTAAACTGCTTGTTCTCTGCCTCCAACTCTATAACAATCTACTGTTCCAAGAACTACCCATATTAAAGTTACATCAGCTTCATTACAAAACCACACAGTGGCTGTTATTATTGATGTGTTTCTTCTTTCAGCTCATTATCTCCCTGAGTTGTCTTCTGTCTTTCACTGCAAAGATGTTTCATATGAGAAAGGTACCTTTGGTACAGAATGTTTTGAATGACAGCTTCTCAATGCAGTTACTTTATGTCTAACTTTCAAAATGTCTGCTTTTTTTATACCCCAAACATCAGGTGGTTTCATTGTTTTGAAGTTGGCAAAAACAATAAATTCAAACGTGATTGGGTTTTAGTATCCTGGGGCAAAGTTTACACTGATTGGTTAGATTCAAATTATAGTCAAAGCAACTGAGGTATCTAGTTTACAGCTAAATGTTACATATTTTCAATTTTCCAGTACACTCTGAGACTGCTCGTTAGTCACATGACAGGTGCCTGCATGTTCTCAGTGTAGAACACCTTTCACTCTCGCTTAAAGGTACAGTACGCATCTTCAACTTCATAACAAACCCCGAAGAAAAAAATGAACCATCATAATGAAAAGATGTCTCAATGTTTTGCCTAATTCTTAACTCCATGACAATGAAATACATAGGATATTAATTTAAGTTCATATTAATTTCCACACACATATGTATAACATTGTTATCTGTTCAACCTTATTTAA
This sequence comes from Chiloscyllium plagiosum, assembly GCF_037043375.1. Taxonomy (NCBI): domain Eukaryota; kingdom Metazoa; phylum Chordata; class Chondrichthyes; order Orectolobiformes; family Hemiscylliidae; genus Chiloscyllium; species Chiloscyllium plagiosum. Next base: position 151,946,177 of record NW_028270140.1, read on the forward strand.
AATTTATCCGTTAAATTTGCGATAATGTTGTATGGCCAGTACCAAACTTAACAATTCCTTTTCGATGGGAGAATATTTTTCTCTGGTGGGTATTGGGTTTCTTTGAAAAGTAACCGACTGGCTATTCAATTCCATCATCATCTTCCTGTAGCAGTACAGCCTCAAGTCCAATATCATGAGCATCGATTGCAACTTTGATTGCAACATTTGGTGCAGCTAAAACTGGTGCCGTGGTTAATACAACTCTTACATTGTCAAGTGCCTCCTGGCATTGTTCCATCCACCGAAATGTTGTGGTCTTCTTCAGGAAATCCGTGTGTGAAGTCACTACCCTGCTGACATTTGGAACAAACTCCCAGTAGAATCCACTTAGTCCCCAAAATCAAAGCACTTCTTTCTTTGAGGTTGTTTGTGGAAATTCCTCGATGGTCTTTGTCTTTGCATTCCTGAGGGTCAACATTTCATGACCGATGTTATGTCCCAATAATGTCTCCTCTGCCTTCGCAAATTGTGTTTTCTTTAATTTTATTACCATTTTGCTTCTCTTAATCGTTCAAAGAGCTGTGTGCCAACTGTACCATGTGATCTTTCCATGACTTACTAAAGATCACTGCATCATCCAGATATACTGCACAGTTTGTTAACACAGCCACACCTCTGTTCACGAGCCTTTTAAATGTGGCTGGTGTGTTCTTTATTCAAAAGGGCAACACTTTGAATTGACATAACCCATTTGGGATGACAAACGCAGAAATTTATTTCACTTTCTCTGATAAAAGGATGACAATACCTAAACAGTAAGTCCAACTTTGAGATGTAAGGCGCTTGTCCAACTTTCTCTATACAATCCTCCAATTTTAGTATTGATCTGAGTTTGATTTTGTAATGGCCTTAACCTTACAATGGCCCACGCAAAATAGTTGAATCCCATTCGGTTTGGCAACTAACACGATCATCGAACTCCACTTGCTTTGACTGAGTTCGATGATAGCTTCATTGAGCATTGCATCCACTTCCTTCTGGACCTGTGTGGCGTTGAAAGGATTAAGCCTGTTGGTGTGTTGTTTTATTGGAACAGCATTCCCTACTTCTACCTCATGCACAAGAGGATCAGGCCTCTCTATCTATTCCTGCATAGGTCCTTGTACTGCTGCAACAATCCTTTCAACTGGTTCTTTGTTCCTGGGACAGATTGTTCACTAACCTATCCCACTCCTCAAGGACGTCTTCATTGTTTAATGTATTTTAAAGCAATCAAACTGCACAACATGAGATTTGATTCTTCACTCTGTGGGGCAGTAACTAACACTGTTCCTCCAGTTCCCCCTCTCTATTATAATAATGTTTCAACATATTCACATGACATACCCAATATAGTTTTTTCCTGTCCAGCGTCTTTCCCAGATAATTTACCTGACTCAACGTTTTTCTCAATTTGTCAGGGACCACAGAACCTGACTTTGAAAGGATATCCTGTCATTGGTAACAATACTAACACGTCATCCCCACAGGAAAATGTCAGAATTTCGGAGTTTTTATCTGCCACCTGCTTCAATCTTCACTGCACCCTCTTTCAGTGCTGTTTAGCTAACTCACCGGCCTGATTTAATCTCTCTCTCACGTCCGATACATAATCCAAGTGTGTGACCTCCGACTTCAGTCCTCTCAATTTCTCTTTAAGTAATTTCAAAGTACCTCTCACTTCATGTCGAATATTAACTCAAAGGGAATGAACTGAGTCGATTCATTTGAGCCATCTCTAATGGCAAACAATATGAATGGGATACCTTCATCCCAATCATTCAGGTAATCCTGACAGCACACTCTTAACATGGTCTTCAGGGTCTGATGCCACCTTTCCAAAGCTCCCTGAGTTTCAGGATGATATGCACTTGGTTTAATGTGCTGTATGCCTAATCTATCCATGATTTCTTTAAACAGCTGAGCAATAAAATTAGACAATGATCTGACTGAGTCTCTCTGGGTAGCTCATACCAAGTGAAGAAAGCTACTAACTCCTCTACCACCCTTTTTGCCTTAATGCTCCGTAATGGAATTGCATCCGGAAATCTGGGAGACACACCCATTATGGTTAGCAAGTACTGGTTCCCAATTATAGTTATAGGGAGGGAACCGACACAATCATCATAACCCACGTGAAAGGTTCTTCAAATGTGGGAACTGGCAACAAAGGTGTTGGGTTTACTTCTTTGGCTCACCGACCAGTTGGCTTGTATGACACTTACGGCAAAAGTTAACAACATCTTTGTGCATCCCAGGCCAATACAACTGCTTTTGTACCTTAATCTGAGTCTTCCTTACACTGAGGTGACCTCCTACTGGTAGTTCATGTGCTCCATGGAACATCTCCTGTCTGTATACTACCAGCAACACAATCTGGTGCAAGTTGAATGATGTGAGTTTTTAAACTCGTCAGCAGAATAACCTCTCCTCGAGCCTCAAAGGTCTTATCTATCTTTAAAGCACGTACCCATCTGTCAAAAAGACTGATTGATTCTTTCAAACTCAATTCAAGTCTGACTTGGTTCCTTCTTTATATTTCTGAACCACTGTCAATACACTTCTGGTACCAATTCATAAGCACTCAAAATAGCATGTTTGACATCGTCATAATCTCTTGACCCCTCATCTGACAGCACTGCAAATACCTCACTAGCTCTGCCTACCAGCTTATTCCGAACTAGCATTACACAGAGGTTCCCTGACCACTCCCTATGCCCAGCCAAATTGTCAAATGAAATAAAAAAGGCTTCAACATCTTTCTCATCAAAATGTAGCAGAGCTTTGACGTATTTGTATTATCACGACCTTCACTCTTCATCTCCTTCCTGTTAACTTGGCTTTCCTGACTAATTCACAACTTCCGAAGTTCAAATTCACTCTCCCTTTCTCGTTCTCTTTCTCCGCTCTCTCTTTGCTCTGCTAACAACATTCTCTCTCTTTCTTTTTCACTGTCTCTCTCTCTCTCTTTCTTTTTCTTTTCTCTTTCTTCTCTCTTTCTCTCTCCCTTTCTTCTCTTTTTCTCTCTCTGTCTCTTTCCCTCCATTTATTCTATCTCTCTTTGTCTCTCTCTCTCTCTTCTTTTCTTCTCTCATGGCTCTTCTTTCCTTTTCTTTATCTTGTAACTCCATTTTCCTCAGTTGTAAACTACATTTTTCTAACTCTCCTGCACTTGTCTGTTTCTCTGACACACCAAAGTGCTTGACTAACTCCCTTACAATTTCAGCTTTCCCATGTCTCTGGTTAGATCCAATTCTATGGGAGATTTAAACAATCCTTCGATAAGCACATGGATGATGATGGGATAGTGCAGGGGGATGAACTGAGAATAGTTCACAGGTCGGCACAACATCGAGGGCCGAAGGGCCTGTTCTGTGTTGTATTGTTCTATGTTTTATGTTCTATGTTCGAACCTCAATGCTAATTCTAAACGGATGGCTATCTGCTGTCTTTCTAAACTTTTTTCGCAAATTTGGAACCATTTTCAAACCGCACAACGTCTTCAGCAATTTCAAGAGCCATTTCTCTCACTTTTAATTTAACCAACCACAAATAACCGAAAATATATCAATTCTCTGAACCAACATTTTCTTTAAAAATCTCGGACACTGATCGGCAAGTGTTTAAATCTGCTGGGATCTTTTGTACCCAAATCTTTCCAAATCTCAGACTGGATCTGTCTAAACCCGTCCAAATCGCAGATGAGCCCCCAAAATGTAACGACATGGTGGTGAACCCCTCTGCTAATTAAACCAAACACCCAGAAAAGCTCACCTCACATCATAATCTGTTAAAGTCTAAGTGATAGAGAACTCCCAAATTCCACTATTTCAACAAAAAAAAATCAATTTATTCTTTAACTCTCAAAGTGAACATTAAACAACAACTATTTCCAACTCTAAGCTTCCTTTCCCTTAACTCATTTCACACACACACACACTTTCTCACCCTCACAACGCACACCCCAGACAGACACACACACAGACAGACAAAGACCCACAAGCACACATATATTTTGTGTGGTGAATTTGTACTTGCAGAGTTACATTGCACTTTGCTCAAAAACTGCATACATTCATATATAACTCTGAGCTCAAAAACTGCATGAATTTATGTAAAACTCTGTTATCTCACTTTTTAGATTAGAATCAATCTAAACATCAGGTCATAGACAGAGAACACAGGGGGCTAACACCTTCAACATATTGTCTAGCTATCACCATTGTTAACAGCTAACCCGAGAATGCAACTTTAAAAAAAAGGGTTTTGTGATTTACACATGAAAGAAGTGAAACTATCACTGTATTCTAATAGATGAAAAGCTTAAGAGACAATCAATTTTTCAATGTATAATTTCAGTTACATCACACTGCAAATTTTTGCTATAAATTCTGTGTTACGATCGAGCCCTCCACAATCACCTGATGAAGGAGCGTCACTCCGAAAGCTAGTGTGCTTCCAATTAAACCTGTTGGACTATAACCTGGTGTTGTGTGATTTTTAACTTTCCCTTAACTGCTTGCTATCTGCCTCCAACTCTATAACAATATACTGTTCCAATAACCACCTGTATTAACATTACATCAGCTTCATTACAAAACCACACAGTGGCTGTTATTGTCAGTGTGTTTCTTCTTTTGGCTAAAGATCTCCTGTGTCGACTTCTGTCTTTCACTGCAAAGATGTTTCATATGAAGAAGGACCCTTTGATTGAGAGTGTTTTGTACAGCAGTCTCTCAATGGCAGGTACTCTCTGTCGAACTTTCAACATATCTGCTTTTTTTTTATACCCCAAACATCAGATTGTCTCATTAGTTTGAGGTTGGCAAAAACAATAAATTCAAACTCGATTGAGTTTTAGTATTCTGAGGGATAATTTAATCTGATTGTTTAGATTCAAATCATGCTCAAAACAACTGAGGTATCTCGTTTGCAGTGAAATGTTATATATTTTCAATTTGGCCAATTAAACTGCTGGAAGCTGTCAGTGACTGAATCAAATTGAATTGAGTCGAATTGAATTGAATTGAATCAAACTGAATTGAATTGAATTGAATCGAATTTATTGTCACATGTACCGAGGCACGGCAAAAACCTTTGTCTTGTGAGCAGTACAGGCAGATCACAGAGTTAATTAGCACAGATAGTAAATAATAGGTAAACAACGGAAAAAACAAAAAGACAGGTACAGGCGAAAATGCCTGTTGTTAACATCAAGGCTGTATTTGAGCGAGTGTAGCATCAAGGAACCTGAGCAAAACTGAATCCAGTGGGAAGCCGAGGAGGGAAACCTCCATGGGTTTCAGTCAGACCTGGCACAGAGGAAGCTGGTTGTTGTTCTTGGAGATCAGTCATCTCAGCTCCAGAACACATCTCTACAGGAGTTCCTCAGGTTAGTGTGTCCTTGGTCAAACCATCTTTAGCTGCATCATCAATGACCCTCCCTCCACCATAAGGTCAGAAGTGGGGATGGTTGTTCACTGATGAACATGGGATACAGGAGGACATCTCCACCTACAAGCTTCCCTCCAAGACACTCACCATCCTGATTTGGGAATATTTCATCATTCCTTCAGTGTCACTGGGACAAAGCCTTGGAAATCCTTTACCAACTGTATCGTGAATGTCTCTGCAGCTGAGGGAATACAGCAGTTCAAGAAGGCAGCTCACCATTCCTTCTCCAGGGCTGGCCAATAAAGGCTGACTGTGCATGGGACACCCACATCCCCTTGGACAATGAAAAGATAGTTCCAAGTCAGGATGGCCTGTATCCGATTTCATTTTTCACTGAGGTCTTCAAGGTCCCTACTTTGGAAGGTGCTGGTGGAGGGAATGTTGCTGTCTTGCTGCAGTGTATTTTATCGTTATTTTTATTCCCACAATGATGTTAGGGTGGGATTTCCAGGTCTTTGACCCAGTAATAATGACAGAGCAGTGATATATTTTCCTGCACAGTTCCAGGCAAGTGGGAAGTATTTCATCACACTCCTGACTGGCCAATAGGCTTTGCAGTCAGGAGGTGTGTTAATTCATAGGATTCTTAGCCTGTGACCTGCTCTTGCAGCCATAGTTTCATTTGCACTCCTGGGTTCACTCCTTATCCACAACTGAGGGGCAGTTAAGAGTCAACCACATCACTGTGGGTATGGAGTCAAATGTAGGTCAGATCAGGTAAGAATAGCAGATTTCCCTCCCAAATGGACATGATTAACCCAGATGCTTTTTTAATGGTGATGGTTACACGGTCATTATTAGACTAGTTTTCAGTTCTAGATATTTTCAAATTCAAATTTCACAAACTGCCACAATCCCCAGGACATTAGCCTCTGGCAAGGACAGTTCCCACCATTTTCTCCTCAGCCAATAGAGGTGGAGGATAGCAACAGTGAAGTTCTCGGCCAATGTGAGCTGAGGGTTCCTTCACCCTGAGATGAGCTCATCCAATGAGGGTTCAGGAGGTGCCAGGTATCTCTTGTCCTCACCCAATGCTGATAAAGCTGGACCTTCATTGGTGGGGATCTTGGAGCTTGGATTGTCACTGATGTTTTCTCTGTTCCCCATCCCAGAGCAATGAAGCCAGTTTGAACGTGATAATGAATGAGTGTGAATTTGGGAGGTTTCAAAGATGGTGATGGAATGGTCTCTAAATCCCAGTCATGTCTCTTTCTCTCTCTGTCTCTCTCTCTCTCTCTCTCTCTTTGTGCCTCTCTGTCTCTGTCCTTCTCACTGCCTCCTGCCTGACACCAACTGGAAGAGCCCAGTAGAAGGAGCCAACCCAAGAGCTCCCAGACCAGGTGGAGCCTGTTCCCATTGAGCTGTCAGGGCAGTGACACATCCAAACATTGTTCCTCACCTTTCACTTTCAAGCGTGTTCCTTTTCCAGATCCAAACTTGTCAATATTGAGATCCACACAACACCAATAGGACCCAGCATCCTCCCAGCTCAGTCCCTCCATCATTATTGAGGCATCTTTGTTGCTGAGGTTCCCCACGAATCTGAATCGATTCCCACCATCCCGCTGTCTCACATTCTCACACAGCTCACCCTGGGAATGGTCTGGACCAGGATATCTACACTTAAAGATTAAAGCCTGTGTTTCCTCCTTGTACCATAAGATGGAGCCGGTGAGTGTGAGGTGAGTGTCAGGGTGGGTGAAGCTGCAGGGAAAGACAGCGGAGCCTCCTTCTTCAGCCCTCACTCCATCCGCGATTGTCATTGACCAACCATTAACAGAATCTGCTGTGAGGGGAGAGAGAGAGAGAGAGAATATAAGACATCATCACAGACACGAAACAGTGAGGTAAAGCATTGAATCTGTTATTTCGTGAGAAAAGGTATGATACGATACAATTGTGGTTTCTGAACAGACTAGTGACAGTGTGGAATGAGCTCCAGGCTGGATACAACTGAGGGCTTCGGGTGGTTTTTGTAAACATCCTGAGGTTAGACTGTGGGGGTTGTTGCTGTTGGTTGAAGAGAGTGTTTGGTGCCTGAGAGTTTTCTGAACTCTCCATTGTTCCAGGAGACCCAGAGTTATCTGAAGAGCAGGACTCAGGGCCCTCCCTGCAGAACGTTTTCTATGGCCCATCACTTTCTACTCTATTACTGAGCCAGCCTTCAGCAACCTGGCTCATTCATCAGTCATAGCAGAGGGATGGGGGATGCAGTGGAAGCATTGTGGGGGTGGGGGTGGAGGTGGATACAGAGAGACATGAAGATGGAAGAAAGTAAACTGAAGTAAAAAAGTAAACTCATCATTGTGCGAGAGAACTCCTGTCTCGTTCACGGAAGTTATGCCTGGTAATGATTTAACCTGAGGGTCACTCTGCCTCAGACAAGGGGCAAGGTTGAGAAGATTGGAACTTCATGGTCACCTCAGACAATATGGGAATTAAACATCCCTTTTGGCATCACTCCACATCACAGACCAACTGTCCAGCCAACTGAGCTAACTGACGATGAGAAGGCAATCCAAGTAAATCCAGAAGGCAGTGTGAATATCGTCAAGTGAGGGCATAAGGGAGTGTGGCATGGCTGGATGGCATTTACTTGTGAGTAAGGCAGACAAGCTGAGGGCGTAGATTAATGAGTGGAGATCAGATATTGTTGTTATCACAGAGACATGGTTGAGGGTGTGACAGGATTGACAGCACAATGTTCTGGGCTATTGAACTGTGAGATGAGGCATGTAGGGGTAGAGGGAATGTCAAAGAGGAAGGGGTGTTGCAACATTGATGAAGGAGTTAATCACTGACATAAGATGGATGATATCTTAGAATGTTCCTCAAATGAGGTCACATGGTACAATGGAAAAACAAACCCCCATCATGACACTCTGTCTCTTACCATCAAGCAAATTTTGTATCCAACTGGCCTTCTCTCCCTGAATCCCATGCCACCTAACTTCACTAATTAGTCCACCATGTGGAACTTTGACAACAGCTTTACACAAGTTCATGTAAACAATATCTCCCCCTCTGCCCTCACTTGTCTTTTGGTTACATTTTCAAAAAACTCAGTCAAGTTTGTGACACATGATTTCCCCTGCACAAAGCCACTTTTCTGTTTTTCCAGACCTCCAACACTTCCTCTTCAGTAAAGTGAATTCCTTCAAGACATTAATATTTATTTGCCCGAGTTCCCTTGCGTCAATTTCATTCTCCACAGTAAAAACTGATGCAAAATATTTGTTTAGGATATCCCCCCCTCTCCTCTGGTTCTACACATAGATGACCACATTGATCTTGAAGAGGCCCTATTCCCTCCCTGGATGCTCTCTGGCTTCTAATAACTTTGTAGAATATCTTTGACTTATGCTCAGCCTGATCAGCTGAGGTTATCTGATGTCCACTTTTTACCCTCCTGATATCCCTCATAAGAATGCCCCTACAGCCCTTATACTCTTCAAGAGATTCACTTGATCCCAGTTGTCTACACCTAATACATGACTCTCTCGTACCAAATCCAATGTGGCCTCACCTCTTGTATCTTTGTCCGTACATCTCCGACCCCTTCCCATCACACTTTGATTATCATTCACCTCTTCACGACCCAGCATTGTCTGCTCTCTCATTTTTTTTGATTGGTTGACAGGAAAACTAATAAAATATGGATAATTATGAGTGCTCAAATAGGACAGGCAAGAAGGTCCTTTCTTCATTCATACTGTGGTCAGTAAACAGGAAAGATAGATTTAAGGTCGGAGATAGAAGTGGGAGGAGACTTAACAGATTCTTCCTCATGTAGAGGTTAATAAGAGTCTGGAACACACTGCCTGAAAGGGCGGTTGAGTTATAAACGCTGGTAACATTTGTACTTCAATGTTCATTTGCATTACTATTTGCCTCTTCAGTAGCCTGCACCTCTGTTCTGTCATTTCTATTTTTCCGAATCCCTGCAGCATGAAAACAGGAGATTTGACTCAACAAATCCACATTGACCCTCTGAACAGCATCCCTTTTTGATTTTCAAAATTCCCTCCAACTGAGTCCCACCACCCACCGCGATCTCCACCCCACGAATTACATTAAAGCCCTCAATAAGTTGGTTAAGAAGGCTTTTAGATGGAGAGCTGCAAAATGGGAGAAGTAGAGTGAGATCATTGTTGACTGATACAGACATGATGACTCAAAATGGCCTCCTTCTACGCTGTAAATGTCTAAGATTCATGAATCTACAAGGAAAACATGAAGGAATAAATCATCACGCTCGGAATAGTCAATTGTCACTGCTTTCATTTTTGATAAAACAAATGATTTCTCCCTGATGTAGAAACCGCAGTGAAGGAAAAGGCACATCGTGCTGAGGAGGAACAGTTTGGGAACTAAATACCAGACAGCAACAGACCATCAAGGAGGAGGCAATTCCATGATGAACAAAGTGGATTTGAAAGGTCAGTATTAGAAAGTACTTACTGTGACCCCGTACTGAGACTGACAGCAGGACTGCAGAAAGACAAACATAGAGAGACCTCATCGTTAATACTTCACCATTTCATCCTTCTCACTCGCTTACTCTTGTCCTTTTACAGAAAAATACAGAAGTTACTTGACTTCCTGCCAAATAAATGTGAGGCAATCATACACGATACGAACAACAAATGGGAAGTCTGTGTACGGTCAGTAGGAGCTGAGAGAATGACAAAGCTATTATAAAACAGAGGCACCAACCACAGCAACCGTTGAGAAAGGGAGATGTTACATCAGCTTCCAACACAAATCTCAAAATCAACAGCTTCAGCATCAAACACTCTGAGAGCTGGGGCAGGACAGTGTTGGAGACAGAGTAAAGCTCTTTCAACACCGTCTCCATCAAACACTCCCAGGACAGCCACAGCTCGGGGTTGGATCCAGAATAAAACTCCTTCTACTTTTTAAAATTGAAATTAACCAGAAGGAAAGCACCTTGACATTAAAACTATGACGCCTCGTGTTATCAATTTCTGCCCTGGGAAAAAGTCTCTGGCTATCAACTCTATCTATGCCTCTTATTATCTTGTACACCTCAATTAGGTCCCCTCTCTTCCTTTTTTTTTCCAATGAAAAAAGTCCAAGCTCAGTCAACCTCTCTTTGTAAGAAAAGCCCTCCATTCCAGGCAGCACCCTGGTAAACCTCCTCTGAACCCTCTCCAACGCATCCACATCTTTCCTATAATACGTGAAAACAATGACTGCACATGCTGGAAACCAGATTTTGGATTAGTGGTGCTGGAAGAGCACAGCAGTTCAGGCAGCTTGTCCTACCTGCCTATCTTCTTTTCCACCTATCCACTCCACCCTCCTCTCTGACCTATCACCTTCATCCCCTCCCCCACTCACCTATTGTACTCCATGCTACTTTCTCCCCACCCCCACCCTCCTCTAGCTTATCTCTCCACGCTTCAGGCTCTCTGCCTTTATTCCTGATGAAGGGCTTTTGCCCGAAATGTCAATTTTGCTGCTCCTCGGATGCTGCCTGAATTGCTGTGTTCTTCCAGCACCACTAATCCAAAATCTTTCCTATAAATGGGGCGACCAGAACTGGACACAGTATTCCAAGTGCAGTCTAACCAAAGTTTTATAGAGCTGCAACAAGATCTCACGGCTCTTAAACTCAATCCTGTCTTTAATCCTGTACTCAACTTTCAAGTTCAACCTTCCAAAATGCATCACTTCACATTTATCCAGGTTGAAATCCATCTGCCACCTCTCAGCCTATCTCTGCATCCTGTCAATGTCACGCTGCAGCCTACAAGAGTTCTCTATACTGTCAACAACACCTCCAAACATCTGCAAACTTGCTAACCCATCCTTCAATCTCCTCATCCAAGTCATTGTTAAAAATTACAAAGAGTAGAGGCCCAAGAACAGAGCCCTATGGAACACCGCTCACCTCCAGGCAGAATACCTTCCTTCCACTACCACTCACTGTCTTCTGTCGACCAGCCAATTCTGTATCCAGACAGCTAAATTTCCCTATATCCCATTCCTCCTGACCTTCTGAACGAGCCTACCATGGGGAACCCGATCAAATGCCTTACTGAAGTCCATATATACCACATTTACTGCTCGACCCTTATCAACCTTTCTAGTAACATCCTCAAAGAACTCAATAAGTTTTGTGAGGCATGGCCTGCCCCTCACAAAGCCATGCTGACTGCATTTAATCAAACCATGCTCTTCCAGATGGTCATAAATCCTATCCCTCAGAATCCTTTCTAAAACCTTGCCGACGACAGACGTGAGACTGACTGATCTGTAATTGCCGGGGATTTCCTTATTTCCTTTCTTGAAGAGAGGAATTACATTTGCCTCCCTCCAGTCCTCAGGTATGACTCTGGTGGAGAGCGAGGATGCAAAGATCTTCGCAAGCTGCGAAGCAATCACATTTCTCACTTCTCAAAGCAGCCGAGGACAAATCTGGTCTGGCCCTGGTGACTTGTCAATCTTAATGTTTGTCAAAATTTTCAGCACATGAGCTTCCTCAATCTCTATCCATTCCAGCATGTGTACCTGCTCCTCAATGATTTCATTCACTACAAGGTGCTTTTCTTTAGTAAAGACAGAAGCATAAACTCATTTAGGGCCTCCCCTACCTCCTCAGACTCTATACACAAGTTCCCTATGCTATCCCTGATCAGCCCTACTCTTTCTTTGATCATTCTCTTATTGCTCACATCCGTGTAAAATGCCTTTGGATTCTCCCTAATCCTTCCTGCCAAGCCTTTCTCGTACCTCCTCCTAGCTCTCCTCAGATCATTTTTGAGCTCTTTCCTCACCTGCCTGTAATCCTCTGGAGCTGAGCAAGACCCTTGCTTCCTCCACCTTACGTAAGCTGCCTTCTTTCTTCTGATGAGAAGCGCCTCCGCTCTCGTCATCCAAGGTTCCTTTATCTTACCACTTCTTGCCTGTCTCAGAGGAACACATTTATGCATCACTCACAACAACTGTTCCTTAAACACTCTCCACATGTCTATAGTGCCCTTTCCATGGAACAATTGCTCCCAGTCCATGCTTCCCAACTCACGCCTCGTAGTATCATAGTTTCCTTTTCCCCAATTAAATATCCTCCCATTGTGCCTGCTTCTCTCCTTCTCCATAGCTATGTAGAATGTGGGGCAGTTGTGGTCACTATCACCAAAATGCTCTCCCACCACAAGATCTGTCACCTGCCCCTGCTCATTGCCGTGCACCAAATCCAAAATGGCCTCTCCCCTTGTCGGCCTGTCAACGTACTCAGTTAGGAAACCCTCCTGAACACCCCTTACAAAAACAGCTTCATTCAAATCTTCTGCTCGAAGGCCGTTCCAATCAACATTGGGAAAGTTAAAGTCACCCATTACAACAACCCGACAACATTCACTCTTTTCCAAAATCTGCCGACCTATGCTTTCTTCAATCTCCCTGCTGCTATTGGTGGACCTGTAGTAAACGCATAATGAGGTGACTGCTCCCTTACTGTTCCTAATTTCCACCCGTACTGACTCAATAGGCAGACCCTCCTCGACAATGGTAATTTCTGTAGCTGTGATACCCTCTCTGATTAGCAGTGCTACACCCCCTCCTCTTTCTCCCCCCTCCCTATTCTTTTTAAATGTTCTAAACCCTGGAACATCTAGCAACCATTCCTGCCCCTGAGAAACCCACATCTCTGTTATGGCCACAACACCATAGCACCAGGTACTGATCCATGCTCTAAGCTCATCACTTTTATTCCTGATACTCCTTGCATTAAAGCAAACATACTTTAACCGATCCTATGGTTCTTTCCCAGGAAATTCCTTCCCATTGGCTGTGCTACCTCTTGCTATTGCCTCATCTCCATCAGCTCTCACCACCGGTGTATAGCTCAGGTTCCCACCCCACCTGCCATACTAGTTTAAACCCTCCTGAACCACTCGAGCAAACCTTCCACCCAGGACATTGGTCCCCTTCCAGTTCAGGTGCAACCCGTCCTTCATGTACAGGTCTCACCTTCCCCAGAAGACATCCCAATTATCTACATATCTGAAGCCCTCCCTCCTACACCAGCTACGCAGCCACATGTTAAGCTGCGCCCGCTCCCTGTTCCTCGCCTTGCTATCTCATGGCACCAGTCATAAACCTGAGAACACTACTCTATTCGTCCTGCTCTGCAGCGTCCATCCTAACTCCCTGAAATCACTTTTTATATCCTCAATCCTATTCCTGGCTATATCATTGGTGCCAATATGTAACATGATTTCTGGTTGTTCGCCCTCCCCTTTCTGAATCCAAATGGCTAGTTCTCCCTGTATTCCATGAGATCTAACCTTGCTCACCAGTCTCCCATGGGGAACCTTGTTGAATGCCTTACTGAAGTCCATATAGATCACATCTACCGCTCTGCCCTCATCAATCCTCTTTGTTACTTCTTCATGCCTTAGGGTCTCCCTTGCTCTCTTTGTTTTCACACTGTCCCTTGCTCAAGACTCTTGGTCTCTCTTTATCTTGCATTCTCTTGGGTGTCGCTTTGTCTCACGCTGTAGCGTGCCGGGCACCCCCTGTCCACCCCGACCTGTAATTCTGTCTCTGCCTGCTCACTCCAATTAAACATTTTTTTTGCCCTGGCTTTTCATGCACCAAGTGCCTCATAATCTAAGAGGGGTGGTACATCAAATTTTGCTCACCCACATCACGGCTTCAAGCTGAGACTCCTCTTTGTCTCGTCAATCTGTATGAGCGAGAACCCAGACTGGAGACAGAGTCAGGAGGCAGACAGGATTCAGGGACGTGGCTGACTTTTATTCAATCAGAAACTGGTGAATGCACGGAGAGGGCCAAAGGATCATCCCCGAATCTGGCTTCAACGTGAGAACACAATCGATCCCTTAACCTGCAGCTCGGGCCGGAAGAGAGATCAATGACACACTCTGATTTTTGCAGTCAAAAACAGTCTTTTTGTACAATATGTTACAATGATCATACCCAAAATAGTTGCTTGTCCTCCCAATCCCCTCCATCGGACCACTCCTGTAAAACACCTGATCAATGATGGGCATTCCTCTAGATAATCCTGGGTTTCCTTTGTCTTTTAACAATCATTGTTTTCTCTAGGTTTGGGATTTTTCAATGTTGTATTCCAAAGTTAATAGCTGCTCTCTTTTAGTCATGTCCCAGGTTTGTTTATCTCTGAGAACTCCATGAATTCTATTGTTCATTGTATTTGCTATCTCTATCAAATTTTATTTTTTTTCGATAAAATACGGTTGATTCTGGTATAAAATTTGCAATATTCAAATTTTGTACTTACTCCTACTGTTAACACTCTTTAGCTAATGAGATAAGATATGCCAAGCATTTCTTCAATGTTTTCTCTCAGTGTTTTTATTATAAAGTTTTATAATTCTGTTTAAACACACCCAGCACAGGGTTGGATACAGAGTCATGTTCCTTCTACTTTTTAAAACTGAAAATAACCTGTAGGAAAGCACCCTTGACATTATCTCCATCAAAAACTCCCAGAGCAGGAACATCACAAGGTCTGATACAGAATGAGGCAATCCCTCCTCTTTCAAAACTGAAAGGAAATGGAAAATAAAGATCCCTTATAAATGGCCCCATCTAACAATCTCAGGACAGGAAGAGCACAGGATCAGATAAAGAGTTTCGCTCCTTCTCTCTGGTAATCCAGATCCCCCCGTATTGCTGAAGGAACAGTGACTGGGGACACAGATGGAGCCTGCTATCCTGGACTGTCCATCCTGAGCACACATTGTGGGGATAAGGGGTGAGCCAGGGTCACAGATCTCTGCTGAGTTAATCACTAATCCATGTGGAGAAAGATACAAATTCAGTTAGTCTGGTTTGACTTTAAAACCAAGCACAGGTCTTAATAGAACAAAGAAATCAGTTGTGGATGCTGAAGCCTGTGTGTGGTTTGCATGTTATTTCTTTAGTTTCCATACTTTCCTTCTCAGACCCCTGACGCTTTGGGCTGTATCTTGTGTCGTTTGGTAAGTCCAAGCAGCACTAAGATTTTTTGAGCATTGTTACCTGCCTCTCTCTCATTCCAGGAGAAAACCAGCCTGCCAAGGGGCAGAAAGAGTCAAGACGGAGAGTGTGCTGCTGATCATTCGGTTCCTCATCCCTTATATGGAGATCATCCTGACTCTGACTGCCCCGAGCAGGGCCAGGACAAATCGGAGGCTGCACTCGGCTGGGTGCACCAGGAGCCCCTGAGAAAGGCTGTCTCCCTGACTCAACTGTGGATGCCAGACAGCTGTAACAAGCTTCCTGTTCCTGTGTTAAATGTTAAATGTGACAGGTGGGAGGGCACTATCTCCACCACAATGACATTATATTGATAATTTTAAAACAATGAGTATAAAGAGACATTGCAATACCCACAGCGATATGTCCAGCCAGCGTTGAACACTCGGCATTGCAGGAGCTGCAGTGCATCATTCAGGGGATGACATTTTAATAACAATTAGCACACTTCCTTTGGAGATTTTATTTTTATTTTTACAACATTCTTGGGTTGTTACTTAAATCAATTTGATTTCATGGATTGTCAAAGAGAAAGAGCACAAAGATTAATTTGCTGAAAGTGTCTGGGTGTTCAGACTTTATCCTGTCCATGGGAAAATGCTGAGATCCATTATTAAGGAGGTGGTATCAGAATTTTGATAATCATAATGCAATTAGGCAGAGTCAACGTGGTTTGTTGAAAGGGAAATAATGTTTTATGAATTTATTAGAGTTCTTTAAGGAAGTGACAATCAACATGGAGGAAGGGATCGCTGTAGAATACCTGGATTTACAAAACGTGTTCAGTAAATGTTTATCGTGTGTTGATGGGATATGGGACGTGGGTTGGGCCAGCATTTATTACCAATAGGTTCATGAATGTCCTTCAAGGAACGGAATCTGCTGTCTTTCCCAGGTCAGGCCTGTGTCTGGATTTGGTTCTAGATTAACCAATTAATCTAGAACCAAAGGTTAATTGTTTGAGCTGAATCTTGCATTGCTTTGTTGGTGTACAAGTTGCCTCAGGATTTTTGGAGAGACTCCTGCTGTGAGGACAAGTGAGACTTCTCACTTCATCTTACCAAATGCACATCATTACCTACCCCGTTCCTGTGGCATCCCGCACATCCAATTCTATCCCGATTTTACCAAGTGCTATTCCTGAAACAACTCACCAATCACCAGGAAACCACTGAAAGACCAGGATCCCATGTGCCCTCACCACATTCAGTGCAGACGATTGTTAAATAAAACCTGAAAGAAGTGTGGATGCTGTAAATCAGAAACAAAAAGGGAAGTTGTTGGAAAAGCTCAGCAGGTCTGACAGCATCTGTGAAGAGAAATCAGGATTAATGTTCCGGGTCCGGTGACCCTTTCTCAGACTATTGTTACACTGACATGAGAGATGATGTCAGCACCATTGGGTGTTGCACAAATAATGGTTCATCTTTGGCCAACATTCACCTCTTTCTAAGTCTGTGACAATTAGCATCTGCATCATTGAGGAGCCAGTGTTCAATTGGCAACACCAATGGCAAGGTGCCAATTACTCTGACCCAGCAGATGACCCCTCTCCATGTGTGATCTGCGTGGTTTGCAAACGGATGATGAAATGACTGCAAATTAAATGTAACTGGAGTTTGCAAACACCTGCTTCATGTAATTGATCCTTCAATGTCCTGGCATCCAGTAGAGGTGGATCCCAGGCTTTTACTGTCAGAGTGACATTGTCCCCATCTATCCTGGGTCACTGGCCCAGCCATTTCCCAGTTCCATTTCATATTTGGAGAGTGGTAAGTGCTGGCAGGGAATGCAGTTCACGGTGGACACTGTCAGCATTGGGCTCTGCCAGATCACTAGGTACACGGTCTCACACCTCCATGTCCCCTTTATACCTCACACTACCTGACAGACACATTTTCTGATGTGAAGCCCCACCACAATGAACTTCACCAATGACTGTCCTGCCTGCCCTGAGCCCTGATATTACACCTTAGTGATGTCTACTCTGCCCCTTTACATTCCCTCAGTGGAGGCCACGATGGTGGCCACTGGCAACACGAGCCACTCCCCCACCCCATGGCCTGACATACCCTCTGGTACTGATCCATATTCATCCCCCTCCCCCCATACACCTTGAGATGCCCTCGCCGATCATCATTCTTGTCCCAACCTCCACAAGTCCCTCTGCCTTTCCCCACCAGGCCTCAACTCCCCCACCCCTTTCAGCAATGATTCCATCTCTGTGCCTCCTGAACAATCAATGGACCAGTCCCCAGGACCGTATTCACCCCAAAATCTCTGAGTGACTTTGACTGACAGCCCCTGGACCATGACTGATCAGACCCCTGACCACTCCCGGACTAACAACACGAGGTTCTCCTGACTGAAGCTGCTGGCCCTGCAGCACTGACTGTCGCCCTCTCCCTGGACTGCAGGCAGACAGATTTGCTGATGGTGCCTGGCCTGAGCAGGTGACTCCTTCATTTAACTAGCCTGAGGTCCAGCCCCACCCAGTTTCTGACAAGGCTATCTAGTTGAATAGACATGCAGTGTGTTTGCTTGTGTGGGCAGCTGGCACATGCTGCAGGTGTTAGAGAAAGTAAAGTTAATGTTTCAGGACCAGCGATCATTGTTCAGAACTGATTACAGCTGGGAAAAGGTTGGTATGTCTATCAAAGAAGGGGTGGAGGGAAGGAGGAGTAAATGATAGCTGAAGATAGAACCCAGAGAGAGAGAGAAAGCTGGACAGACCAAGGGAATGATAAAGGTCAGCCTGGAAGAATAAACAGCTGCTAATGGGCACCACTAGTGGCTGACCATGGATTATTTGTGATCGTAGTCTATCTGCAAACAAGGCTTGGTGATTAAACCCCGAGATGGAGCCTGGCCCAGTCAAGGAGCTACATGCCTCTCCCTCTGCCTGCAGTAACCTTTCAATGTTAATTGCCCTCAATGAGGGTCTGTGCTTCCAAAGTGACCCGTCAATGTATTGCAGAGCTGCTGTGAAGATGGAGAGGGGTTGGTAAATGTTGGGATGCCAATGTCTGTGGATGATGTGTGTGTGTGTGTGTGGATGATGCCTGTGGATCGTTCTCTGAGACGCTGTTTGGTGCTGAGCAGCGGGGAGGCTCCTCGCAGCCAGCGGTGAGCTGAAGTCTCCAGGTACCTGCTCTGTCCTCCATGTTGAGGATTCAGGGTCTAGATTAGAGTGGTGCTGGAAAAGCACAGCAGTTCAGGCAGCATCCGAGGAGCAGTAAAATCGACGTTTCGGGCAAAAGCCCTTCATCAAGAATACAGGCAGAACCTGTTTTTACCTGAGGATTCACCATGGAGAAAGTGAGGACTGCAGATGCTGGAGACCAGAGCTGAAAACTGTGTTGCTGGAAAAGCACAGCCGGTCAGGCAGCATCAAAGGAGCAGGAGAATCGACGTTTCGGCCATAAGCCCTTCTCGCTTGTTCGGCATGTTTGGTAAGACAGGAAGCTGAATGTTAGTCAGTCAGGTTCGGGCAGTAATAAGACATTTAAAAAGTTATAATGCTCCTTAATTCCTAATTTGCTCCTGTCCAGTGAGAGACCTGCCTCACCTCTCAGCAAATCCATAAAAGATGCAGCGAGATGCTCCCGATACCAGGATAGACCTCAGCACACACTTTTCATCTGATTCCACCACAAATTTGATCTTGGCTCATCACTCAGGCCCCTGTAAGATTCCACCCATAATCTCAGCAGCATTAGCTGTGACAACAGGGGTAGGCCCACATGAACCAGTGGTGACTATTCAAAGTTCTCCCTGGTGACCTGCTCAATGTTTATCCATGAATCATTGTCATAGAGTCATAGAGTCATAGAGATGTACAGCATGGAAACAGACCCTTTGGTCGAACCCGTCAATGCTGACCAGATATCCCAACCCAATCTAGTCCCACATGCCAGCACCCGACCCATACCCCTCCAAACCCATCCAATTCATATACCCATCCAAATGCCTCTTAAATGTTGCAATTGTACCAGCCTCCACCACATCCTCTGGCAGCTCAATCCATACACGTACCACCCTCTGTGTGAAAAAGTTGCCCCTTAGATCTCTGTTATATCTTTCCCCTCTCACCCTGAAACTATGCCCTCTCGTTCTGGACTCCCCGACCCCAGGGAAAAGACTTTGTCTATTTATCCTATCCATACCCCTTATAATTTTGTAAACCTCTGTAAGGTCATCCCTCAGCCTCCGACATTCCAGGGAAAACAGCCCCAGCCTGTTCAGTCTGTCCCTGTAGCTCAAATCTTCCAATCATGGCAACATCATTGTAAATCTTTTCTGAACCCTTTCAGGTTTCACAACATCTTTCCGATAGGAAGATGACCAGAATTGAACACAATATTCCAACAGTGGCCTTACCAATGTCCTGTACAGCTGCAACATGACCTCCCAACTCCAATACTCAATGCTCTGACCAATAAATGAAAGCATACCAAATGCCTTCTTCACTATCCTATCTACCTCTGACTCCACTTTCAAGGAACTGTGAACCTGGACTCTAAGGTCTTTTTGTTCAGCAACACTCCCCAGAACCTTCCCATTAATTGTATAACTCCTGCTCAGATTTGCTTTCCCAAAATGCAGCACCTCGCATTTATTTGAATTAAACTCCATCTGCCACTTCTCAGCCCATTGGCCCACTTGGTCCAGATCCTGTTGTAATCTGAGGTCACCTTCTTTGCTGTCCACGACACCTTCAATTTTGGTGTCATCTGCAAACTTACTAACTGTACCTCTTATGCTCACATCCAAATCATTTATGTAAATGACAAAAAGTAGAGGACCCAGCACTGATCCTTGTGGCACTCCACTGGTCACAGGCCTCCAGTCCGAAAAACAACCCTCCACCACCACCCTTTGTCTTCTACCTTTGAGCCAGTTCTGTATCCAATTGACTATCTCTCCCTGTATTCCATGAGATCTAACCTTGCTCAACAGTCTCCCATGGGGAACCTTGTCGAACGCCTTACTGAAGTCCATATGGATCACATCTACCGCTCTGCCCTCATCAATCCTCTTTGTTACTTATTCTAAAAGCTCAATCAAGTTTGTGAGACATGATTTCCCACGCACAAAGCCATGTTGACTATCCCGAATCAGTCTTTGCCTTTTCAAATACACGTACATTCTGTCCCTCAGGATTCCTTCCAAGAATTTGCCCACCACTGAGGTCAAGCTCACTGGTCTATAGTTCCCTGGCTTGTCTTTACCACCCTTCTTAAACAGTTGCACCACGTTTGCCAATCTCCAGTCTTCCGGCACCTCACCTGTGACTATCAATGATGCAAATTCTCAGCAAGAGGCCCAGCAATCACTTCTCTAGCTTCCCACAGAGTTCTAGAGTACACCTGATAAGGTCCTGGGGATTTATCCACCTTTATGCATTTTCAAGACATCCAGCACTTCCTCCTCTGTAATCTGGACATTTTGCAAGGTGTCACCATCTATTTCCCTACATTCTGTATCTTCCATGTCCTTTTTCACAGTAAATACTGCTGCAAAATACTCAATTAGTATCTCCCCTTTTTTTCTGCGGATCCACACAAAGGCCACCTTGCTGATCTTTGAGGGGCCCTGTTCTCTCCCTAGTTACCCTTTTGTCACTAAAACTGGTTGTCACTTGTCACTGGTTGTTTGCATACTGCTGTTTGTTGAGAAATGAAAAGAGAAGAAAGAGACTGAAAGGAATAAATGTTTTTTTAAACTTCAATTGGAAGTTTACAAATTGACTGGAACAATTTAAAATCTGCAAAATAAGACTCAGTGATTTTAATTACTGCCTTTCTCGGTCAGAAGGATTGAGGATCAACCTCATTAACATGATATAAATGTGAATGTTTCCATTTCTTCATGCTCCCTGAGTGATCCAGAAAACCATTATGAAAAACACCCTCCAACAGCTGGATATCCAGCACAATCTTCTCAAGGAATAAGCAATAAAAGCTGACCCACATCAAGGGAAAGACATTGATAGAGATATAGAAAATGTATATAGAACGTATTGATACACCACACACATACGTCAATCCCATATTACATATAGATGGAGATCGTTACACCTCACTGAGGCAGCAGATTGGAAATCAAGCCTCACTCTTTCTGGGGTCATGCAAAATGGTGAAGCTTTTTTTAGAAGTTCACAACATTCTCCAATTTACTTGGAGTTTTCGATCCAAGTTGACAGAAAACACAGACCAGGTTTCTGTACTTACAAGGATTACTATTTATTACAAATAAATTCACTCTAATTCCAGAGAAATAATAACAAACTATTAACAACTACTTATCACAACTCTAAGATCCTCATAAACCCCACTTTAAATGTGCATGTGCACAAGACAGTTTCAGTGGTCCTGTACCCAGGATCTGTCGAAATGATTCTCATGTAGATCAAAAAGTTCATTCTTTGTCTTCCTTCTCTGGATGCTCCCATTGGTTTACAATGTATACAGAGTGGCTTATAAAAGGTCATACTTACCCACTAAAGGTCAGAGCTTACTGCAACTATGGAATAAAGGAAGATCAGTTGTTTTCCTTCAATTTAAAGTAGCTTTTACTGCAGGAAATGGAGCTGATCAGATTAGATTAGATTACTTACAGTGTGGAAACAGGCCCTTCGGCCCAACAAGTCCACACCGCCCCGCCGAAGCACAACCCACCCATACCCCTACATTTACCCCTTACCTAACACTACGGGCAATTTAGCATGGCCAATTCACCTTACCTGCACATATTTGGACTGTGGGAGGAAACCGGAGCACCCGGAGGAAACCCACGCAGACACGGGGAGTACGTGCAAACTCCACACAGTCAGTCGCCTGAGGCGGGAATTGAACCCGGGTCTCTGGCGCTGAGAGGCAGCAGTGCTAACCACTGTGCCACCGTGCCGCCCACAAACATCAGCTCTTTTCTCTCCTTACAGATGCTGCCAGACCTGCTGAGATTTTCCAGCATTTTCTCTTTTGGCTTCAGATTCCAGCATCTTCAGTAGTTTGCTTTTATACAGACACAGAGAGAATGTACAAACTCCACATAGACAGTTACCCAATGCTGGAATTGAACTGGGGATGCTGGCACTGTGAGGCAACAGTGCTAACCACTAAGCCACCATGCCACCCAAATGATGAGCAGTTCCTCAGATGGTGGAGGTCTGATGGCTTCTCGCTGTCTTGTTCATAGCCACAAACTGTTTAGTTACCTGGAACCAATCACAAAGTATTTGGCAGCAAGAAGATCTTTGTCAGTGATTACTGGTCATTCGTCCACAGACCAATCAGATACTTGTTGCCGGCTGAATCTCCATTTGTACGCATCCTTTGTCTCCAGCTCATCTGCACCTTCTTCCGCTTCTGTCTGACCCAGCAGCTGTGTAAACAGTACTCACAATGAGTGTCAGGTTACTTGCTTTCAAAAACATGCAGTAACCCTTAAACATTCATAGAACATAGAACATAGAACATAGAAGAATACAGCGCAGTACAGGCCCTTGGGCCCTCGATGTTGCGCCGATCCAAGCCCACCTAAACTACACTAACCCACTATCCTCCATATACCTATCCAATGCCCTCTTAAATGCCCATAAAGAGGGAGAGTCCACCACTGTTACTGGCAGGGCATTCCATGAACTAACGACTCGCTGAGTGAAGAACCTACCCCTAACATCAGTCCTATATCTACCCCCCCTTAATTTAAAGCTATGCCCCCTTGTAATACCCGACTCAATACGCGGGAAAAGGTTCATACTGTCGACCCTATCTAACCCCCTAATCATCTTGTACACCTCAATCAAGTCACCCCTAAACCTTCTTTTCTCTAGTGAAAACAGCCCCAAGTGCCTCAGTCTTTCCTCATACGATTTTCCTTCCATACCAGGCAACATCCTGGTAAACCTCCTCTGCACCCGTTCCAATGCCTCCACATCCTTCCTATAGTATGGCGACCAAAACTGCACACAATATTCCAGATGCGGCCGTACCAGAGTCTTATACAACTGCATCATGACCTCAGGACTCCAGAACTCAATTCCTCTACCAATAAAAGCCAGTACGCCATATGCCTTCCTCACCGCACTATTTACCTGGGTGGCAACTTTCAGAGATCTGTGTACATGGACACCAAGATCCCTCTGCTCATCCACACTACCAAGTATCCGACCATTAGCCCAGTACCCCATCTTTTTGTTATTCTTCCCAAAGTGAATCACCTCGCACTTAGCTACATTGAATTCCATCTGCCACCTTTCTGCCCAGCTCTGCAGCTTCTCTATATCCTGCTGTAACCTGCTACATCCTTCCTCACTGTCAACAACTCCTCCGACTTTCGTATCATCCGCAAACTTGCTCACCCAACCTTCTAACCCCTCTTCCAGGTCATTTATAAAAATGACAAACAGCAATGGTCCCAAAACAGATCCTTGCGGAACACCGCTAGTGACGGCACTCCATGAAGAATCTTTGCCATCAACTACTACCCTCTGTCTTCTTCCATCCAGCCAATTCCTAATCCAAACCTCCAACTCACCCTCAATGCCATATCTCCGTATTTTCTGCAGTAGCCTACCATGGGGAACCTTATCAAACGCCTTACTAAAATCCATATATACCACATCTACCGCTTTCCCCTCATCAACCTCCTTCGTCACCTTTTCAAAGAATTCAATAAGGTTTGTGAGGCACGACTTGCCCTTCACAAAACCATGCTGACTATCCTTGATCACATTATTCCTATCTAGATGTGCATAAATCCTATCCCTTACAATTCTCTCTAAGACTTTGCCCACAACAGAAGTGAGACTCACCGGCCTATAGTTACTAGGGCTATCCCTACTCCCCTTTTTGAACAAGGGAACCACATTTGCTATCCTCCAGTCTTCTGGGACTACTCCTGTAGACAAAGAGGACATAAAAATCAAGGCCAATGGCTCTGCAATCTCCTCCCTTGCTTCCCAGAGAATCCTAGGATAAATACCATCAGGCCCAGGGGACTTATCTATTTTCACCTTTTCCAGGATTTCCAACACCTCTTCTCTACATACCTCAAAGCCATCCATTCTACTTATTTGTGCCTCAGTATTCTCATCGACAACAATGCCCTGTTCCTGAGTGAATACTGAAGAAAAGTATTCATTCAGTGTCTCCCCAATCTCTTCCGCCTCCACACGCAACTTCCCCCTACTATCCTTGACTGGACCTATTCCTACCCTAGTCATTCTTTTATTCCTAACATACCTATAGAAAGCCTTAGGGTTTTCCCTAATCCTATCTACTAAGGACCTTTCATGTCCCCTCCTTGCTGCTTTTAGCTCTCTCTTCAGGTCCTTCCTGGCTACCCTATAACACTCAATCGCCCCAATTGAACCTTCACGTCTCATCTTGAGATAGGCCGCCCTCTTCCATTTAACAAGGGATTCCAATTCCTTATTAAACCACGGCTCCCTCGCACGACCCTTTCCTTCCTGCCTGACAGGTACATAATTATCAAGGACACTCAATAGTTGCCCCTTGAACAAGTTCCACATATCATTTACACTCTTGCCTTGGAGTCTACTTTTCCAAGCCACACATCCTAAGTCATGCCTCACCGCATCATAATTTCCCTTACCCCAGCTATAATTCTTGCCCTGTAGTACACACTTATCCCTCTCCATCACGAGTGTAAAAATCACCGAATTATGGTCACTATCCCCAAAGTGCTCACCTACCTCTAATTCTAACACCTGGCCTGGTTCGTTACCCAGAACCAAATCCAGTATGGCCTCACCTCTTGTTGGCCTGTCTACATATTGTGTCAGGAAACTCTCCTGCACACATTGAACAAACACTGACCCATCTACCGAACTTGAGCTATAGCTTTCCCAATCAATATCAGGAAAGTTAAAGTCCCCCATAACAACCACCCTATTACTGTCACTCATCTCCTGAATCACCTTCCCAATCCTTTCTTCAATGATTCTAGGACTATTAGGAGGCCTGTAAAAGACTCCTAACAGGGTGACCTCACCTTTCCTATTCCTAACCTCAGCCCAAACTACCTCAGATGGCAAGTCCTCATCCATCGTCCTTTCCACCGCTGTAATACTATCTTTGACAAGCAATGCCACACCTCCCCCTCTTTTACCCCCACCTCTGACCCTACTAAAACATTTAAATCCCGGAACCTGCAACAGCCAATCCTGTCCCTGTTCTAGCCATGTCTCCGTAATAGCCACAACATCGAAGTCCCAGGTACCAACCAACGCTGCAAGTTCACCTACCTTATTTCGTATACTTCTTGCATTGAAGTATACACACCTCAAGCCACTTCCCTGTTTACAGGCACCCTCCTTGGAAATTGATGCCATGTTCCTCACCTCCCTACACTCCAGGCCCTGCACCCTGAAGCTACAATCTGGGTTCCCATGCCCCTGCCGAGTTCCTTGGCTTTCAAACAATTCTGATGTATTTCAGTCCACAATTAAAAATACACCAAGATAAAAAGGCACTGAACTAAAAAAAAAGTACTTTTGAAGTATAATAATGTCATGTTTACAAGCTGGTGAATCCCATGAAGTTCCTTGAATTTGATCTGGGAAACAATGCAATCTCAGTTACACAGGGTCAGTACTTATTCACTCCTAATGTGTGTTCACCGCAGCTGCATAGGTTACATCCACTGGAAAAATACAGAAATCGAACTGATTATAATTATTATTTTAGTTTGAGAGTAATTACAGTAATTACATCAGTCCCGTCAGTATCAGAGTTATTAAGGAAAAAAGGAAATATTTACTTCATCAGTTGAACATTTTTCCCCTCATTCTTTTTCTGACCCTCATAAACACATTGGGAGAGACAAACTTTTTGAGAGACAGTTATGTATTATGTAATAGGGTAACAGAGAGTCTGTTTGCTTTGTGATTGGTGCAGTAAAATCACACCACAAGAAAGATGGACAGGTTGATCGGCCAATGACAACAGGATCGTGGGGAGGGAATGAGGCTTTAAGGTCATGTGATTAAATCTCCATAAACCAGCCACCCAGAGTTGGGATCTCGAATAACAAGAAAATGGATCACCGAGGCCAAACTAGCACTGTCCCACACATGGGAGAACGGGCTTTCGGGATTGGGAAATGAGAAAGGATTAGGATTAGGATTTTGACATGACAAAACTGACTCACTCTCTTCTGAATCAGCAACCCGGAGAGTCTCGTCACCTTGAAATGAAAGAGAACAGTCTGTTAGTGAGGAGGATGTATTTTAAATATTTAGAAACACAACTATGTGGATAAAAGGATGTAGCTGGTTACCTTTTCTGTTGCTGTCAAGCACGATGCTGGCATAGGTACAGGAATCAGGCTGAGCTGTAATACAAACAGTATCCACTCTGAAACTGCCTTACTGCATTAGCTTTCTGACTCTAGAATCAAAGAATCGTACAGAATCCTGGATTCACATCACAGCTTTACCATTGGAAAATGTTCGATGAACTGCATGAGAATCAGACATCAAACCATATTCTGAGTTATTTGGACAGATGGTGTTCCAACACGCATGTCTTAAGGAGCGACTTAAGTGGGGGAAAGAGAGTTGGAGAGGTTTGGACAGGGATTCTCACAGTCTTGGAGATTGAAAATTAGATCCCAGTGATGTTACTATTACAGTCCGGTGAAACCACCACCACACATCTCTCTCTAATGAGAGAACAGCCCAATGCCCTCTGGGACTATGGTGAGTTTACAGGAAGGGATATGGAGGGGCCAGATTTGGAAATATTGTGAGTATATGAGGATGACAGACCCAATGCTGTGGAAGAATTTGAACCTGAGAAGGACAATCTTTAATTTTATGCCTTTTTCAACTCACGAGCCATTCTGGGCACCACACTTTGGGAAGGATATTCTGACCTGAGAAAGAGTGTGGTGCAGAATGATGACTTCAGGTCTCACAGAGTTAACTTACAAGGTGTGGGATCACAAATTATGTTTGTATCTAGAAATTCTCTGGAAAAGAAGAGCATAAACGATCTTTCCACATTCTCCAAGTCGGGAAGTCTCAGATGCCTTCCCATGGGGGTTCCTGATTCCATGATGCTGCCTGACCTGCTGTGCTGTTCCAGCAATAAAGTTTCAACTTTGATCTCCAGCATCTGCAGACTTCACTTTCTCCTCGAAGATTTCAACCTACTGCGAATCCTCTTACAAGGATGCCTTCCTTGAAGAAGCTCTCTGCCTCTCTCTACAAAGATTTCAGTGAGTCCCTCTCTCACTGCACACCCCAGGTCATCTCCTCTGCACAGAAGCTCTTCAGCCATATTCTGAAGCAGACTCGTTACCACAGCCATATCTCCTTTCTCAGCACCTGCCTACGGAACCGACTGATCCCCCATGGACTCCAGATCACCTTCCGACCAACACAATTTGGACCCAACCAGGACTACCAGTACCTGCAACAAATCCGCAGCCTCCAGCAACGGACCTCCCTCCGGATCCTCCGCTCCACGCTTGCAGCCATGCGCCGGTACCTACATTCCCTGCAACTCGACCTACCCCAGCTCAGGACAACTCTCTCACAGACCTGTAAAGGACCTCTACTGTTCTTCATTTACAGAAGAATCCATAGACTGAACAAACAGTTCTTTCTAGCCATATCAGAAATTAAAGGCAGTAAGTACCAAAAACTTTCATGCACTTACCCCCAAACTCCGGATTCCTCAACCGTTCCAGAAACTTCCATCGGCCTCCAGTCCGGCGCCATTACACACGCGGCCGCTACAGCGCCCGCGGCTATAGCCGCAGACGCCACCGCCGATGACGTCACTTCCGCCCCCACCGACCTCGCAACCTTCATGATCGCGGCCCAAACAACCGCCTCCGGGATCGCCGCACAGACAACCTGCTCTGCGATCGTCATGAAGACAATCGCCAACAGATTGACGACCTCCGCGGCTATGGGGAAGAACTCTGTCTCCGTGGTCGCCGCAGCTACTTCCGCCCCCAGTGACGTCAGCAATCTACATTTGGACCACATCGCCGCATGTGTCTCCGCCACCCCGCTGCGTTCCGTCACCACGCCTAACCCCGCCCCCCCGCCGCGTTCCGTCACCACGCCTAACACCGCCCCCCCGCTGCGTTCCGTCACCGCGCCTAACACCGCCCCCCCGCTGCGTTCCGTCACCGCGCCTAACTCCGCCCCCACGCCGCGTTCCGCCACCGCGCCTAACCCCGCCCCCCGGCCGAGTTCCGTCACCGCGCCTAACCCCGCCCCCCGGCCCAGTTCTGTCACCGCGCCTAACCCCGCCCCCCCCGCCGGTCTCCATCACCATGTCCAACTCCGCCCCCATGCCGAACTCTGTCCCTGCCCCCAGGCCTAACCCCGCCCCCACATCCAGCTCCAGTCCCACACCAGGTCCTAGCTCCCCGCCCTGCCGTGTGTTCACCATCACTCCAGACTTGCCCCTCTCTGAGGATGAACGATCAGTCCTCAGCAGAGGTCTCACCTTCGTTCCCACACGTTCTCGGGTCAATGAATTCAATACACGGAGTGACATCGAACAATTCTTCCGCCGCCTTCGCCTCCGTGCCTTCTTTTTCAATCAAGACTCTCGCCCACCCTCTGACGACCCCTTCTCCCACCTCCAACACACCCCGTCCACCTGGACACCCCGTGCTGGCCTCCTACCTGCCCTCGACCTCTTCATAGCAAACTGCCGCCGCGATATTAACCGCTACCTGAACTCCCACACCCCTCCCACCCACTCCAACCTCTCACCCTCGGAACGCGCAGCCCTCCACTCCCTCCGTTCCAACCCCAACCTCACCATCAAACCAGCTGACAAGGGAGGCGCAGTAGTAGTTTGGCGCACTGACCTTTACACCGCTGAGGCCAAACGCCAGCTCGCAGATACCTCCTCCTACTGCCCCCTTGACCATGACCCCACCCCCCACCACCAAACCATCATCTCCCAGACCATCCATAACCTCATCACCTCAGGGGACCTCCCATCCACCGCCTCCAACCTCATAGTCCCACAACCCCGCACCTCCCGCTTCTACCTCCTGCCCAAAATCCACAAACCTGACTGCCCTGGACGACCCATCGTCTCAGCCTGCTCCTGCCCAACCGAACTCATCTCGGCATACCTCGACACGGTCCTGTCCCCATTAGTCCAAGAACTCCCCACCTACGTTCGTGACACCACCCACGCCCTCCACCTCCTCCAGGATTTCCGCTTCCCCGGTCCCCAACGCCTCATCTTCACCATGGACATCCAGTCCCTGTACACCTCCATCCCCCATCACGAAGGACTCAAAGCACTCCGCTTCTTCCTTTCCCGCCTTACCACCCAGTACCCTTCCACCGACACCCTCCTTCGACTGACCGAACTGGTCCTCACCCTGAACAACTTCTCTTTCCAATCCTCCCACTTTCTCCAAACAAAAGAAGTAGCCATGGGCACCCGCATGGGCCCCAGCTATGCCTGCCTCTTCGTAGGATATGTGGAACAATCCATCTTCCGCAACTACACTGGCCCCACCCCCCATCTTTTCCTTCGCTACATAGATGACTGTATCGGCGCTACCTCGTGCTCCCACGAGGAGGTTGAACAGTTCATCCACTACACTAACACCTTCCACCCCGACCTCAAATTCACCTGGACAGTCTCGGACTCCTCCCTCCCCTTCCTAGACCTTTCTGTTTCTATCTCAGGCGACCGAATCAACACGGACATCTACTACAAACCAACCGACTCCCATAGCTACCTGGACTACACCTCCTCCCATCCTGCCCCCTGCAAAAACGCCATCCCATTCTCCCAATTCCTTCGTCTCCGCCGCATCTGCTCCCAGGAGGACCAGTTCAAAATACGTACAACACAGATGGCCTCCTTCTTCAAGGACCGCAATTTCCCCCCCGACGTGGTCGACGGTGCCCTCCACCGCATCTCCTCCACTTCCCACTCCTCCGCCCTTGAGCCCCGCCCCTCCAACCGCCACCAGGACAGAACCCCACTGGTCCTCACCTACCACCCCACCAATCTCCATGTACAGCGCATCATCCGCCGTCACTTCCGCCACCTCCAAACTGACCCCAGCACCAAGGATATATTTCCCTCCCCTCCCCTATCAGCTTTCCGTAGAGACCACTCCCTCCGCGACTCCCTTGTCAGATCCACACCCCCCACCGACCCAACCTCCACTTCCGGCACCTTCCCTTGCAACCGCAGGAGGTGCAACACTTGCGCCCACACCTCCCCCCTCACTTCTCTCCAAGGCCCCAAAGGAAACTTCCATATCCGCCACAGATTCACCTGCACCTCCACCCACATCATCTACTGCATCCGCTGCAGCCGGTGTGGCCTCCTCTATATTGGGGAGACAGGCCGCCTACTTGCGGAGCGATTCAGAGAGCACCTCTGGGCCACCCGGACGAACCAACCCAACCACCCTGTAGCACAGCATTTCAACTCCCCCTCCCACTCCACCGAGGATATGCAGGTCATTGGACTCATCCACCGCCAAACCACAACAATGCGACGGTCGGAGGAGGAGCGTCTTATCTTCCGACTGGGAACCCTCCAACCACAGGGGATGAACTTGGACTTCACCAGTTTCTTCATCCCCCCTCCCCCCACCTTGTCTCAGCCGAATCCCTCCAGCCCGGCACCGCCTTCCTGACCTACAGTCTTCTTCTTGACCTCTCCGCCTCCATCCTACTCCGACCTATCACCCTCACCTTGACCTCTTTCCACCTATCACATTTCCAACGCCCCTCCTCCAAGTCCCTCCTCCCTACCTTTTATCTTCTCCTGCTGAACACTCTCTGCTCATTCCTGAAGAAGGGCCTGTGCCCGAAACATCGAATCTCCTGTTCCCTGGATGCTGCCTGACCTGCTGTGCTGTTCCAGCAATAAAGTTTCAGCTTTGATCTCCAGCATCTGCAGACCTCACTTTCTCCTCCCTTGCTAAGGCATACCTTTTATGCTACCCCTTCCAGATCCCATTTACCATCCCCTCACCATGCTAAGATGTGACACTTTGATGCCCATTGTCAGGTATTTCTAGTGAGTAATACTTTCCTGGAGATATTTTCCAAACACAATGATTAGAGATATTATTACACACCTCTGGATCAGGTGGGACTTCATCTAGACCTCCTGGCTTTGAAGGAGGGACATTACCACTGTACTACAACAACCCCTAATGGTCTTGATGTCACAAGGAATTAAGGGCTACGGAGAGAATGCGGGTAAGTGGAGTTGAAATGCCCATCAGCCATGATTGAATGGCGGAGTGGACTCGATGGGCCAAATGGCCTTACTTCCGCTCCTATGTCTTATGGTCTTATGGTCTTAATCATAGAGTCATAGAGATCTAGAGCACAGTAAAAGGCCCTTTGGCCCATTGATTCCATGCTGGTCAAAACCAACCATCACCTATTCTAATTCGATTATCCAGCACTTGCCCCATTGCCGAATACATCGACATCACAAGTGCACATCTAAACACTTCTTACACAGAGAGTTTCTGTCTGTGTCACCCTTACAAGCAATGACTTCCAGATTCCCACCATCCTCCGAGTGAAAAAGTTTCCTTCGCATCCCTGATAAACTTCTAACATTCACCAAAAATCCTCAGACAGCACCTTCCCAACCCACTACTACCTCCAGCTAAACGTTCAGTGGCAGATGATAAATGGGAACACCACTACCTGCAAATTCACCTCCAAGGCACTCACCATAGTGGCTCGGAAATATAGCATCACTCCTTTACTCTTGTTAGGTCAAAATCCTGGAATTCACTCCCTAAAGGCATTGTGGGTCTGCCACCAGCACGTGGACTGCAGTGGTTCAAGAAGTAAAAATCACACAACACCAGGTTAGAGTCCAGCAGGTTTATTTGGAAGCACTAGGTTTCGGAGCACTGTTCCTTCGTCAGGTGGTTGTGGAGTATCAGATCGTAAGACACTGAATTTATAGCAAATGTGATGCAACTGAAAGATTGCCTTTGGAAACAGTTGCTCATGACTTACTTTCGAAAGACTGTTCTTGAATTGGCACAGCCCAATCAAATCTCCCCTGAATCTTCTCTGTTGTAAAGACAACACCAGTTCCTCCAAACAACTGAAGTCTCTCTTCTCTGGAACCATTCGATTCATCTGCTTTGTACAAAAACATCGTCCTTATCGGATAGTGCACAGAATTGGTCATGTTTCTCCAGCTGGGCTCGAACTGATGTTTTGGAAATGTCCATCCTTGCTTTTCTACTCTATATGCTATTCAACAAAAACAAACATTTCTTTTGCCTATTTTAATCCATTTCATTAAACTTCCAAGCTTCAAAGACTTCTCAATGTGCATTTCTGCTAACTTCCTGTTCCTGTAACCATTGTAAAATTGCACCATTTATCGCACTTCTCTTTGTTCTTCCTATCATGATGTGTCACTTCACTTTTCCCAGTGTTAACTTTCATTTGGCTGGCCATTTCACCAGCCTATATGCCCCAGAGCCTGTGAGCACTTTCCTCACTCTTCACTGCGTTTTTGAATTTTGTGTCATCTGCAAACATTGGAGTTTGTCCTGTATCCCTGAGTGCAGATCATTCACAAAGATCAAGAAGAGAATTATATCACCAGCTCTGCAAACTTCCCTCCAGTCTGAAATTAAACCACAGACCACAGCGCTCTGCTTCCTGGCCCAAAGCCAATTTCCAAACCACACAGCCAGTAACTTTGAACCTCATCTGCTTCAATTTAAAGAAGATATGTATTTCGTACTTCACAGCAGGGGCAAGCCCTATGGCCCATCGAGTTTCCTCTGCAATTCATTAAGACCATAACTGATCTGGTTCTGGCTCAGTTCTGCTCTCCTACCTTGTCCCCACTACTCTCGATAAGGCCAAAGGCTGGTAGTCAGGCAGCATGTGTTAGCACCGAGGCTATAAGGATGAGAGGGATTGGTGTGAGGGGACGGAGTCATTTATTGACACAAACAGTGAATGAGTTTCATCCTTTGTGTTTTGAATCCACCCAGGATCCCAGGATCACCCATGATGTCCATCACTCCTCAGACAGCTGCTCTCACCACATCCTGAGACCCACACTCAGTGCTATGTGCCATCATATACACACTCTTAACCTCTCTCTCCATCAGCACCCCTTCACACTGTCTCAAAGTTGTCCTCAGCCCCAGGTTCGATTTCATTCTCTGGCTCGTTCAACAGATAACATGAAACTTTTTCTCTTCCTTTCAGGCATTAACACAAGCTGCAACAACTCAGAGTTACCCCCACCCCTCTGGAACCTTCCTCCACCCACTGTCCCACTTGTCTCTCCCCATTCTCCTCCCTCCACCTCTTGTTGGACATTCACTATCCCTTCTCCGATGCTGAATGTTCTGCACTCAGCAAAGGTCTCAGTTTTAATCACTTTGCACTCCCACCTCACCAAAGTTCAGACACGACATGGTGTTGATCTCTTCTTCCATTGCCTTTGCCTCTGTGCCCATTTCTTTGGACAGGAGTCCTCTGTCCTCAGCCTGAGCTACAAATCTTCCAAACTCACTAACCCTTTACAGCAGATGAAGCACTCTATTTTTATATTGGTAGTCAACTAATTCATTCCTGCAAGATGTCGCAGACAATGTGATAATGTTGCCATAATCTGGTTAAAGGACTGAACAGGAGAGTTGGATTCGCCTGTATTGATCACAGAGTACAGACATTGGCAGGGCAGACACACGAAACACGGGGAAAAGTAGAGAATTATTTAGAGAATGACTGCAGAATTCTGAGGTGTGGTGGGAGGTAGGTCACAAAAGGTTAGTCAACAGATGCACCATTGTGATCAGAGTCAAGAGTCTGGTTCTGGAAAAGCACAGCAGGTCAGGCAGCATCCGAGGAGCAGGAGAATCAAGTCCTGCAGTCCTTACTTGCATCATGTCATCAGGGAGGTTAACAGCATTCTATCCTAGAATAAAGGAGGAATTGGATATAAGTGTATCAATGTTTTGTTTCAGTTATACAGAGTATTTCTGAGACCATATCTCAAATGCTGGACATAATGAAGGATATTGGTGCTGGCTCAAAGGAGGTTTCTGAGATTGAGAAGCAGGTTGTCTCATGAGGAGAGGGAGGACAGGCTGGGTTTGTTTCCACTGGAGTTTAGAATAATGAAGAGCTGTGAGAATGTAAACTTCAAACTTTAATAACTGTTCAGGGGTTGAAAGAATAAACAATGACTCTCTCTGGAATAAACTGGCCCTGAGATGAAAGAGACAAGGAGGAACTGTTATCAAGGAGTTAAAAGCAACATGATAATTATCCATCCCCAGGAAGAAAGAGTCAAAGCAACATCAACATGTAGTTCCTGGAGACAGGAGATAGTTAACACCAAATGTGTCAAGGAACAAGGAAGCTACTCCTGATAAGAAGGCAAGTTCAAGACTTGATCACTCATGGATTTTGTGGATGAAAGGATCTAACGGATACTCAATAATGTCACATTGAAACTCTACATGAAGTAAAATCCATTAAGAATTCACCTTCAGAATTTTTCAGGAGCAGAACTCCAGAGAACAATTCAGCAAAAGGATTGGACCTTGGATAATCAGAGACAGACGCTATTGGTTAGAATCGTAGACTAAATTCCACTAAAAATCAGGGACTAGCTAAGTTGAATCATGAGGCTTAACTCGTTTTTTAAGGAGTCTTATTGCTATATGCAATAAACTTTGAGAATGTCGTTCAAAATTTCATTGTCTCGAAGATTTCTTAATATGTATCCAAATTAAATGAAGCTTGTAGTAATTTACACACAACAGGGATCACTTGATTGAAATGTATAATATCGTAAATGTTTTTAGAGTCATAGAGACGTACAACATGGCCATAGACCCTTCAGTCCAACACTTCCATACCAGCCAGATATCCTATATTAATCTGGTCCCATCTGCCAGCATTTGATCCATATCCTGCTAAACCCTTCCTGTTCATATACCCATCTAGATGCCTTTTAAATGTTGCAATTGGACCAGCCTCCATCACTTCCTCTGGCAGCTCATCACATACACGCAATCCCCTTTGCGGGAAAAGGTTACCCCTTTTAAATCTTTCCCCTCTCACTTTAAAATTATGCCCTCTAGTTTTGAACTCCACTATGCTGGAACTCTATCCATGCCCTTCGTGATTTTAACTTCTCTCAGGTCACCCCTCAGCTTTGAACAGTCCAGGGAAAACAGCCCTGGCCTCCTCAGTCTCTTCCTAAACCTCAAACCCTCCAACCCTGACAACAACCTTGTAAATCTTTTCTGAACCCTTTCAAGTTTCCCTACATCCTTCCTATAGCAGGGAGACCAGAACTAAATGCAGCATGATAAAATTGGCCAAATCAATGCACTATATAGCCACAGTATGACATCCCAACTCCTATACTTAATACACTGCCCAATAATGGATAGCGTACCAAATACCTTCATCACGAACCAGCTCTACTTGCAACTCCATCATTCGGGAACTGTGAGTCTGCACTCTAAAGTCTCTTTGCTTGGCAACACTTCCCAGAACCTAACCATTAAGTGTGTATGTCATACCCTGATTTGTCTTTCCAAAATGTAACACCTCACATTTGTCTCGATTAAACTCCATCTGCCATTCCACGGCCCATCATTCCACTGATCAAGTTCCCATTATACTCTAAGATAACGTTCTTCACTGTCCACTCCACCACCAATGTTGGTGTCCAGTTTTCTCAGACAGTTGCGTGACGTTGGAATTCTTTTCCTCAGGAAGCCGTGGTGGTGGAAAAGCACAGCAGGTCAGGCAGCATCTGAAAAGCAGGCAAAAGCCTTTCACCAGGAATTCATCAGGAGTCACATGGAGGCCGGTCCCTGTAAGGATGGCATTTACTGTCCATAAGGACATTACTGACCCAGATGGGTATTTCCTGACAAGTGGTAATGAGTTTGGAGTCACTATTAGACTCTTAATTCCAGATAGTTTTATATATAAATTCCATCATCCCCTGTGGTGTGATTCAAATCCAGGTGCCCAGAACATTTCCTGGTTCTCTGTATAACCGTCCAGCCAATTTACCATGATGCCCTCAACTCCTCTTTTCCAACATTCTCTTCCTGGCCGGGATAAACACATTGGGAGAGACGGTCAAGCACCATCTAATAGGATGATGGAGAATCTGTTTCCTTTCTGATTGGTGCAGAAAACAAACACTCCAATGAAGATGGGCAGGTTGGCAGACCAATGCTAGAGCACTGGGATGAGGAGTTGGGGCTTGGAAGTCGTGGGATCAACCCCCAATGATCTGACTAAACAGCGTTGGAGATACCAGGAGCAAGGAACTAGCTCACACAGCCCCAACTGGTTCTGTCCAGTCCATGGGTGAGTGGGATTCTGGAGCCTGGGAGCAGATAGAGGATCAGGGAGAAAGGGAGAGGAAATTAGGATTGGAGTTGAAAGGAAAGACTGATTCACTTGCGTCTGAACAAGCAACCCAGAGAGTCTTGCTGCTTGAACTGAAGGAGAATTGTCTGTTATTGAAGAGGATTACTTTTCAACATTCAGATTCATCACAAAATGGAATAGTATATAAAATATGCTGAAGAATAATTATCGTCACTGACCGTTTTCTGCTCCTGTGCCTTCCCTTTCCAGCCTGTTCAGTGTGAGGAGAAATGCAGGAAAGGGAAACATTTACCCCAACATCCTTCCCTTCAGTGTGAGGGTAATTACTGTGGGGGAAACATTTACCCCAACATCCTTCCCTTCAGTGTGAGGGTAATTACTGTGAGGGAAACATTTACCCCAACATCCTTCCCTTCAGTGTGAGGGTAATTACTGTGAGGGAAACATTTACCCCAACATCCTTCCCTTCAGTGTGAGGGTAATTATTGTGAGGGAAACATTTACCCCAACATTATTCCCTTCAGTGTGAGGGTAATTACTGTGAGGGAAACATTTACCCCAACATCCTTCCCTTCAGTGTGAAGGTAATTACTGTGAGGGAAACATTTACCCCAACATCCTACCCTTCAGTGTGAGGGTAATTACTATGAGGGGAGCATTTACCCCAACATCCTTCACTTCAGTGTGAGGGTAATTACTGTGAGGAAAGCATTTACCCCAACATCCTTCCCTTCAGTGTGAGGGTAATTACAGTGAGGGGAGTATTTACCCCAACATGCTTCCTTCAGTGTGAGGGTAATTACTGCGAGGGGAGCATTTACCCCAACATCCTTCCCTTCAGTGTGAGGGTAATTACTGTGAGGGAAACATTTACCCCAACATCCTTCCCTTCAGTGTGAGGGCAATTACTGTGAGGGAAACATTTACCCCAACATCCTTCCCTTCAGTGAGAGGGTAATTACTGTGAGGGAAACATTTACCCCAACATCCTTCCCTTCAGTGTGAGGGTAATTACTGTGAGGGAAACATTTACCCCAACATCCTTCCCTTCAGTGTGAGGGTAATTACTGTGAGGGAAACATTTACCCCAACATCCTTCCATTCAGTGTGAGGGTAATTACTGTGAGGGAAACATTTACCCCAACATCCTTCCCTTCAGTGTGAGGGTAATTATTGTGAGGGAAACATTTACCCCAACATCCTTCCCTTCAGTGTGAGGGTAATTACTGTGAGGGAAACATTTACCCCAACATCCTTCCCTTCAGTGTGAGGGTAATTACTGTGAGGGAAACATTTACCCCAACATCCTTCACTTCAGTGTGAGGGTAATTACTATGAGGGGAGCATTTACCCCAACATCCTTCACTTCAGTGTGAGGGTAATTACTGTGAGGAAAGCATTTACCCCAACATCCTTCCCTTCAGTGTGAGGGTAATTACTGTGAGGGAAACATTTACCCCAACATCCTTCCCTTCAGTGTGAGGGTAATTACAGTGAGGGGAGTATTTACCCCAACATGCTTCCTTCAGTGTGAGGGTAATTACTGCGAGGGGAGCATTTACCCCAACATCCTTCCCTTCAGTGTGAGGTTAATTACTGTGAGGGAAACATTTACCCCAACATCCTACCCTTCAGTGTGAGGGTAATTACTCTGAGGGGAGCATTTACCCCGTCATCAACCCCTTTCACTGTGAGGGTAATTATAGAAAAGAGGAACATTAAATGGCAATGATCTGGGCCAAAATTAATTGGTACTTAGTGTCACAGAGTCATACAGCACAGAACCATGCCCTTTAGCCTTACATGGAGAAAGTGAGGACTGCAGATGCTGGACAACTGAGCTAAAAAATGTTATGCTGCGCTTTTCCAGTAACACATTTTTCAGCTTGAGCCAAACATGTCCATTCCAGCAAGTTTTCCTAAACTGAACCAGTCCCATTTTCCTGTGTTTGACCCATATCTCTCTCACTCTTTCCGAACCATGTACCGGTCCAAAATGTCTTTTAATTAGGTGGATGTGAGGTGGGCCATTCATCAGACTGAACCCACTGGTGCATCAATAGTGAATGAATCCACTCCAACACTCCGAGCAAGTGAATGGTCTCTCCCCATTGTGAACATGTGCAGTGTTGATGTGCAGTGAGGTGAGATGATTGCCTGAACCCAGTCCCACAGTGAGACCACCAGAGCGGTCTCTCCCCAGTGCGAATGTGGTGATGGATCATCAGATGCTGAATACATTTATTGCTTTTCCCACAGTCTGAACTTTTAAAAGTTTCTTGTCATAGTGAACATGCTGGTGTCTCAGCAGCTGGGATGATTGAGTGTATCCCTTGCCACACTCTGTGTGGGTGAACAGCCTCTCCCCAGTTTGAACTCACTGTTGTACAGTCAGCTGGGATGATCGCCTGAACCCAGTCCCACAGTGAGAACATTTGAATGGTCTCCTGAATTATCCCCATCAGTGAACACATGTTAATGGGACATCAGTTCTCCAGAACTTTTCCAGCATTGCCTACATCCTGAATATTGAAAAGGTCTCTCCCCCGTGTGAACTCTCCGGTGCCTCCAGACAGACATATACAAAATATTTATTTAATAAAGTCTTCAGTGCTTCATGTGATGTAGATTTAATGAGTGATTTGTGTGAATGAGAGGGTTTTATATGGTAAAGTCTACAACAGATGCTTTGAGTTTTATTTCATCTCAGCATGGGTCTTGAAGGCCAGTTGTGATGGAGTTGAGTAAGTTGTTCAGGAAGAAGACCATACGACACAGGAACTGAAGTGGGCCATTCATCCCGTCAGGGTCTCGCAGGTACAGTGCTGCTGTGACTGAGGGGTTGGGAGGATATGAAATGAGAACCATTCACAAACAGGAAACTTCAAACAGACATGTCACTGTCACTCCTTTTACCAGGATACGAATATCGTTGTCCTTTCTCTGTGGAAGCAAATGTTTTCCTTTCTGTCTGAGAGAAAAGATGTCAGATGTTGGTGTGGCTGTGTGTGTTCGAATGTATTCACTAACCAGATTAGACCATCCTGGAGCATGTGCTCACTCTGTGTACCCCACCTGCAGAAGGTGCTGGGCTGGGTTTCACCAGCAATTCCTGTTTTTGTTTCTGATTTCCAGGATCCACCGTTCTTTGTAATTTTTCGATTCACTGCGGTGAGTGTTTGTATTTCAGACTGGAGGGACGTGTGCTGAAACAAGGCTCTTTCTGAGCTATGTCTATGACCTGGCCTCAAGTGGACAGGACAGAATTTCAGTACTTGCAGGTAATATGAAGATCCAAAGTGTAGTGTAATGGACCAGATCAAACCACCTCAAAACATATCAAGGAGATAGCTTCGATCCTAACTTCTTTCTTGTTTAAATGCAAGTTCAACGCATTGCACTCGAGATGTGATTCCATTAGTCAAACTATTCATCTTTAACCAAAACTCAATTTATTCTGACATCACAATTTAAATACAAATGAGAAAAAGAATTGGCATTACTTTACCTTCAATAAAATACTTAACAAAATTATATATTATTTAACAACTGCCCATCAACTGCTCCAATACAGCAGCATCGCATAAGCACACACTTGGCAAAGGTAACGTCAACAAAGCAGACCTCCTGTACTTGCAGAGATGAGATTGGGGCAGGTGGGATATTGGTTGCTAGGGGAGGGTCAAAGAGAAATAAGGGTAGAGAGAGTGAAGTGAGGCAGGGCCAGGTGTTAGAGGGTGCAGGGACTGAGCAGAGAGTGAGAACAGATTAGGTAGATTTTTAACATTCATTCAAGGCATGTGGGTCTCGCTGGCAAGGCCTGTATTTGTTCCCCATCCCTAACTGTCCTTGAACTGAGAGGCTTGCTTGGCCATTTCAGAGACAAGGACAGAGTCAGACACATTGCATTCAATCTGTCCTAAAAGGTCACACTGAAGTTTGAAGTGGGATCTGAAGTCACCTGGAGGGCAGATGGGGGAAAGGAGGTGGATTTGCTTCCCTGAAGGACATTAGTGAAACAGGTTTTTTTTGAGCAACAAATGATAATTCAGATGGCCACCATCAGGAAGACAAGGCTTCAATTCCAGATTTATTAATTAAATTCCACAAGTTGCCGTGGTGAGAATTGAACCCCATTTCCCCAGAG
The DNA here is from genome assembly GCF_037043375.1 of Chiloscyllium plagiosum. NCBI lineage: Eukaryota > Metazoa > Chordata > Chondrichthyes > Orectolobiformes > Hemiscylliidae > Chiloscyllium > Chiloscyllium plagiosum. The sequence continues at coordinate 151,987,249 of NW_028270140.1, forward strand.
CATAAACCTGATCTTCAGGGCCCCCTCAACAGCCCAGCTATGGGAGTCATTTGGGATGTGTGACTGGACTCTTTTCCTTGACCAATACAGACCGGCCATAAACAGCTCGAAACAGCAAGGAACGAGCCTGACGATTCAGAAAATCAGAAATGGTTATGGTTCAAGAATCCATCTAGAGCCAGAGACCGAGGAAAGGAGTTTTAATCTTCATTGCTCAGATAATAATCTAAAGAAACCAATCAGATCCCTTTCTGGAATGTTATGAAACAGGGATAGCAAGCCAAACCAAATCCACCTCACTATCACTGGATACACAACACAATGAAAAGAAATCATTCAATGATCCTCAAAATTACTGAATGATTCTGACTGAGACATGGCAAAGAACACATCTTAAAAGAATTGTGATTTTCCAGTTTGATAACCATTTTACTGATAAACGTCAGGCCTTCATGAAATCCTTGGATGATGAGTTCTCTTACAGGTACATTGGATGTACGTCTTGCTTGAATTCCAAAGTCACTGGTCAATACAGACTGCTTCTGCAGATAGAGCTATAGAATCATGGAGTCCTACAGCACAGAGACAGGCCCTTTGCCCCAAAATGGTCCATGCCCACCAAAATGTCTGTCCACACTAACCCCATTTCCCTGCACTTGGCCCATATCCTACTAATCCTTTCCTGGACACGTATTTACCCAAATGCCTTTTAAATGTTGATAATGTATCCACCTCAACTCCTTCCGCTGGCAGCTCATTTCAAGTTTGCATATGACACTAAGATTGGTGGAGTAGCAGATAGTGAAGGGGACTGTCAGAGAATTCAGCAGAGTATAGATAAATTGGAGAGCTGAGTAGAGAAATGGCAAGTAGAGTTTAATCCGGGCAAATGCGAGGTGATGCATTTTGGAAGGTTCAATTCAAGAGCAAACATTATGGTAAATGGACAAGCCCAGCTGAAAATTAATGCACAGAGAGATCTGGGTGTTAAGATCCATTGATCCCTGAAGGTTACAATGCAGTTCGATAGAGTGCTCGAGAAGGTATACAGCATGGTTTCCTTTATCAGGCGGGGTATTGAGTACAGGAGTTGGTAGACCATGTTATGGTTGTATCAGATTTTGGTTCGGCCACGTTTGGAATCTTATGTACCCATCTGATCGCCACGTAACCAAAAGTATGTGGATGCTTTGGAGAGAGTGCAAACGAGGTTCACCAGGATATTGTCTGGTATAATGGGGTGCTCGCTATGAAAAGAGGTTGAGCAGATTAGGATTATTTTCATGAGGAAGACAGAGGTTGAGGGGCACCTGACTGAGGTCGACAAAATCACGAGAGGTATAGACAGGGTGGATAGCAAGAAGCTTTTTCCCAGAGTGGGGTCTCAGTTACGAGGAGTCATGAGTTCAAAGTGACAAGGGAAAAGATTTTTTGTTGGGAATTGACGAGACTCACGGCTGGTGTGTCCCTCCCAGGTGCCAGGGTCCATGATGTCTCGGATCGTATCTTTGGGGTCCTGAAGGGAGAGGGTGACCAGCCGCAAGTCGTGGTCCATGTAGGTACCAACAACATAGTTAGAAAGAGAGATAGGGATGTAAGGCAGGATTTCAGGGAGCTCGGGTGGAACCTGAGAGCTAGAACAAACAGAGTTGTTATCACTGGTTTGTTACCCGTTCCACGTGATCGCGAGGCAAGGAATAGGGAGCGATATCAGTGGAACAGAGATGGTGTAGGAGGGAGGATTTCAGGTACTTGGATAATTGGGGCTCATTCTGGGGAAGGTGCGACTTGCACAAACAGGACGGTCTTCACTTGAACCAGAGGGGTACTAATATCCTGGGTGGAAAATTAGCTGGTGCTAATCGGGTGGGTTTAAACAAGGGGATGGGAACCTGAGATGTAGTTCCAGTAGAAACGAGAATGAGAGTAGGGAGGACAGGGACAGGATTTCACGGTCACAGGAGTGTGCTGGCAGACAGCAAGCTGGTTAGAAGTGTGTCGACTTCAATGCCGGGAGTATCCGGAATACGATAGGTGAGCTTGCAGCACGGATGGGTACCTGGGACTTCGATGTTGTGGCCATTTTGGATACATGGATAGACCAGGGTGAGGAAGGGATGTTGCAGGTTTTCAGGATTCAGATCATTCATTAAGAACAGGCAAGGCGGTAAAAGAGGGGATGGTGTAGCCTTGTTCATCAAGGAAAGTATAATGGTGTCTGAAAGAACTTTTGACAAGGACACGTCTCCTGAGGTAGTATGGGCTGAGGTTAGAAACAGGAGAGAAGAGGTCATACTGCTGGGAGTTTTTTTTATAGGCCTCTGCAGAGTTCCAGGGAGGTGGAGGAGAGGATTGGCAAAACGATTCTGGGTAGGAGTGAAAGGAACAGGGTGATCACCGTGTGGGCGGCACGGTGGCACAGTGGTTAGCACTGCTGCCTCACAGCGCCTGAGACCCGGGTTCAATTCCCGCCTCAGGCGACTGACTGTGTGGAGTTTGCACGTTCTCCCCGTGTCTGCGTGGGTTTCCTCCGGGTGCTCCGGTTTCCTCCCACAGTCCAAAAGATGTGCAGGGTCAGGTGAATTGGCCATGCTAAATTGCCCGTAGTGTTAGGTAAGGGGTAAATGTAGGGGTATGGGTGGGTTTCGCTTCGGAGGGTCGGTGTGGACTTGTTGGGCCAAAGGGCCTGTTTCTACACTGTAATGTAATCTAATCTAATCTAATTATGGGGGACTTTAATTTCCCCAACATTGACTGGAAATGCTATAACTCTAGTACGTCGGTTGGATCAGTTTTTGTCCAATGTGTACAGGAGCATTTCCTGACACAGTACGTCGAGGGGCTGACAAGAGGAGAGGCCACACTGGATCTGGTGCTTGGTAATGAACCAGGCCAGGTGTTTGATTTAGTTGTAAGTGAGCACTTTGGAGAGAGTGACCATAATTCAGTTATGTTTAGTTTAACGATGGAAAGGGATAGGTACATGCCACAAGTCAAGAGTTATCGATGGGGCAAGGGCAATAAGAACACGATTAGTCAAGAATTAGGATGCAGAGAATGGGTTATCAAAATGCAGGGGATGGGGACAATGGAAATGTGGAGTTGGTTTAAGGAACAGATATTGCGTGCCCTTGATAGGTATGTCCCTGTCAGGCAGGGAGGAAGTTGTAAGGTAAGGGAACTGTGGTTTACTATAGAAATTTCATCTCTTGTTCAGTGTAAAAAGGAGGCTTATATGTTGATGAGACAAGATGGTTCAGATGAAGCTATGGAGAGATACAGATTAGCTAGGAAGGATTTAAAGAGAGTTAAGAAGAGCAAAGAGAGGACATGAGCAGTTTTTAGCAGGTAGAATAAAGGAGAACCCTAAATCTTTCTATAGATGTGTGAGGAATAAAAGGATGACTAGGGTAGGAATAGGGCCAGTCAAAGACAGAAGTGGGAAGTTGAGTGTGGACCCTGTGGAGATCAGAGATGTGCTAAATGAACATTTCTCATCGGTTTTCACTCAGGAAAAGGAGAACATTGCAGAGGAGATGAATGAGATACAAGATCAATTCTAGAAAGAGTGAAAGTAGACAAGTCCCCCTGGGCTGGATGGGATTTATCCGAGGATTCTCTGGGAAGTTATGGAGGAGATAGCAGAAGCTTTGGCTTTGATATTCGAGTCATCATTGTCTACAGGTTTAGTACCACAGGACTAGAGGATTGCAAATGTTGTGCCCTTGTTCAAGGAGGGCAGGAGGGATGACCAAGTAATTATAGACCAGTGAGCCTTACTTCTGTTGTAGGAAAGGTTTTGGAAAAGATTATAAGAGATGAGATTTATAATCATCTAGCTGGCAACAATTTGATTTCTGATAGTCAACATGATTTCGTCAAGGTCAGGTCGTGTCTCACAAACCTCATTGAGTGTTTTGAGAAGGTGACCAAGCATGTAGGTGACGGTAGGGCAGTTGACGTGGTATACATGGACTTCAGTGAAGCCTTTGATAAGTTTCCACATGGTAGGCTGTTGGAGAACATGCAGAGGCATGGGATTGAGGGTGATTTAGCAGTTTGAATGAGAAACTGGCTTTCTGAAAGGAGGCAATGAGTGATGGTTGATGGAAAATACTTAGCCTGGAGTCCAGTTACTCGTGGTGTGCCACAACGATCTGTTTTGGGACCACTGCTGTTTGTCATTTTTATAATTTGGAGATGCCAGTGTTGGACTGGGGTGTACAAAGTTAAAAATCACACAAAACCAGTTTATAGTCCAACAAGTTTAATTGGAAGTTATTTTTATAAATGACTTGAATGTAGGCATAGGTGGATGGGTTAGTAAGTTTGCAGATAACACTGAAGTTGGTGGTGTGGTGAACAGTGTGGAAGAATGCTACAGGTTGCAGGGGGACTTGGATAACTGCAGAACTGGGCTGAGAGGTGACAAATGGGCTTCAATGCAGCAAAATGTGAGGTGATTCACATTGGGAAGAATAACAGGAAGGCAGAGTACTGGGTCAATGGAAAGATTCTTGGTAGTGTGGATGTGCAGAGGGATCTTGGAGTCCATGTACATAGATACCTGAAAGTTGCCACCCAGGTTGATCGTGCTGTTAAGAAGGCATACCGTGTGTTAGATTTCAGTGGGAGAGGGATTGAGTTCTGCAGCTGCAATGTCATGCTGCAAATATACAAAATGCTAGTGCGGCTGCACTTGGAATATTGTGTACAGTTCTGGTCGCCCCATTACAGGAAGGATGTGGAAGCATTGGAAAAGCTGCAGAAGAGATTTACCAAGATGTTGCCTGGTCTGGAGGGAAGGTCTTAATGAGGAAAGGCTGAGAGACTTCGGTCTGTTCTCATTGGAAAGAAGAAGGCTAAGAGGGGATTTGATAAAGACATACAAGATGATCAGAGGATTAGTTAGGGTAGAAAGTGAGAGTCTTTTTCCTAGGATGATGACATCAGCTTGTACGAGGGGGCATAACTACAAATTGAGGGGTGATCGATTTAAGACAGATTTTAGAGGCAGGTTCTTTACTCAGTGGGAAGGGCATGGAATGCCCTACCTGCTAATGTAGTTAACTCAGCCATATTAGGGAGATTTAAACAATCCTTGGATAAGCACATGGATAATGATGTGATAGTGTAGGCGGATGGGCTTAGAATATTTTACAGGTCAACACAACATTGAAGGCCGAAGGGCCTGTTCTGTGCTGTTTTGTTCGATGCTCTATGTTCTAAGATTAAGGGAGATATGTGCGGAAGGTTCTTTATGCAGATTGGTGGCAAGTGCCTGGAACGGATTGCCAGCGGAGGTGGTAGAGGTGGGCACAATACATTTAAGATGTATCTAGACAGAGACATGAATGGGCAGAGCGCAGAGGGGCAAAGATCCTTAGAAAATAGGTGACAGGTTTAGACAAAGGATCTGGATCAGTACAGGCTTGGAGGGCTGAAGGGCCTGTTCCTGTGCTGTAATTTTCTTTGTTCTTTGTTCCACATCTGGGAAACACCCAACAAATATGTGGTTGGAGATGTGGCTCCAGGATTCACACAAGGACCCACAGAACCCATGAAAACGGGCACAAATTTCCTCAGTAGATGATAACACTCATGAGTGAGTAATCACCGATGACAATGACAATGACCTTGAATTAACCTGCATTATTTTTCCAGACCATATTCCAACAGCAAATGTTTCCCTTTTCTTCTCTCATCTTTCGTCAAACAACCTGTTTTTCAAACTTTAATTCTCAACTTTAAAATCACAGTTCCAAACCAAAAGTGAGGAAACCAAAAGAGAAGTAGTGATGCTCTCAATGGGAAACATGCTGCTTTTCACTGGGTCACACTGAATGGGAAGAAAGTTAGTCCAAAGTGGTCAGGCTGTACAGTGAGGGTGGTACTCTATCACTGCATGTCTGTCCACTGTGTTGATGCTTCACACACTCGATGTTACAGTGTCTGAAATGGATGGTGATTGGTCAGTTCGAGTACCGCCAGTACCTGGGGCCAACGGCTGCTGGGCCTGATTAGGCTGAGGAATGCTGGATGACCCTGGATCATTCCTGAAAAACATACAAGGAACATTAATATTCAGAGGAAGTTAATGGCAATAATCCCAGGTCACAGTAACAAGAATCCTATCTTTTTGCTTATCCCCTCACAGGTCATGGGTCGGTCTGGCTGCTCCTAGTTGTCCATGAGAAGGTGGTGGGGAACTGTTGCTGGATCAAAATCTTGGAAATCCCTCCCTAAGGGCTCTGTGGCTCTTACTTCCAGAACACCGACTGGAGCAGTTCATGAAGGCAGCTCACCACCACCTTCTCAAGGGAAACTGAAGACAGGTAGTCAATGCTGGTCCAATCAGAGATGCTCACGACCGGTAAATGAATAAACAAAATGTTCAGATTTAGACACAAATCACCCATGTCACCCTTGAATAATTCACCACCAGAAACAGTTCTACCTTGGTACCAGAATGTATCAAAGCACCCAAGGGTCAGCTTTGAGCAACTGGTTACAAGGCAGGGAGGGAGGGTGTTGGAGATGAGGGGAAAATTCCTGCAAGGGCTTCCCATCTGCTGTAACTTTGGAGGATGCTACAGAGCATGGAAATTTTGGAAAGTGGGGGATGATCAGGAAATCACATTCCCACCCAGTGGAAATTCAGCTGCTCAGAGGGCAAGGGAGAAAAAGTAGGATTCACAAAAAAGGTCATTTTTATCCTCAGCACTCACTGCAAGTGATAACATTCCAATCTTTCCCTCCATAAAACAGCCATTACAACTCAAAGTGACCACTGTGAGAAAAATGGGGAACACTTTCGTTTTACACAAGGATGAATTGTAGATTGATTTGCAGACGAGAGACCACAGATGAACCTGGAGCTGGAGATTTACAAACAGCCAGAAATTGACCAATTCTGCTCAGAAATTATTTACCTGTCATTTACCTCCCACTTTCCCAGTGACTGTTTGAGCAACTTGTAAGAAGGAAAAAACACATTCGGAGCTCATCGGCAGGAGGCTGCATTTTGTCTATGAAAAGGAGATATTCAATACAACCCTGAACTCGAGCATTTCTACTCAGCGAAAGTGAGATCCTCCTGCTCCTCGGATGCTGCCTGACCTGCGGTGCTTTTCCAACACCACACTCTCGACTCAGGGCATTTCCACCACTACTCTCGTGTCAGTCACTGACTATCTCACCTTTTCAAAGGTGTCGTACTCTTGATTTGCTGTGAACACCCTAAAGAGAAAAAAAGATGCATAAATATTTTGTAAAATTATGAACAAATTTGTCACATTGTCTCCACGATTGGAAATGTTTCCCCCCATACACTTTCATCCCTTTATCCTCAAGAACTCTAACTCCTTCTTAAAAACATTCCTTGCTTTGGCCTCAACTGCTTTCTGTGGCAGGGAACTCCACAGGATCACAGTAACTCCAAAGGGATTACTCTCCATGTCAATCCTGAATGGCCTACCCCATATCCTTTGACAGTGACCATTGGTTCTTGTCTCCCCGGTCATCGGAAACATCTTTCCTACATTTACCTCGTCAGCTTTTATTGAAATTTCACACATTTCCCTGAGATCCCCCTCATTCTTCCAAACTCCAGTGAATACCATCCTAACCGATCCAATCTCTCTTCATACATCAGCCCTGAAATCCCAGGAGTCTGTCTGAGAAACCTTCATTGCACTCTGTCCAATGCCAGAACATCCTTCCTCAGATAAGGGGACCAGAACCGCACCCAATACTCCAGGTGTGGTTTCTCCAAGACCTTGTACAATTACAGCAAGACATTCCTGCTCCTGTATCAAAACTTCTCTCTATGAAGCCAAAATACAACTGACAGAGATACAGAGGGAGAGGCCATGAAGATAAGGATCAGAACTTAAACTTCTCAGGGTCTTCAGCACTAACGTAACTGAGCTCAGGATTCTGAGGCCTTCAATATGCCTAAGACATCCTGCCTGTTCAATTTGTTCAGCCAGAGCAAAGACAGGTAATGAGGGCAGTCCCAAAACAGACCAGTGCCTGAACATTGCACTCACTGCACAGGCCAGAAGAGGAGTCCATGTTACCATTCCTCCCCAAATATAGCTCTGTTACTCAGACTATCTGAGCCACCATGTCTATGCCTTTATCCAGCAAACTCTCGAAAGCCACTTGAACAATAAAGCACACAAGACTATTGTGGTGAACTGCAATTTCCTTTCTGTTCTGTTTGAGAGTCTGTACAAAGTGGGAATGAATGCAAAAGATGTGATTTGTTACGATTCTGTCAAATGGGAGTGAATGAAAAGACATTTTAGTGCATTGAGATTCAACAGTGATGGGAGGAGAATGGGGATTGATCCATCAGAGTTCAATGGAATGGGTTTAAATGGATCTCCTTGTGAAACATCCCAATGTTAAATCACTCACAAGAAAACTCCATCCCAGGCAACATCCTGGTGCATCTCCTGTGCACCCCTCCCTCTGGTTATGTCAGAACCATACTGTTTTATTAAACCTCATTCTCCATGAACCCACCTCCTTTGTTCCTGAAGTTGATGAAGATTATGAAGCAGATGGGCAGGATGAGAAGCATTGGAATGACTGGCAGATATACAGTGGTGGGCTCAGTCCTCTTCACTGGAAAACAGCAAGAACAGCATTATTCAGGAATACCTCCATGTTGCTGCAGTGAAACCTGTAGCAGGGTTACACAGCAAGAGGTTAAATGTACAAACAGGATGTTCTGCAATGGAGCAAACCAGTTCAACACTCTCACCTGCTGTTTCCCACAGACCAGGAAGTTGCTCCCCTCCAAATACTTACCCAATTATCGCCTGAAAGATCACTCTATTAAATTTATTTCCATTGGCCTTTCAGGCCGTGCATTGCAGATCAGAACAACCCCTGAAGGAGGCAACCGCTTAATTCTGTGACTCAGAATATAAGGTTAGATGGATACTTTAAAACATTCTGCAGGGTATTTCCTGGACCCAGCCTTGACTCACCAACACAAGGGCACCCATTACTGAGCACTGATCTACCATCCCACCCTGTCCTGTGCCCTACATGTAGGCCAGACCAAGTAAGGAAGGCAGATTTCATACTGTAAAGGACCTGGCTGAGTCAGATGAGCTTTCCCAACTATCAGCAGTGGTCACATGTGACCATAAGGTTAGCTTTTCATTCAAATTCCAAATGTTTAAAATTTCATTCATCTTTCACCTTCTGCTGTGGTAGGATTTGAACTCATGGCCCCAGACATGAGTGTCTGGATTAGTTACCCAGTGACAGTAGCAGTATACCACCACCGCCTTTTATAACCCATGTGTGAATGCAGGGTTAGGATAGGTCCCACGTGGCTGTGATGCCTCACACAGTCAGACAGAAACTGGGGAAATGTGCTTGCACTGATGGAACTATTCCTGATGAAGGTGTGAACACTTTCATTGTAACCAAGAGGGACCCATTAGTCTGCAGCTCGAGGAGATGATCTCATTGTCAGTTAAACTTTGGATCGTTTGGGGATTGGACTGAATGTTCTGAGTGTGTCAATGCCTTTCAATACTGACATCAGAATGTACCTAAAAGGATCAACACATCAAATTACATTAACTGTTTAAAAAGTCAAATTTCAAACACAAATGCAAAATACTGCAGATGTTGGAAATTAGAAATAAAAATCAAAATGCTGTAAATACTCAGCAGGCCAGACCCCACCTGCGGAGAGAAACAGGGTTTATATTTTAGTTTCAATGACCAAATCATTAAACATTTGCATAACCTGCTACAGTCTCACTGTACACCCTCTACAGACTGAATACTTTTTAATATTCATTCAATTACGGGATGAGAAGGACATTGGGTAGGGCAGCGTTTATTACCCATCCCTATTAGTTAAGAATAAACCACATTGCTGTGTGTCTGGAGTCACAAGTAGGCCAGGCCAGGTTAGGATGAAAGTTCCCTTCACAAAAGATCATTAGTGAACCAGATGGGTTTTTACAACAATAAACAGTGGTCACATAGTCAGCTTTTCACTCTTACTTTGAGAATTTTATAATTTCGAATTCCACATCTGCCATGGTAGGATTTGAATCCTTCTGCCCAGAACATTACCTGGGTGTTGGATTAACCATCCATCGATAATACCATCAATTGTTGTCCCCCCACAATGATTTCTTACCATAAACCCACACCTGAGTCTCCTTCTGGATCAGATACTGAGAATCAGGTTCTGACCTGTATTCCACCAGACACAGGTAAGTGTGATTGTCCCTCACTCTCAGCTGGTTTATCCAGGTTGAGGCATTTCCCTCCTCTGGGTTCCCGATGAGCTCATACCGATTTCCATCGTGTACAGTTGTCCAAGTTCCCTGTGATTGGGCTCTAAATGTAATGACGTGTTGATAGGGCTCCTTCCTCATCCAGGTAACAGTGGTCAGGGTTTGGGAGTCCCAGCTCCTGAAGATACAGGGTAAAGTAACTGAATCTCCCTCTGTCCCACTCACCACTGAGGCATTTCCCTGAGCAGCTGAGGCAAGGACAAACATCAGAATGGATGAGGTCAGTGCCCAGAAGTTCTGAATTCAGTTTGTTCCATTTCTTTCAACTTCACAATCAGATGAGTAATTAAACACCCCACACATATTTCTCACAAGTCTGGAACAGGCTATTATAGTTCCCTAGAGGAATCACCATGATGAAAATCACTCACTTTCAACCCCCTCATTTTGATTTACTCATTCATGGGATACTTTCAGATTAGAAAAAGGACTGAACCCACATGAATTCATTCATTCTGGGCCCAACATCCCTCCCAACTTCACTAAAAATGATTGTTTTTCATTCCCCAGCCCTATACTCCAGTCTGTGCTCCTTCACTCTGTCCTGAAATCCCATTCCAATGATTGAACAGGTGTCTGTGTGAAGGTGAACATTCCTGATATTAACCTGAACATAGTCTTTCACTAATTCCCAACCATTACCTATGTCATGAACACAGTTCGATTGAGGTCTGTTGAAGATTTCCCTCAGCACCGACCACTTCTATGAGTTTTAGGGGATGGTGGTGTTGGGATGCTTGGGGAGGCAGGGGGAGGAATTAGCTCCATGCTGTACCAGCTTTATAAATTAATCATCCTCGGAAAGGAGGAATCTCTCTCGATCTCCATCCTAATGTGAAATGAGTTTCAGATTCACCCACATCCTCTCAGCATCTACTCCCTCAAGACCCCTCAGGATCTTGCAAGTTTCAATAAAGTCATTTCTCAATCTTCAGCAATGAGCAGCCCCCAACTGGCTCTGAACCAATCAGGATGGGAAGGTAACAACACTCTGACATTCTCAGCCAATGAGAGGTAGGGAGGTGGCACTTCACATATTCTCGGCCAATGAGACCTGAAGTTCCACAATGTGCTCACTCAGTAAGGGATTGGAAGGTACTTGCCCTGTCTTGTCCTCAGTCAATGCCAATTATTGGATTGACGACAAGAAGGAGGTCATTTAACCCACTGGGTCCTGGTTAGCTCCACATGGAACAATCCAGGTGAGACCCACTCATCTGCTCGATTCACCCTCCAAGCCCTGCCAGTTCACTTCCTTCAAGGGCCTATCAGGTTTAATTCTGAAATCAATGACTGTCTCCACACGCCCCTCTGCTGATGTTGGTGACTGTCAGTTGTCAGCACTCACTGCGTAAACATTTCTCTCTCACATTCTCGATGCACCTGTTCTAAAGGAAATGCACAACAGAAATGTGGAGGCTCTTTAAGGAGCACTTGTTGCGAGTGTTGGATAACTTTGTCCTAATGAGACAGGCAAAGAATGGTAAGGTGAAGGAGCCTTGGATGACAAGAGAAGAGGAGCTTCTCATCAAGAGGAAGAAGGAAGCTTATGTAAGGTTGAGGAAGCAAGGATCTGGCACAGCTTTCGAGGATTACAGGGTAGCTAGGGAAGAACTCAAAAATGGACTGAAGAGAATTAGGAGGCGGCACAAAAAAGCTTTGGTGGGAAGGATTAGAGAAAACACAAAGGCATTCTATATTTAGATGAGGAATAGGAGAATGACCAGAGAGAGGGTAGGGCCAATCAGGGATAGTGGAGGGAATTTGTGCCTGGAGTCTGAGGAGGTAGGGGAGGCCCTAAATGAGTTTTTTGCTTCAGTATTCACTCGATATAGGCACCTTGTTGATAATGAGAACACCATGGACCAGGTTAATAGGCTTGAGCAGATTGATGTTAAGAAAGTGGATGTGCTAGAAATTCTGGGAAGCATCAAGAGAGATAAGTGTCCAGGGCCAGATCAGATATATCCAAGGTTACTACGGGAAACAAGGAATGAGATTGATCTCTGAATCCTCACTCTCCATGGGAGTAGTAATGGATGATTGGAGGGAGGCGAATGTTGTTCCTCTATTCAAGAAAAGGAATAGAAAAATCTCTGGGAATTACAAACCTGTCAGTCTGACGTCTGTGGTAAGCAACTTACTGGAAAGGATTTAGGACTATTTGGAAGAACATAGTTTGGTTAAAGATTGTCAGCGTGGCTTTGTGAGGGGCAGGTGATGCCTCACAAGCCTGATTGGGTTCTTTGAGGATGTGATGAGATAAATTGATGAAGGTCGAGCAGTGGATGTGGTGTTAATGGATTTCAGTAAGGTATTTGATAGTCGATTAATTCAGACAGTTAGGAGGTATGAGATACAGGGAAATGTGGCTGTCTGGATACAAAATTGGCTCGCTGAATGAAGACAGCAAGTGGTAGTGAATGGAAAGTATTCCACCGAGAAGCCAGTGACCAGTGGTGTTCCACAGGGATCTGTTCTTGGGCCTCTGCTCTTTGTAGTTTTTATAAATGACACGAATGATGACGTATCAGGGTTGGTTAGTAAGTTTGCCGATGCCGGTGGTGTTATAGTGAGTGTAGAGTGCTGTTGGAGGCTACAACAAGCCATTGACAGATGCAGATCTGGGCTGAGAAGTGGCAGATGGAGTTCAACCTGAATAAATGCGAAGTGGTGCATTTTGAAAGTTCGACTTTGAATGGTGAATACAAGGTTAAAGACAGGATTCTTGACAGTGTGGAGGAACAGAGAATCTTGGGGTCCATGTCCAGAGATCCCTCAATGTTGCCACCCAAGTTGATAGCATTGTGAAGAAGGCGGATGGTGTTTTGGCTTTCATTAACGGAGGGAGTTGAGTTTAAGAGTCGCAAGGTTTTGCTGCAGCTCTATAAAATCCTGGTTAGACCATACTTGGAATATTATGTCCAGTTCTGGGTTGCCTCATTACTGGAAGGATGTAGATGCTTTAGAGAGGATGCAGAGGAGATTTGCCAGGATACACCCTGGATTGGACGACTTGTCTTATGAAGAGAGGTTGGGTGAGCGAGGGCTTTTTGCACTGGAGAGAAGCAGGAAGAGAGGTGACTTGATAGAGATATACAAGGTAATGAGAGGCATAGATAGAGTAGATAGCCAGAGACTCTTCTCAAGGCAGAAATGGCTGTCACAAGGGGTCATCATTTTAAGGTGATTGGAGGGAGGTATAGGGGAGATGTCAGAGGTAGTTTATTTATGCAGAGACTCGTGGATATGTGGAAGGCAGTGGTAGTAAAGTCAGAAACATTAGGGATATTCCAGCGACTGTTAGACAAACGCAAGAATGGCAGAAGATTGAGGGTGTGGAGGATATTTTGATCCAAGATTAAGATAAATGCTCAGCACAACATCGTGGGCTGAAGGGCCTGTACTGTGCTGTACTGTTCTGTGTTCTATGTAACATACAAGGCTATGGAGCAAACGCTGGAAAGTTGGACGGTTTCAGACTTAGAGCGATGTTTTTGTTGGTGTAGAATGCATGGGCTCAAGGGCCTCTTCCATCCTGTCTAATTCTATCATTGTATGGATCAGCCTTCCATATGGTTCCTTCCATAAGTAACAAAAACGGCAATAAGATGTTGTGGGAGTAATCCATAGGACCCATAGCAGTAGCTATATGGTGGGTGTCATGGACCAGGCCACACCCCCTCAAAACATTTCAGGAACTTCGCCCAGACCCTAACTTATTGAGTTGTTTTAAACAAATGTCGATTGGATAATCCAGGAGAGATGCAGCTGGCCCAACCACTCACTTTTAAAGAAAACAGTATTTATTTACACACGAACAAAAGAAAAACACATTTAGAATCCCAGAATTATTTAAAAACCCAATCGCCTCGATTGCAACTGAATGATGCTGTTCCAAATACTTGAAACGTCCCCATGAACACTCTCTTGGCAAAAAAACTACAATCAAACACTGGTTCACACAGGAGAGATGTCAGAGAGAGAGAGAGGGAGAGAGAGGATCAACATGGAGCTGTTTCTTTGTCCAGCAACCTCATAAAACTGACTGCTTGCTAAACCAAACCAAACCAGAAAAAGCTGAGCTGGAATAACTGGCGACTTCCCTTTCATTGCATAATTCTTTTCTGTTTTAAATTGAAAGGCTGATTTCTGAGGCAGTATCTGTTATGTATAATCAAATAGGCCCTAAAACTTCTCTGTTTACAACCCCTCTCAAAAAACCAAGGACAGAATATCCTTGTCAAAGGAGCAGTATTGTCACAGTGGGGACGGGAATAAATCAGCAGATAGTAAAGGGCATGTAACAGAAGCAGTACATTAATCATGGGTGACTTTAATCTTCATGCATATTGGGATAGTCAGATTAGCAGAGGGAGCCATGAGGAAGAATTCAGAGACATATTGAAGGCAGTCTCTGAGAACAATGTTCTGTAGATCCAACCAGGGATCAGGCTAGTTTGGGTTTGGTGATGTGTCATGATTCAGGTTTAATAAACAATGCCAGAGTGAGAAATACCCTGGAATCTGTCACCATAAAACGATAGAATTTAATACTCAGTTTGAGGGGGAGGAGCTTTAGTTGGCAGTAACTGTGCTGAGCTTATTGAAGGGAATGAGGGCAGAACTGGCTGGAGTGAGCTGTAGGAGCAGGATAGCAGCAAAAACAGCTGAGGAACAACGCAGACTTGGAACAAAATAGTTCATGGCTCCACAGCAAAGGGACAATCCAGTGAGAAGAAGCATTCTGGGAAGTGGATAAGCCAATCAGGGTTAACCAGGGAAGTTCAGTATAGTATCGAGTTGAAAGAAGGAACATATAACGTGACAAATACTAATGGTAAACCAAAGAAATTTTAACAACCAACAAAAGATGACCAAATTATAATAAAGTCAGAGAAAATACACTCTGAGTGTAAACTTGCAAGTAAAATCATGAGAGAGAGAGAGAGCGTGCGAGAGAGCAAATATCTAAAAAGGAAGAAAAGGGCCAGAGTGACCACAGACCCCTTCGAGAGTAAGGTCTGGGAAATAATCATCAGGAACAAGAAATGGGAGAGGAGCTGAATAAATCATTTTTAGCAGTTTCCACAGTAAAAGGCATGAAAAGCATCCCAAACTTAATAACTATTCAAGGGCAAAAGGACAAGAATAAATACAATAAATACAAGTATGCTGTTTTGGAAATTGTAGGGAGTGATGGGCTCTCAGAGGAAGCAGCACGGGCAGCCAACTTTCTGGGACTGAGACTGGCTCGACTGTAACGGGGGGTAGGTCAAGTTCCAAGTGAGTCTCCAGTCAGAGGCACAGATAGTCGTTTCAGTGGGCTGCAGTGAGATATCAGAATGGTGTCTTGCCTCCTCAGTGCCAAGGTCAAGACTGTCTCGGAGAGGGTGCAGAATATTCTTAAAGGGAAGGGGGAGACCAACAGGAGGTTGTTGTACACATTAGAACCAATGAGATAGGAAGAGAAAAAGATTGGATTGTGAGGAGAGAATATAGTAAGATAGGCAGGAGACTAAAAAGTAGGTCCTTGAGTGCAGTAATATTTGGATTATTCCTGGTACCACGTGCAAGTGATCCTACGAATAGGAGGATAAAGCAGATAAATGATTGGCTGAGAAGCTGGTACAGGGGAGAATACAAACTTTCAGATCATTAGAATCTCTTCTGGGGTAGAAGTGTCCTTTATAAGAAAGACGAGTTGAAGCTGTACAGGAAGGAGAGATTTACTGGAGCCAACCAGGATGGAAGTGAAAGGTGAGGGTTGTGGGGGATTGCAGGGTGATAGTGAGAAAAGGGATCATTCTGAGATGGTGCACTTGGGAAAAGGAACAAGTCAAGTAGTCAGTGCAGGCAGGAGCAAAGCAGAGAACAAGATCGAACTGATCAATTAGCATGCACTTATTACAATGTAAGCAGACTGAGATGTGAGGCAGATGAACTCAGGGCATGGTTGGGAAGATGAGACTGGGATATCACAGCTATTACAGAAACATAGCGCAGGGATGATCAGGACTGACAGCTTCATGTTCCACGATTGTATCAATGATTTGGATTTGAATACAGGAGCTATGTTTAGTACGTTTGCAGATGACACCAAAATCGGTGGTATACTGAACAGCAAAGAAGGTTATCTCAGAGTGCAACAGGACTTTGATCAGATGGGACGATGGGCTGAGGAATGGCAGATACAGTTTAATTTAGAAGAATGTGAGATGTTACCTTTTAGTCGGGCAAATCAGTGCAGGCCTTATACACTCAGTGATAAGGTCCTGGGGAGTGTTGCTGAACAAAGAGGTCTTGTTCTTTGAAAGTGGAGTCACAGGTAGACAGGGGACTGAAGAGGGTGTTTGGTATGCTTGCCTTTCTTGGTCAGTGCATTGAGTGTAAGAGTTGGGAGGTCATGTTGTTACTCAACAGGACACTGGCTAGGCCACTTTTGAAATACTGCATTCACTTTTAGTCTCCCTGCTATCGGAAAGACTTTGTGAAATTCAAAAAGGTTCAGGAAGTATATGGAAGGATGTTGCCAGGGTTGGAGTGTTTGAATATAGGGATAGACTGGATAGGTTTGGGCTGTTTCCCCTGGTGCATCAGAGGCTGAGGGCTGAGCTTTTAGAAGTTCATAAAATCATGTGGGGCATGGATGGGGTGAATAGTCAAGGTCTTTTCCCCAGGGTACGGGAGTCCAAAACTAGAGGGCAGAGGTTTAAGGGGATAGGGGAAAGATTTAAATGGGACCTTTTACATGCAGAGGGTGATGCCTGTATGAATAGGAGGGTTTAGAAGGAAATGGGCCAAGTGCTATCAAATGAGACTGGATTAATTAGGATATCTGGTTGCCGGGGATGAGTTGGGCTGAAGGGTCTGTTTCCATGCTGTATATGTCTCTATGTCTAATAACTATCATGACAGAAAAACCGCGAAGGAAACTGATGGAGTTAAAGACCAATTGGTCCCCTGGACCTGACTGGATGAATCTAGAGTATTAAAGGAAGTTATTGAAGAGACAATAAACACACAGGTGTTAAACTTCCAAGAATCTTTGGAAAGGTCCCAGAGAATTGGAAATCTCCCAAAGTAACACTCTTGTGTTTCAAGGAAAGGAGACAGAAAACAAACTTACCCAATGTGTCCATCACTTGGAGTTCTGAAGCAATGTGGTCTCACTGGGGATGGCGGATGTTTCCTTTCAAGATGGCAGGAAAAAAGAAGGGACTGCATCAGGCAGCAGGCTGGATATAGTTTACTGGGACATTGCGACAAGGTTTCCATCAACTACAGTAACAAACATCTGGTTAGACTTCTGAAGGTCACTGTGTGGATAGCTGAGTACAATACATGATGCGTTGCTGGAAAAGCGCAGCAGGTCAGGCAGCATCCAAGGAGCAGGAGAATTGACGTTTTGAGCATGAGCCCTTCTTCAGGAATCTTCTTCTTGAAGAAGGGCTCATGCCCGAAACGTCGATTCTCCTGCTCCTTGGATGCTGCCTGACCTGCTGCGCTTTTCCAGCAACACATTTTCAGCTCTGATCTCCAGCATCTGCAGTCCTCACTTTCTCCTACAATACATGATGGAATGCCGTGCAAATTGGGAGAAGGAGAGTGAGAATTGGGGGCGTAATTTGAGATAAATACATCAGCAAAAATGAAAGTGAAAAAATGGGGATGCAGAAAATTGGAAATAAAAAGAAGGTGCTGGAGAAACTCAGCAGGTCTGGCATCCTATGTGGAGTCAGAAACAGAGTTAACATTTCAGGCCAATAACTTTCCATCAGATATGTTGCTCCAAGTGCTGTGTTTGAAGCAAATTAAGCATTTCCACGGCATAGTCTTGGCAATCTCATCAGGGAAATAGACAAGGCCTTTTTCCTGGTGTGGGAAAGTTTAGAACGAGAGGGCATAAGTTTAGGCTGAGAGGGGAAACATTTAAAATGGACATAAGGGGCAACTTTTTCACGCTGAAGGTGGTGCGTGTATGGAATGAGATGTCAGACGAAGTGGTGGAGGCTGGTACAATTACAAAATTTAAAAGGCATCTGGATAGGTATATGAATAGGAAGGGTTTAGAGAGACATGGCCCAAGCACTGGCAAAAGGGACGAGATTAATTTAGGAAATCTGGTCAGCATGGATGAGTTGGACCGAAGGGTCTGTTTTCGTGCTGAACATCTCTATGACTCTGTAGAGCAACTAGCTAATGACTGTTATTGGGAAAATGTGAGATCAAAACTAAGGATGTCTTGGCAGAACATTTAGAAATGTATAATATGAGCAAGCAGAGTCAACATGACTTCATAAAGGGGAAATTATCTTGAATTCTTTGAGGTGGTGACAAGTTGGATAGATAAAGGGGAATCGGTGGATGTTTCATATGTTTTTAAAATATATTTCAAAAGGTGCAACACATTAAACTCCTTAATGCGATTAGATTCTATGGTGCTGGTGGTAGTATACGAACATGGAGAGAGAATTGACTAACTGTTAGAAAACAGAGAGTTGGGATAAGACGGGAGTGGTATCCAGCCAGCAAACTGTAATTAGTGGTGTATCACAGGATCTGAGATGAGGCCACATTTATTAAAATATACATTAATGATTTGGACGAGGTCAGTGAATGTACTGGAGCCAAGTTTGCTGATGACAAAAATGTAGGTGAGAAGGCAAGTGATGAGGATGAAATAAAGAAGCTGCAGAGAGATGTCGACAGGTTAAATAAGTGGGAAAAACTTGGCAGTTGGAATATAATATGGAAAATGTAAGGTTATACATTTGGCACAAAGAATAGAGAGGCTGAATATTAGTGAAACAGAGAAAGCCTGCAGAAAGTTACACAACAGAAGAATATGGAAGTTTCACAAAAACATTCAGCAGAGAGTAGGGAAGGTCAATGGAATGCTGACCTTTATTTCAAATGGAATAGAATTTTAAAGTGGGGAGGTTTTACCAGACACTAGTTAGCTCACAGCTGGAATATTGTGGATAGTTTTGGTCCCTTATCAAAGGAAAGAGAAACTGGCATTGGAGGCAGTCCAGAGAAGATTCAATTAGTTGATGCCAGGTAGGGAGGGGCTGTCTTATGGGCAGCGTTTGACAAGATTGAGCCTGTGCTTGATGGATTACAGAAGAATGACAAGTGACCACATTGAGACATTAAAGATGCTTCGGGTGCTTGATAAGGTGGGTGCAGCGTGGTTGTCCCCCTTGTCAGGAACAGAGGGCATCAGCTCAGAATGAGGGGTTACACATTTCAGATGAGAGGAAAGTTTTCTCTAAGAGGGTAGTGAATCTCTGGACTACTTTACCACAGACAGCAGTTAATGTTGGGTCATTAAGTATAGCCAAGGCTGAGATAGACAAATGTTTAATCATTCACGGAATCGAGGTTTGTGAAGATAAAGCAAGAATGGGGAATTGACGTTTATCATCTCAGTCATGATCTCATTGAATGTGGAACAGACTCAATGGGCTGAATGGCCTTCTTCTGTTCCTATGTCTTATGGGCTCCCTGCCTCAGTTCTCAACACTTCCATTTCTGAAACCTGGAAATCCCATTTGCTTTTCCAACCACATTCTCAAACATGTCCTGACATCTTCAAAAACCGATGCACTCTGACCACCGACTTCCTTTATCCAGATCCCTCCTTGAGATCCCTGTTATTGGCTCCATATTGCCCATAGGGAACATGGAACCAGGTGGATCTTGGAGCTTGCATCCTTGGTGATGTTTTCTCTGGTCCCTACCTCAGAACACTGAAGCCAGTTTGAACACAACAAATTAGCCAGTTGATGGGAGACTGGGAAGTTTCAGACACAGTGATGGAATGGTCCATAAATCCCAGCCTCATCTCTCTCTCTCTCTCCTTCTCACTGTCTCCTGCCTGAGACCAACTGAAAGAGCCCAAGAGAAGGAGCCAACCCGAGAGCTCCCGGTCCAGGTGGACCCTGTTTCCATTGTGCCATTGGGACAGTGACACCACTCAAACATTGTTCCTTACCTTCAACTTCCTGCGTTGTTGGAGGCGTTGTTTGAAAACTATCAATATTGAGCTCCACACGACACTGATAGGGACCAGCATCCTCCTGGCTCAGTCCCACCATCATTATTGAGACATCGTTGTTGCTGATGCTCCCCATGAATCTGAATCCCGCTGTATCACATTCTCACACAGCTCACCCTGGGAATGGTCTGGATCAGGATATATACAGGTAAAGATAGCACCTGTGCCAGATTTAATCCATATGATGGAGCTGGTGAGTGTGAGGTGAGTGTCAGGGTGGGTGAAGCTGCAGGGTAAGACAGCGGAGCCTCCTTCCTCAGCCCCCACTCCATCCACGACTGTCATTGACCAATCAAGGGCCAACCAAGGACAGTAGTGGGAAGTTGTGTGTGGAGTCAGAGGAGATAGGGGAAGAACTAAATGAATATTTTTCGACAGTATTCTCTCTAGAAAATGACAATGTTGTCAAGGAGAATACTGAGATACAGGCTACTAGGCTAGGTGGGATTGAGGAGAAAGTGAGGTCTGCAGATGCTGGAGATCAAAGTTGAAACTTTATTGCTGGAACAGCACAGCAGGTCAGGCAGCATCCAGGGAACAGGAGATTCGACGTTTCGGGCACAGGCCCTTCTTCAGGAATTAGGTGGGATTGAGGTTCACAAGGAAGGGGTATTAGCAATCCTGCAGAGTGTGAAAATAGTTAAGTCCCCCGGGACGGATGGGATTTATCCTGGGATCCTCTGGGAAGCCAGGGAGGAGATTGTCGAGCATTTGACATTGTTCTTTAAATCATCATTGTCTACAGGAATAGTGCCAGAAGACTGGAGGATAGCAAATATGGTTCACCCATTCAAGAAGGGGAGTAGAGACAACCCTGGTAATTATAGACCAGTGAGCCTTACTTCAGTTGTTGGTAAAGTGTTGAAAAAGGTTATAAGAGATAGGATTGATATCATCTAGAAAAGAATAATTTGATTCGGAATAGTCATCACGGTTTTGTGAAGAGTAGGTCGTGCCTCACAAACCTTATTGAGTTCTTGGAGAAGGTGACCAAACAGGTAGATGAGAGTAAACCGGTTGATGTGGTGTATATGGATTTCAGCAAAGCGTTCGATAAGATTCCCCACAGTAGGCTATTGCACAAAATGCGGAGAAATGGAATTGTGGGAGATAAAGCTGTTTGGATCAGTAAATGGCTTGCTGAAAGAAGACAGAAGGTGGTGGCTGATGGGAAATGTTCATCCTGGAGTCCAGTTACTAGTGGTGTACCGCAAGGGTCGGTGTTGGGTCCACTGCTGTTCGTCATTTTTACAAATGACCTGGATGAGTGCGTGGAAGGGTGGGTTAGTAAATTCGCAGATGACACTAAGGTCGGTGGAGTTGTGGATAGTGACGAAGGATGTTGTAGATGATAGAAACACATAGATAAGTTACAGAGCTGGGCTGAGAGGTGGCAAATGGAGTTTAATGTGGACAAATGTGAGGTGATTCACTTTGGTTGGAGTAACCGGAATGCAAAGTACTGGGCTAATGGTAAGATTCTTGGTAGTGCAGATGAGCAGAGAGATCTCGGTGTCCATGTACACAGATCCTTGAAACTTGCCACCCAGGTTGACATGGTTGTTAAGAAGGCATACAGTGTTTTAGCTTTTATTAATAGAGGGATCGATTTCCGGAGCTATGAGGTTATGCTACAGCTGTACAAAACTCTGGTGCGGCCGCACTTGGCGTATTGTGTACAATTCTGGTCACCACATTATAAGAAGGATGTGGAAGCTTTGGAAAGGGTGCAGAGGAAGTTTACTAGAATGTTGCTTGGGATGGAGGGAAGGTCTTACGAGGAAAGGCTGAGGGATTTGAGGCTGTTTTTGTTAGAGAGAAGAAGGTTGAGAGGGGACTTAATAGAGAAATAAAAGATAATCAGAGGGTTAAATAGGGTGGACAGGGAAAGCCTTTTTCCAAGAATGGTGACGGCGAGCATGAGGGGGCATAGCTTTAAATTGAGGGGTGATAGGTATAGGACAGATGTCAGAGGTAGTTTCTTTACTCCGAGAGGAGTAAGGGTATGGAATGCTTTGCCTGCAACGGTAGTAGATTCGCCTGCTTGAAGTGCATTTAAGTCGTCATTGGACAAACATATGGACGTACATGGAATAGTGTAGGTTAGATGGGCTTCAGATTGGTATGACTGGTCGGCGCAACATCGAGGGCCGAAGGGCCTGTACTGCGCTGTAATGTTCTATGTTCTATGTTCTCACCCTTAGCAGAAACCACTGTGAGGCGAAAGACAGGGAGAGAGAGGATATGAACACAGCACTGGGTCAGACATCAGTGTGTGGAACTGCAACTTGGAGACTCTATTCTGAGTGTGTTATTTAGTGAGAACAGGGTTCGCAGCTATAATGAGAGGTAGTGAACAAATAGTAATGAAAATTCATGAGCAATCCAATACACTGGGGACAGAGTTTCAGTTCCCACCATGGCAGCTGCTGGAAATTCAATTCAGTTATTACATCAGGAATTAAACACCAGTCTAATGGGAACCATGAAACCATGATCAATTGTTGGAAAAAATCCATCTGGTTCACTGATGTTCTTTAGAAAAGGGAAATACCGTCCTTACCCACTCTGACCTGCATGTGACTCCAGTCCCACAGCAACAGATTCAACTCTGAAACTCCCACATCAATGGCAAAGGGAGACACTGAGTTTGGATGAAACCAGTACAAAATGTGAAAGGAAAGTTATAGGTATGTGCAGCATAGAACCAGACCCTTCAGTCCAACTTGTCCATGCCCATCAGATATCCGGAATATCTTTTCTGAACCCTTTTGAGTTTCTCAACATCTTTCCTACAGCAGGGAGGCCAGAGATGAATGCAGTATTCCAAAAGTGGTCTAACCAGCAACCTTTACAGCCATGACAAGACCTCCTCATTCCTATACTCAGTGCATTCAACAATAAAAGTGAGTTTACCAAATGCTTCCTTCATTAACCAGTCTACCCTTTGACTCCACTTTCAAAGAACAATGAACCTGCACACCAAGGTCTCTTTGTTTGGCAACACTCCCCAGTACCTCACTAGTCAGTGTATAAGTCCTGAAAATAAAAGTCCTGACCACAAGATGGAAGGATCGCTCTCTCTCACAGTCCTTGTGTTGTTTCGCGGCAATGAGATGCTGTGTTCTGGACAGTGATGGGCATACTTCAAACCCAACGGCCAATCAGGTGAACTCAGAACTTTTCTTTTCAGATTACTTGTGTTTTCTCTGCTTTTCTCTACAGTGATGGGGGAGAGGCAGAGCTGACTGCTTTCTCTCTGTAGGCTCTAGATACTTTACACTTTCAGATACTTCAGGAACGTATAGCTTTGTAACAGCACAGTTCAACCAATCAGACAGCAGTTGCAAAGCAGAACTTTCTTAACTCAAAACATTATCATGAAGTCCGATGGCATCAGGTCAACATGAGCAAGGAAATCTCCGGATGACTACCCACTGCCACAATCCCCCCACTCCCAGGCTTCTGATCATGTTTATCACCACTTGGAGGAAGCACTGAGGTCAACACTGGCACAGAATGTACTCTGGGTGGGAGACGTCACTGTCGAACACCAAGACAGACTCAGCAGTTTTACTACTGCCTGAGCTGGTGGAATCTGAAATGACATAGCTCTTGGACTGGGTCTGTGGCGGGGGGTGAGGGAACCAACAAGAGAAAAAAGCTTGACCTTGTCCTCAGCCGTCTATCTGCCTATTATAGGATTGGGAGGAGTAACTACCACACAGTCCTGTGGAGACAAAGTCCCATCATCACATTGAGGTATATCCCCATCATGTATCGCACTAGCCCTGTGTTAAATGGGATAGTCTTTGAACAGATTGAGCAAGTCAACACTGGGATCCCTGAGACACTGTGGGCCATCAGTACAGCAGAATTGGGCTGTAACACACTCTCTAAACTCATGGCCTGTAATTTTCCCCCATTCCGCCATTGCAAAGGCAATCTCTTTGTTTTTTAAGGAGACTTACACTCTATCTCTTGTTGCTGTCTTGGTCTTAATGTACTTATAGAATCCCTTTGGATTACCTTTAACCTTATTTGCCGAGGCTACCCATATCCTTTCTTTAACTTCCTGATCTCCCTCTTATGAATGGCCTGACACTCATTATACAGTGCAAGAGATCCATTTGGATCCAGTTGTTTATATTTAGTATATGATTCTCTCCTATCCCTGACTGGAACCTCCATCTCTTTATTCACCTGTTGTTCCTGAAAGCAGTACAGTTGAAACCATCCTTTGTGAATGGTCTTTTCTGTCTCAGAAGAGATCGCAGTGATCCAAGAATCTGAATCCCTGAACATTACACACCTCTTCAGCCTGGAACCTCCATCTCTTTATTCACCCGTTCCTGAAAGCAGTACAGTTGAAACTCATGGCCTGTAATTTTCCCCCACTCAGCCATTAACATCAAGTCAGGACATCAATCCTGGTTCAATGAACAATGCAGGAGGGGATGCCAGGAACAGCACCATCAAACCTGAAAATGAGATATCAGCTATAAAACAGGGTTACTTCCATGTCAAACAGCATGAGCAGCAATTGATGCTCTGGGTGAAGTGATTCCACTGTCAGTGCATCAGATATAAGCTCAGCAGACCGGTCACATGCAGTTATGAATAGTTGAGGACAATTAAGCAACTAACAGGAGTATGAGTCTCCACAAATAGACGATAGACAATAGACAGCAGGTGCAGGAGTAGGCCATTCTGCCCTTTGAGCCTGCACCACCATTCAATATGATCATGGCTGATCATCCTTAATCAGTATCCTGTTCCTGCCTTATCCCCATAACCCTTGATTCCACTATCCTTGAGAGCTCTATCCAACTCTTTCTTAAATGAATTCAGAGACTGAGCCTCCACTGCCCTCTGGGGCAGAGCATTCCACACTCCCAACACTCTCTGGGTGAAGAAGTTTCTCCTCATCTCTGTCCTAAATGGTCTACCCTTTATTTTTAAGCTGTGTCCTCTGGTTCGGCACTCACCCATCAGCGGAAACATGTTTCCTGCCGCCAGAGTGTCAAATCCTTTAATTATCTTATATGTCTCAATCAGATCTCCTCTCAGTCTCCTAAACTCAAGGCTATACAAGCCCAGTTGCTCCAGTCTTTCAGCGTAAGGTAGTCCTGCCATTCCAGGAATTGACCTCGTGAACCTATGCTGCACTCCCTCAATAGCCAGAATGTCTTTCCTCAAATTTGGAGACCAGAACTGCACACAATACTCTAGGTGTGGTCTCACCAGGGCCCTGTACAAACTGCAGAAGAACTCCTTTGCTTCTATACTCAATCCCTCTTGTTATGAAGGCCAGCATGCTATTAGCCTTCTTCACCACCTGCTGTACCTACATGCTTACCTTCATTGACTGGTGTACAGATCTTTTTGTACTGCCCCTTTACCTAACTTGACTCCATTTAGGTAGTAATCTGCCTTCCTGTTCTTACCACCAAAGTGGATAACCATACATTTATCCACATTAAACTGCATCTGCCATGCATCTGTCCACTCATCTAACCTGTCGAGGTCACCCTGTAATCTTCTAACATCCTCCTCACATTTCACCCTGCCACCCAGCTTAGTGTCATCAGCAAATTTGCTAATGTTATTACTAATACCATCTTCTATATCATTAATACATATAGTAAAAAGCTGCCTACCATTCCGAAATGGAGCCGTTTATCACTACTCTTTGCTTCCTGTCAGCCAACCAACTTTCAATCCAAGTTAGTACTTTGCCCCCAATACCATGCACCCTAATTTTGCTCACTAACCTCCAATGTGGGACTTTATCAAAGGCTTTCTGAAAGTCCAGGTACACTACATCTGCTGGATCTCCCTCGTCCATCTTCAGAGTTACATCCTCAAAAAATTCCAGAAGATTAGTCAAACATGATTTCCCCTTCATAAATCCATGCTGACTCTGACCTATTCTGTTACTGCTATCCAGATGTGTCGTAATTTCATCCTTTATAATAGACTCCAGCATATTTCCAACCATCTCGGTCAGACTAACTGGTCTATAATTTCCTGCTTTCACTCGTTCCTTTCTTAAAAAGTGGTACAACATTAGCCACCCTCCAATCCGTAGGAACTGATCCTGAATCTATCGAACTCCGGAAAATAATCACCAACGCATCACGATTTCTCGAGCCACCTCCTTTCAGTACCCTGGGATGTAGACCATCAGGCCCCGGGGACTTATCAACCTTCAGACTTAACAGTCTCTCCAACACCAATTCCTGGCAAATATAAATTCCCTTCAGTTCAGGTCCTTCAGCCACTATTACCTCAGGGAGATTGCTTGTGTCTTCCCCAGTGAACACAGATCTGAAGTACCAATTCAATTCTTCTGCCATTTCTTTGTTCCCCATAATATATTCCCCTGCTTCTGTCTTCAAGGGTCCAATTTTAGTCCTAACCATTTTTTTGCCTTTCACATACCTAAAAAAGCTTTTACTATCCTCCTTTATATTTTTGGCCAGTTTACCTTTGTACCTCATCCCCATCCCCATCTTCAATGAGGGGGAGCCCTGCTCATCAGTGCAAATGTTAGGGCTGAAGTATTCCCAAATAACTTGACCCAGAAGATGTCCCCAGCATCATAGGTGATTCCTTACCCAGCCGGCAAATATAATTCAGTGGGTCAGCATTCACGTGTAGATAGGGCTAGGGACAGAAATCATGGGACCTAGTGCTGTTCCTCATACAGCCCCTGACCCAACCTCCAGGACTCACACTCGCTTCCACTGACCTGACACTTGCAGGAAAAACTCAGCAGGTATGGTGGCATCTCTGCAGAGAAAGTAGAGTTAATGTTTTGGGTCCAGTGACACTTCTTCAGAAATAAAATGATTAAAAACAGTGGACTGAGAGGAGTGTGGATCTTGCAGCTGCTCCTGAGATTCAGATTTATTTCCAGATTTACTTTCAGATTTCTTACGTTTACTAAATTTCAGGATATAAGCTTTTTATTTGATTAATTTTTAGCTTTTTTCTCGTCAAAAATGCAAAAGAAGCAAAAAAAACTGACACAATTTTTTATGAAATGGAGTTTTCTCAATGGAAGTTTTGGATAGGCCCACATGTGGACTGTTCAGTCTTTTTCCACTATGAAATTATGAGAGAGATGTTTTTAAACTCACTGAAGCATTTTTTTTTAAATTGCTGAGGAATGTTTTGTTTCAAACCAAGTTGTGTTTACAGAGCTCTTGGACAGGCTGACACGTGGGATTTTCCTTTTAATCAGGACATTGATAGCTGTCTGCTGGACCACTTGTGCTTAATATTAACTCTTTGGATAAAGAAAGGTAGTTTATTTTAGAGATAATATGCTGTTGTAAGTTGCTTCTTTTTAGACTTAATGACATTGAGGGCATACAAGAGACGCAGAGTTAGACGGCCAGTAGATTTCGAGAGCTGATAACACAGCAGGATCAGTCAGATAGAAGGATGACTGTCAGGAAAGGTAAGAAGGTAGTTCAGAAATCTCTCATACTGTTGAAAGGATAATCTCTCAGAGGAAATTAGAAGGGACTGTAAGAATGAATCTTATATTTGGAGGGGTTTGACAAAATTTAAAAGAATAATTATTGTAGGTGACTCTCCTGTCAAGGGCACAGACAGGAGGTTCTGCAGCAGTGAGCATGAATCTAGGATATTGTACTGTTTTCTTGGTGCTAGGATTAAGGACATTGCAAAATGATTGACACATACTGTTAAAGAGAAGAGTGAGACACTGGACGTTTTTGTACACATTGATGGGAATGACATAGTTAGGGAAAGAGTAAAGGCTTTGCAAAGTGAATATCAGAGGTTAGGTAGAAGATATAAAAAACAGACCCTCAAAAGTAGTAATCTCTGGTTTACTCCCTGAGCCAAGCTCAGATTAGGGAACAAAAGGATAAAGGAGACAAATCAATGGCTGAAGAGGTGTGTAATGTTCAGGGATTCAGATTCTTGGATCACTGCGATCTCTTCTGAGACAGAAAAGACCATTCACAAAGGATGGTTTCAACTGTACTGCTTTCAGGAACAATGGGTGATTAAAGAGATGGAGGTTCCAGTCAGGGATAAAAAAGAATCATATACTCAATATAAACAACTGGATCCAAATGGATCTCTTGCACTGTATAATGAGTGTCAGGTCATTCATAAGAGGGAGATCAGGAAGTTAAAGAAAGGATATGGGTAGCCTCGGCAAATAAGGTTAAGGATAATCCAAAGGGATTCTATAAGTACATTAAGACCAAGACAGCAACAAGAGATAGAGTGTAAGTCTCCTTAAAAAACAAAGAGGTTGCCTTTGTGTTTTAGATTCCCTACAATGAGGGCGGCACGGTGGCACAGTGGTCAGCACTGCTCCCTCACAGTGCCAGAGACCCGGGTTCAATTCTACGCCTCAGGCGACTGTCTGTGTGGAGTTTGCACATTCTCGCCGTGTCTGCGTGGGTCTCCTCCGGGTGCTCCGGTTTCCTCCCATAGTCCACAAAATGTGCAGGTTTGGTGAATTGGCTAAGCTAAAATTGACCGTAGTGTTAGGTGAAGGGGTAAATGTACGAGAATGGGTCTGGGTGGGTTGCGCTTCGGCGGGTCGGTGTGGACTTGTTGGGCTGAAGGGCCTGTTTTCACATTGTAACTAATCTAACCTAATGTGATAAAAGGCCCTTCAGCCCAACAAACCCATTCCGACCCTCGAAAGAGTAACCCACCCAGACCCATTTCCACTGACTAATTCACCTAACACTATGGGCAACGTCGCATGGCCAATTCACCTAACCTGCACATCTTTGGACTGTGGGAGGAAACCCTCACCACACAGGGAGAACATGCAAACTCCAGCTGCCTGAGGCTGGAATTGAACTCAGGTCCCTGGTGCCAGTGCTAACCACTGAGCCATCATGCCACCCCTCAGGAGATGGGAGAGATATCAAATGAACATTTTGTGTCAGTTTTTACTGTGGAGAAAGAAGTGGAAGCCAGAGAACTCTGAGAAATCAGTATTAAAATTTTGAAAACAGCTTGTATTACAGAAGAGGAATTGTTAGAGGTCTTCGAAAATATAAATATAAATCTCTGAGACGTGATCTACTCAATCCCAGGACTTTGTCAGAAGTTATGAGGAAATTGCTGGGCCCCCTGCAGGAACATTTGTATCATCCATAAATAACAGTCAGGTGCTGAATGACTGGAGTGTGGCTAATGTTCAAGAAGGAATGTCAGGAGAAGCCTGGGAACTTCAGACCTGTGAGTCTGACTTCGGTGGTGAGTAAGTTGTTCCGAAATTTTGGATTTATATGAATTTGGAGAGGCAAGGAATGATTTGGGATGGTTTTGTGCGAGGGATATCGTGTCTCACAAACTTGATGGAGTTTTTTGAAGAAGTAAACAAGAAAATTGATGAGGGCAGAGGGGTTAACATTGTTTACTTAGACTTTGGTAAATCCTTTGACAAGGTTCAGCATGGTAGACTAATTAGTGAAGTTAGATCCCATGGGATTCAGGGTGAGCTTTGCAAGTGGATGCACAATTGGCTGAAAGGCAGAAGACAGACAGTGACGGTGGAGGGAGGGTTTTGTTCTGGAGGCCTGTGACCAGCAGGGTTCCACGGGGATCAGGGCTGGGCCCACTTTTGTCAGTCATTTATATCAACAATTTCGATGAGACTACAAAAAGCATGTTTTGCAAGTTTGTGGTTGATACCAAAATTGATAGAATATTGAACAGTGAAGAAGGTTATCTTAGAATACAAAAAGATCATAATCAAATGGGTCAATGGGCTGAAGAGTGACAGATGGAGTTTAAGATAAGTGTGAGGTATTGCACTTTGGGAAAACAAACAAAGGGAAGACTTACACAATTAAAAGTAGGGCCTTGGGTAGTGCTGTAGAACAGAGACCTAGGGATTCAGGTACAGAATTCTTCCAAATTTGCATTATCTATATATACGGTGGTTCAGCACACTTACCTTCATTGCTCAGACCTTTGATAATCGGAGTTGGGATGTTATGTTCAGGTTGGACAGGATGCTGGTGAGGCCTCTATTGTGTCCAGTTCTGGTCACCCTGTTATTGCAAGGATATCATTTAGCTGGAGAAGAGGTTTACCGGTATGTTGGAAATAAAGCAGGCCTTGAGTTATCGGAAGAGGCTGGAGCGACTAGGACATTTCTCACTGGAGCGTACAAGGTTGAGAGGTGACCTTATCAAGATCGATAAAAGCATGAGGAATATAGATAAGGTGAATGGCAGGTGTCTTTTTGCTCAGGTGGGAGATTTCAAGACTGGGGCATATCTTTAAGGTGAGAGGAGAAAGATTTTAAAAAGACATAAGGAAGGAGGCTGAGGGGTGACCTTATAGAGGTTTACAAAATTACGAGAGGCATGGATAGGATAAATAGGCAAGATTTTTTCTCTGAGGTCTGAGAGTCCAGAACTAGAGGGCATAGGTTTAGGGTGAGAGGGGAAAGATATAAAACAGACCTAAGGGGCATCTTTTTCACACAGAGGGTGGTATGTGTATGGAATGAGCTGCCAGATGAAGTGGTGGAGGTTGTTAGAATTGCAACATTTAAGAGGCATTTGGATGGGTATATGAATAGGAAGGGTTTGGAGGGAAATGGGCCGGGTGCTGGCAGGTGGAACGAGATTGGGTTGGGATATCTGGTCGGCATGGACGGGTTGGACCGAAGGGTCTGTTTCCATGCTGCACATCTCTATGACTCTATGCCTGTAAGGGGCAGTTTTCATTTTACACAGAGAGTGGTACATGTGGAATGAACTTCCAGAGGAAATGGTGGATTTGGGGATAGTTACAGCGTTTAAAAGGCATTTAGATAATTTCATGAAAAAGAAATGTTTGGAGGGATATGGGCCACGTGAAGGCAGGTGGGACTACTTTAGTATGGGATTATGGTCAGTGTGGACTCATTGAACTGAAGGGTCTGCTCCTGTGCTGTATGACTCTATAACTGATTGTAGCTGGGAAAAGGTTGGTATAGATGCTGAAGATGGGGAGGGGGGTGAGGGGGCAGGAGTAAACACTCAGTGGAAACGGATCCCAGACAGAGACAAAAACAATTGGACAGACAAACGAAAGGGGAAAGGTCAGCCTGGGAGAATGAACAGCGGCTGATGGGGACCATTCGTCACTGACAATGGATTGTTTTGGTAGCAGCCCATGTGATGACAAGGCCTGGTGTGTGGGGGTTGGGGGAAGGAGGTAGGAGAAGGTGCTGAGGCCCTGAAATTATTCACCGCAATATTGAGTCCAGAAGGTCACTGGGTCCCCAAAGAGTGGTGTGTGGAAATGGCAGGCAACTGGATGCTGAGAATCATTTTTGTGGGGAGAACATTTCTGTTCTGCAAAGTAATCACCCAGTCTGTGTTTTGTTTTCCCAATACAGAGTTAGAAGTGGACTGTGCAGAGTTGGTGAATTATGAGCAGCCCTGAGCCTGTGTGAGGTGGTGCTGATGGAGAGAGAGGGCTCAAGATTGTGCATATGGCAACACATGACACTGAGTGTGAATGGCAGATTTCATTCTCTAAATCAAGTTGCCATATTATTACCAGACCATGGGCTGCTTTCTCTTGAGAGAGAGAGACAATTGGTGGTGGTTTAACCTGAGGGCCACCACACCTCAGTGAGGGGAGAGTTGAGAAGGAGGGTGCTTCATGGTCACCTGAGCCAATGTGGGGATTGAACCCACACTATTGTGGGCGGCACGGTGGCACAGTGGTTAGCACTGCTGCCTCGCAGCGCCAGAGACCCGGGTTCAATTCCCGACTCAGGCGACTGACTGTGTGGAGTTTGCACGTTCTCCCCGTGTCTGCGTGGGTTTCCTCCGGGTGCTCCGGTTTCCTCCCACAGTCACAAAGATGTGCAGGTTAGGTGAATTGGCCATACTAAATTGCCCGTAGTGTTAGGTAAGGGGTAAATGTAGGGGTATGGGTGGGTTTCGCTTCGGCGGGTCGGTGTGGACTTGTTGGGCCGAAGGGCCTGTTTCCACACTGTAATCTAATCTAATCTAATCTAAACTATTGGCATCACACTGCTTTGCAAACCAACCGTCCAGCTAACTGAACCAAACCCCAGATTCCCTAAAATGTACGATTGAATCAGATCAGCTTTTCCAAATTTCAACAATGGTCAAATGCAGCCATTAGGTTAGCTTTTTTTTAAAATACCAGATTTTTTAAAAAAGTCACCTGCTGCTGTGGTGGGATTTGAACCCATGGCCCCCGGATTGGGTGTCTGGATTAGTCACCCAGTGACAGTAACAGTAACAGTACATCACCAATTCCTGTTATAGCACAAGGGTGAATGCAGGGCTAAGATAGGTCCCACGTGGCTGTGATGCCTCACACAGTCAGATGGACACTGGGGGAATGTACTTGCATTGATGGAACTGTTCCTGATGAAGGTTGGATCCAAGAGGGACACATTAGTCTGTAGCACCTTCCTGTTCAAGGAGATGATCTTAATGTCAGTATAACTTTGGGTCATTTGGAGATTGAACTAAATATTCTGAGTGTGTCAATGTCTTTCAATACTGACATCAGAAGCGCCTAAAAAATATCAGCACATCACAGAACATTAAATATTGAAAAAAATTAAATTTGAAACCAAAAGCTAAAATACTACAGATGCTGGACATTTTAAATAAACATCAAAATGCTGCAAACACTCAGCAGGGCAGACAATACCGATGGAGAGAAATAGTGTTCATGTTTTAGTTCCATGTCCTTTCACCAGAAAATCAAATCACAAAGCATTCACAGAATCTGTTCCACTCTCACCGTGCACCTTCTACAGGCTGAAGAATGTGGTAACGGTTTCTTACCATGTACCTGCAACCGAGTCTCTTTCTGGATCAGATACAAAAGATTGAATCTTGACCTGTATTCCACCAGACACAGGTAAGTGTGATTGTCCCTCACACTCAGCTGGTTTATCCTGGTCGAGGCATTTCCCTCCTCTGGGTTCCCGATGAGCTCGTACCGATTTCCACCGTGTACAGATGTCCAATTTCCCTGTGATTGGGCTGTAAATGTAATGATGTGTTGGTAGGGCTCCTTCCTCATCCAGGTAACAGTGGTCAGGGGAGGGTAGGATCTGGTCTCGAAGATACAGGGTAAAGTAACTGAATCTCCCTCTGTCCCACTCACCACTGAGACATCTCCTTGAGCATCAAAGGAAAGGACAAACATCAGAATGGATGAGGTCAGTGTGCAGAAGGTCTTATTTCAATATGTTACATTCCTTTCAACTTCACAATAAAATGAACAATTAAAGACTCCACTCATATCTCTAACAGGTCTGTCCTCGACATTCCCCAGGAAGAGTCACCCTGATCAAAATGTCTCCTCGCCACTCAATTTGAAAACCTTGATTACAAGATTAAAAATCAGACATCACCAGGTTATAGTCCAACAGGTTTATTTTGAAGCACTAGCTTTCGGAGCGCTGCTCCTTCATCAGGTGATTGTGGAGTATAAGATTGTAAGACACAGAATTTATAGCAAATGTTTATAGTGTGATGTAACTGAAATTATATGTTGAAAAAGACCAGGATAATTTGTTCAGTCTCTCATCCGTTAGAGTGACCATGTTGGTTTCAGTTCTTTAAAATGTAAATCACAATTTTCTTTTAAAAGTTACATTCTCAAGTGAACTTTAACAATTGGTGTCTGTCAGCCCAGATAATGTATTGAAAGTGTGAGCTCCCCTGTGTGATACTGTCTGTGCCACAATGTTTAGACTGATTCTAATCTAAAAAATAACTATAGAAACTTACATGGATTCATGCAGTTTTTTGAACAAAGTTTGATGAAATTCTGAAAGTACAACTTCACCCCACAAACTAATATGTGTTTGTGTGCATGTGTGTGTGTGTGTTTGTTAGGGGGTGGTTGTTAGTGTCTGTGAAAGTGTGCACGCAAGTGTCTGTGTATGAGTATAAAGGGGTATAAGTCTGAAAGAGGATGAATGTGTGATTGTGGGAGTGTATTTGTGAGCTTATGAAAGAGCATCTGCGCCTGTATGTGTGTCTGGAGGAGTGTGTGTGTCTGTGTATGTGTGTGTCTCTGTATATTTGTGTGTGTCTCTGTATACTTGTGTGTATGTCCGTGTGTGCAGGACCGCTGAAGTGTTCTCTGACTGGGGGCGGTGGGCGGGGGGGAGCACTCCTGTCTGTTGATTGTTGTACAGTGCACATCCATCCGTTGCCGTAGCTTCTGCTTGGTCTCACCAATGTAGCTTGCCTCAGGGCATCCTTGCCTGCAGCGAAAGAGAGAGACAATGTTGGCTGAGTTGCATGAGTACCTGCCACATACAGCAGTCTGGGACATTCAACCTTGGACTTTCAGGTGACCATCCTCCAAGGCGGACATCGGGTCTGGCAGCAACGAAAAGTGGCCGAGCAGAGTTCGGTACCCATGGGGATGGCCTCATCCGGGATCTTGGGTTCATGTCACACTACAGGTGATCCCATCACACTATACACATACACACACACACATACTGATGCAGACCCTCTCTGATACGCTCACACATACACTGCCACACTCACACATGCACCCTCTCACAGACTTTATACTTACACTCACACACAGGCACAACTCCTCACAGACATTCACAACCATCCCCCTCCCCTCCTTCCACATCCCCGCCCCACACACATATGCACATGCGCACATGCACGCATGCACATATATGTTTGTGGGGGTGAATTTGTACTTCCAGAGTAACATTTTACTTTGCTCAAAAATCCATGTAAAATTCTATAAATTCATTTTTTAAGATTAGAATCAGTCTAAACGTTGTGGCACAGACAGTATCACCCAGGGGAGCTCACACCTTCAATACATTGTCTGGGCTGACAGACACCAATTGTTAAAGTTCATTTGAGAATGGAACTTTTTTAAAAATGTTTTGTGATTTACATATAAAAGAATTGAAGCCAACATGGTCATTCCAAAGGATGAGAGACTTAACAAACAATCCAGATCTTTTTCAATATGTAATTTCAGTTACATCACACTATAAACCTTTGCTATAAATTCTGTATCTTACAATCTTATACTTCACACCCACCTGATGAAGGAGCAGCGCTCCAAAAGCAGTGCTTCCAAATAAACCTGTTGGACTATAACCTGGTGTTGTGTGATTTTTAACTTTGTCGACCGCAGTCCAACACCGGCATCTCCAAATCTTGGTTACAAGATATTTACACGGTGTGGAGGTGCCAGTGTTGCACTGAGGTGGACAAAGTCAGAAGTCACACTGCACCAGACTTCACCTGATGCAGGGGCAGTGCTCTGAACCTTGTTATTTCAAATAAACCTGTTGGACTATAACCTGGTGCCGTGTGGCTGCTGAAGATACTCACAGATCGGATCCATTGAACCCTCCTGAATTCATTCATGCAAAACCCTCCACCCATTGCTCAAAGTTAATTTTCTTTAAACGAGGTCAAGGATTTTACAGCCTTCCCCCTCACTCTGTCCAGCAAACACATTCAAAGTATTGACCACACTTTGTGAGAAGGAGAACCCCCTGGTGTCATTCCTAATGTAACCATTCACCAGCACCAAGCTGTGACCTTTGAAATGAGCACAGGTTAATTTAAGCTCAGAGTCCAGATTAAAGTTTTCTATATTAAGTAAGATATTTAGGTGCAGGAGGAGGGGGATAATCAGCCATGTGGCTCTTTGCTTCATCAACTTAAAAGAGGAGCTGTGAGGTTAAATGTTTCCTCATCTCAATTTACATAGAAATTCCATTATTATGCAATTGTTCCCCTGTTTGACTTCTGTTCACAAGACCAAATATCCTCTCAGAATCTGTCTTGTCAAACTCCTCAGCATCTTGAGGAAGGGTCACTCTGCCTGAAACGTTAACTCTGATTTCTCTCCACAGGTGCTGCCAGACCTGCTGAGCTTTTCTGACAATTTCCATTTTTGTTTCCGATTTGCAGCATCTGCAGTTTTGGTTTTGGTTTTTCCTCAGGATGTTCTTTGTTTAATTTATTTCTGCTTTTGTTTTATTCCATCATGGGTGTCACTGGCCCGGATTATGTGCATGTATTGTCCATCCTGATTGCCCAGGTGAAGCTGCTGTTACGAGACGGCGGTGAAGCCTTCTGCTAATTAAACCAAACACCCAGAAAAGCTCACCTCGCATCGCCATCTGTTAAAGTATGAGGAAGAGAGGACTCCCAAAATTCACTTTTATATTAAAAATCAATTTATTCTTTGACTCGAGAAGTGAACATTAAACAACAACTATTTCCAACTCTTAGCCTCCTTTCCCTAAACTGCTCGCTATCTGTCTCCAACTCTATAACAATCTACTGTTCCAATAACCATCCGTATTAAAGTTACATCAGCTTCATTACAAAACCACACAGTGGCTGTTATTATTGATGTGTTTCTTCTTTCAGCTCAAGATCTCCCTGAGTTGTCTTCTGTCTTTCACTGCAAAGATGTTTCATATGAGAAAGGTACCTTTGGTACAGAATGTTTTGAATGGCAGTTTCTCAATGGCAGTTACTCTCTGTCTAACTTTCAAAATGTCTGCTTTTTTTATACCCCAAACATCAGGTGGTTTCATTGTTTTGAAGTTGGCAAAAACAATAAATTCAAACTTGATTGGGTTTTAGTATCCGGGGCATAATTTACACTGATTGGTTAGACTCAAATTATCGTCAAAACAATTGAGGTATCTAATTTTCCGCTAAATGTTACATATTTTCAATTTTCCAGTACACTCTGAGACTGCTCGTTAGTCACATGTTAGGTGCCTGCACATTCTCAGTGTAGAACAGCTTTCACTCTCGCTTAAAGGTACAGTACGCAGCTTCAACTTCATAACAACTCCCCTGAAGAAAAAAAATGAACCATCATAATGAAAAGATGTCTCCATTTTTTGCCTAATTCTTAACCCGATGAAAGTGAAATACATAGGATATTAATTTAAGTTCATATTGATTTCCACACACATATGTATAACATTGTTATCTGTTCAACATTATTTAAAATTTATCCGTTAAATTTGTGATAATGTTGTATGGCCAGTACCAAACTTAATAATTCCTTTTCGATGGTAGAATATTTTTCTCTGGTGGGTATTGGGTTTCTTTGAAAAGTAACCGACTGGCTATTCAATTCCATCATCATCTTCCTGCAGCAGTACAGCCTCAAGTCCAATATCATGAGCATCGATTGCAACTTTGATTGCAACATTTGGTGCAGCTAAAACTGGTGCCACAGTTAATACAACTCTTACATTGTCAAGTGCCTCCTGGCATTGTTCCATCCACCGAAATGTCGTGGTCTTCTTTAGGAAATCCGTGAGTGAAGTCACTACCCTGCTGACATTTGGAACAAACTTCCAGTAGAATCCACTTAGTCCCCAAAATCAAAGCACTTCTTTCTTTGAGGTTGTTTGTGGAAATTCCTCGATGGTCTTTGTCTTTGCATTCCTGAGGGCCAACATTTCATGACCGATGTTATGTCCCAATAATGTCTCCTCTGCCTTCGCAAATTGTGTTTTCTTTAATTTTATTACCATTTTGCTTCTCTTAATCGTTCAAAGAACTGTGTGCCAACTGTACCATGTGATCTTTCCATGACTCACTAAAGATCACTGCATCATCCAGATATACTGCACAGTTTGTTAACACAGCCACACCTCTGTTCACGAGCCTTTTAAATGTGGCTGGTATGTTCTTCATTCAAAAGGTAAGCACTTTGAATTGACATAACCCATTTGGGGTGACAAACGCAGAAATTTATTTCACTTTCTCTGATAAAGGGATGACAATACCCAAACAGTAAGTCCAACTTTGTGATGTTAGGGGCTTGTCCAACTTTCTCTATACAGTCCTCCAATTTTAGTATTGATCTGAGTTTGCTTTTGTAATGGCCTTAACCTTCCAATGGTCAACGCAAAATTGTTGAATCCCGTCAGGTTTGGTAACTAAAACGATCATCGAACTCCACTTGCTTTGACTCAGTTCGATGATAGCTTCATTGAGCATTGCATCCACTTCCTTCTGGACCTGTGTGGCGTTGAAAGGATTAAGCCTGTAGGTGTGTTTTATTGGAACAGCATTCCCTACTTCTACCTCATGCACAAGAGGATCAGGCCTCTCCATCTTATTCCTGCATATGTCCTTGTACTGCTGCAACAATCCTTTCCACTGGTTCTTTGTCCCTGGGACAGATTGTTCACTCACCTATCCCACTCCTCAAGGACTTCTTCATTGTTTCAGGCATTTTAAGGTAATCAAACTGCACAACATGAGATTTGATTCCTCACCCTGTGGGGCAGTAACTAACACTGTTCCTCCAGTTCCCTGTTTTTCCTGTCCAGCATCTTTACCTGATAGTTTACCTGACTCAACTTTTTTCTCAATTTGTCACGGACCACTGAACCTGACTTTGAGAGGATATTCTGTTATTGGTAACAATACTAACACATCATCCCCACGGGAAAATGTCTGAATTTCGGAGTGTTTATCTGCCACCTGCTTCAATCTACACTGCACCCTCTTTCAGTGCTGTTTAGCTAACTCACCTGCCTGATTTAATCTCTCTCTCACCTCTGATACATAATCCAAGTGTGTGACCTCCGACTTCAGTCCTGTCAATTTCTCTTTAATTAATTTCAAAGTACCTCTCACTTCATGTCCGGATATTAACTCAAAGGGAGTGAACTGAGTTGATTCATTTGAGCCATCTCTAATGCAAACAATATGAATGGGATACCTTCATCCCAATCATTCAGGTAATCCTGACAGCACACTCTTAACATGGTCATCAGGGTCTGATGCCACCTTTCCAAAGCTCCCTGAGTTTCAGGATGATATGCACTTGGTTTAATGTGCTTTATGCCTAATCTATCCATGACTTCTTTCAACAGCTGAGCAATAAAATTAGACAATGATCTGACTGAGTCTCTCTGGGTAGCTCATACCAAGTGAAGAAAGCTACTAACTCCTCTACCACCCTTTTTGCCTTAATGCTCCGTAATGGAATTGCATCCGGAAATCTGGGAGGCACACCCATTATGTTTAGCAAGTACTGGTTCCCACTTATAGTTATAGGGAGGGAACCTACACAATCATCATAACCCACGTGAAAGGTTCTTCAAATGTGGGAACTGGCAACAAAGGTGTTGGGTTCACTGCTTTGGCTCACCGACCACTTGCCTGTATGACACATACGGCAAAAGTTAACAACATCTTTGTGCATCCCAGGCCAACACAACTATCTTTTCATTGTCCAAGGGGATGTGGGTGTCCCATGCACAGCCAGCCTTTATTGGCCAGCGCTGGAGAAGGAATGGTGAGCTGCCTTCTTGAACTGCTGTATTCCCTCAGCTGCAGAGACATTCACAATACGGTTGGTAAAGGATTTCCAAGGCTTTGTCCCAGTGACACTGAAGGAATGATGAAATATTCCCAAATCAGGATGGTGAGTGTCTTGGAGGGAAGCTTGTAGGTGGAGATGTTCTCCTGTATCCCATGCTCCGAAAGCTAGTATGCTTCCAATTAAACCTGTTGGACTATAACCTGGTGTTGTGTGATTTTTAACTTTCCCACAACTGCTTGCTATCTGCCTCCAACTCTATAACAATATACTGTTCCAATAACCACCTGTATTAACATTACATCAGCTTCATTACAAAACCACACAGTGGCTGTTATTGTCAGTGTGTTTCTTCTTTCAGCTAAAGATCTTCTGGGTCGACTTCTGTCTTTCACTGCAAAGATGTTTCATGTGAAGAAGGTCCCTTTGATTGAGAGTGTTTTGTACGGCAGTCTCTCAATGGCAGTTACTCTCTGTCGAACTTTCAACATATCTGCTTTTTTTTTATACCCCAAACATCAGATTGTCTCATTAGTTTGAGGTTGGCAAAAAACAATAAATTCAAACTCGATTGAGTTTTAGTATTCTGGGGGATAATTTAATCGGATTGTTTAGATTCAAATCATGCTCAAAACAACTGAGGTATCTCGTTTGCAGTGAAATGTTACATATTTTCAATTTGGCCAATTAAACTGCTGGAAGCTGTCAGTGACTGAATTGAATTGAATCGAATCGAATTGAATCGAATCGAATTGAATTGAATTTATTGTCACATGTACCGAGGCACGGCAAAAAGCTTTGTCTTGTGAGCAGTACAGGCAGATCACAGAGTTAAGTAGCACAGATAGTAAATAATAGGTAAACAACGGAAAAAACAAAAAGACAGGTACAGGCGAATGTGCCTGTTGTTAACATCAAGGCTGTATTTGAGCGAGTGTACATCAAGGAACCTGAGCAAAACTGAATCCAGTGGGAATCCAGATTGAAACCTCCGTGGGTTTCAGTCAGACCTGGCACAGAGGAAGCTGGTTGTTGTTCTTGGAGATCAGTCATCTTAGCTCCAGAACACATCTCTACAGGAGTTCCTCAGGTTAGTGTGTCCTTGGTCTAACCATCTTTAGCTGCATCATCAATGACCCTCCCTCCACCATAAGGTCAGAAGTGGGGATGGTTGTTCACTGATGAACATGGGATACAGGAGAACATCTCCACCTACAAGCTTCCCTCCAAGACACTCACCATCCTGATTTGGGAATATTTCATCATTCCTTCAGTGTCACTGGGACAAAGCCTTGGAAATCCTTTACCAACCGTATCGTGAATGTCTCTGCAGCTGAGGGAATACAGCAGTTCAAGAAGGCAGCTCACCATTCCTTCTCCAGGGCTGGCCAGTAAAGACTGACTGTGCATGGGACACTCACATCCCCTTGGAAATGAAAAGACAGTTCCAAGTCAGGATGGCCTGTATCCGATTTCATTTTTCACTGAGGTCTTCAAGGTCCCTACTTTGGAAGGTGCTGGTGGAGGGAATGTTGCTGTCTTGCTGCAGTGCATTTGATAGTTATTTTTATTCCCACAATGATGTTAGGGTGGGATTTCCAGGTCTTTGACCCAGTAATAATGACAGAGCAGTGATATATTTTCCTGCACAGTTCCAGGCAAGTGGGAAGTATTTCATCACACTCCTGACTGGCCAAGAGGCTTTGCAGTCAGGAGGTGTATTAATTCATAGGATTCTTAGCCTGTGACCTGCTCTTGCAGCCATAGTTTCATTTGCACTCCTGGGTTCACTCCTTATCCACAACTGAGGGGCAGTTAAGAGTCAAACACATAACTGTGGGTATGGAGTCACATGTAGGTCAGATCGGGTAAGGATAGCAGATTTCCCTCCCAAAAGGACATGATTAACCCAGATTCTTTTTTAATGGTGATGGTTACACGGTCATTATTAGACTAGTTTTCAGTTTTAGATATTTTCAAATTCAAATTTCACAAACTGCCACAATCCCCAGGACATTAGCCTCTGGCAAGGACAGCTCCCACCATTTTCTCCTCAGCCAATAGAGGTGGAGGATAGCAACAGTGAGGTTCTCGGCCAATGTGAGCTGAGAGTTCCTTCACCCTGAGATGAGCTCATCCAATGAGGGTTCAGGAGGTGCCAGGTCTCTCTTGTCCTCACCCAATGCTGATAAAGCTGGACCTTCATTGGTGGGGATCTTGGAGCTTGGATTGTCAGTGATGTTTTCTCTGTTCCCCATCCCAGAGCAATGAAGCCAGTTTGAACGTGATAATGAATGAGTGTGACTTTGGGAGGTTTCAAAGATGGTGATGGAATGGTCTCTAAATCCCAGTCATGTCTCTTTCTCTCTTTGTCTCTCTCTCTCTCTCTCTCTCTCTCTTTGTGCCTCTCTGTCTCTGTCCTTCTCACTGCCTCCTCCCTGACACCAACTGGAAGAGCCCAGTAGAAGGAGCCAACCCGAGAGCTCCCAGACCAGGTGGAGCCTGTTCCCATTGAGCTGTCAGGGCAGTGACACATCCAAACATTGTTCCTCACCTTTCACTTTCAAGCGTGTTCCTTTTCCAGATCCAAACTTGTCAATATTGAGATCCACACAACACCAATAGGACCCAGCATCCTCCCAGCTCAGTCCCTCCATCATTATTGAGGCATCTTTGTTGCTGAGGTTCCCCACGAATCTGAATCGATTCCCACCGTCCCGCTGTATCACATTCTCACACAGCTCACCCTGGGAATGGTCTGGACCAGGAGACGTACACTTAAAGATTAAAGCCTGTGTTTCCTCCTTGTACCATAAGATGGAGCCGGTGAGTGTGAGGTGAGTGTCAGGGTGGGTGAAGCTGCAGGGAAAGACAGCGGAGCCTCCTTCTTCAGCCCTCACTCCATCCGCGATTGTCATTGACCAGCCATTACCAGAATCTGCTGTGAGGGGAGAGAGAGAGAGAATATAAGACATCAGCACAGACACTAAACAGTGAGGTAAAACATTGAATCTGTTATTTCGTGAGAAAAGGTATGATATGATACAATTGTGATTTCTGAACAGACTAGTGACAGTGTGGAATGAGCTCCAGGCTGGATACAACAGAGGGCTTTGGGTGGTTTTTGTAAACATCCTGAGGTTAGACTGTGGGGGTTGTTGCT
Organism: Chiloscyllium plagiosum; assembly: GCF_037043375.1. Lineage (NCBI taxonomy): Eukaryota > Metazoa > Chordata > Chondrichthyes > Orectolobiformes > Hemiscylliidae > Chiloscyllium > Chiloscyllium plagiosum. Next base: position 152,030,189 of record NW_028270140.1, read on the forward strand.
GTTGGTTGAAGAGAGGGTTTGGTGCTTGAGAGTTTTCTGAACTCTCCATTGTTCCAGGAGACCCAGAGTTATCTGAAGAGCAGGACTCAGGGCCCTCCCTGCAGAACGTTTTCTATGGCCCATCACTTTCTAATCTATTACCGAGCCAGCCTTCAGCAAACTGGCTCATTAATCAGTCATAGCAGAGGGATGGGGGATGCAGTGGAAGCATTGTGGGGGTGGGGGTGGAGGTGGATACAGAGAGACATGAAGATGGAAGAAAGTAAACTGAAGTAAAAAGGTAAACTCATCATTGTGCGAGAGAACTCCTGTCTCGTTCACGGAAGTTATGCCTGGTAATGATTTAACCTGAGGGTCACTCTGCCTCAGACAAGGGGCAAGGTTGAGAAGATTGGAACTTCATGGTCACCTCAGACAATATGGGAATTAAACATCCCTTGTTGGCATCACTCCACATCACAGACCAACTGTCCAGCCAACTGAGCTAACTGACGATGAGAAGGCAATCCAAGTAAATCCAGAAGGCAGTGTGAATATCGTCAAGTGAGGGCATAAGGGAGTGTGGCATGGTTGGATGGCATTTACTTCTGAGTAAGGCAGACGAGCTGAGGGCGTAGATTAATGAGTGGGGATGAGATATTGTTGTTATCACAGAGACATGGTTGAGGGTGTGACAGGATTGACAGCACAATGTTCTGGGCTATCGCACTGTGAGATTAGACATGTAGGGGTAGGGGGAATGTCAAAGAGGAGGGGGTGTTGCAACATTGATGAAGGAGTTAATCACTGACAGAAGATGGATGATATCTTAGAATGTTCCTCAAATGAGGTCACATGGTACAATGTAAAAACAAACCCCATCACGACACTCTGTCTCTTACCATCAAGCAAATTTTGTATCCAACTGGCCTTCTCTCCCTGAATCCCATGCCACCTAACTTCACTAATTAGTCCACCATGTGGAACTTTGACAACAGCTTTACACAAGTTCATGTAAACAATATCTCCCCCTCTGCCCTCACTTGTCTTTTGGTTACATTTTCAAAAAGCTCAGTCAAGTTTGTGACACATGATTTCCCCTGCACAAAGCCACTTTTATGTTTTTCAGGAGCTCCAACACTTCCTCTTCAGTAAAGTGAATTCCTTCAAGACATTAATATTTATTTGCCCGAGTTCCCTTGCGTCAATTTCATTCTCCACAGTAAAAACTGATGCAAAATATTTGTTTAGGATATCCCCCCCTCTCCTCTGGTTCTACACATAGATGACCTCATTGATCTGGAAGAGGCCCTATTCCCTCCCTGGATGCTCTCTGGCTTCTAATGACTTTGTAGAATATCTTTGACTTATGCTCAGCCTGATCAGCTGAGGTTATCTGATGTCCACTTTTTACCCTCCTGATATCCCTCATAAGAATGCCCCTACAGGCCTTATACTCTTCAAGAGATTCACTTGATCCCAGTTGTCTACACCTAATACATGACTCTCTCGTACCAAATCCAATGTGGCCTCACCTCTTGTATCTTTGTCCATACATCTCCGACCCCTTCCCATCACACTTTGATTATCATTCACCTCTTCACTACCATGCATTATCTGCTCTCTCTTTTTTTTTGATTGGTTGACAGGAAAACTAATAAAATATGGATAATTATGAGTGCTCAAATAGGATAGGCAAGAAGGTCCTTTCTTCATTCATACTGTGGTCAGTAAACAGGAAAGATAGATTTAAGGTCGGAGATAGAAGTGGGAGGAGACTTAACAGATTCTTCCTCATGGAGAGGTTAATAAGAGTCTGGAACACACTGCCTGAAAGGGCGGTTGAGTTACAAACGCTGCTAACATTTGTACTTCAATGTTCATTTGCATCTCTATTTGCCTCTTCAGTAGCCTGCACCTCTGCTCTGTCATTTCTATTTTCCGAATCCCTGCAGTGTGAAAACAGGAGATTTGACCCAACAAATCCACATTGACCCTCTGAACAGCATCCCTTTTTTATTATTTTCAAAATTCCCTCCAACTGAGTCCCACCTCCCACCGCGATCTCCACTCCACTAATTTCATTAAAGCCCTCAATAAGTTGGTTAAGAAGGCTTTTAGATGGAGAGCAGCAAAATGGGAGAAGTCGAGTGAGGTCATTGTTGACTGATACAGACATGATGACCCAAAATGGCCTCCTTCTACGCTGTAAATGTCTAAGATTCATGAATCTACAAGGAAAACATGAAGGAATAAATCATCACGCTCGGAATAGTCAATTGTCACTGCTTTCATTTTTGATAAAACAAATGATTTCTCCCTGATGTAGAAACCGCAGTGAAGGAAAAGGCACATCGTGCTGAGCAGGAACAGTTTGGGAACTAAATACCAGACAGCAACAGACCATCAAGGAGGAGGCAATTCCATGATGAACAAAGTGGATTTGAAAGGTCAGTATTAGAAAGTACTTACTGTGACCCCGTACTGAGACTGACAGCAGGACTGCAGAAAGACAAACATAGAGAGACCTCATCGTTAATACTTCACCATTTCATCCTTCTCACTCGCTTACTCTTGTCCTTTTACAGAAAAATACAGAAGTTACTTGACTTCCTGCCAAATAAATGTGAGGCAATCATACACGATACGAACAACAAACGGGAAGTCTGTGTACGGTCAGTAGGAGCTGAGAGAATGACAAAGCTATTATAAAACTGAGGCGCCAACCACAGCAACCGTTGAGAAAGGGAGATGTTACATCAGCTTCCAACACAAATCTCAAAATCAACAGCTTCAGCATCAGTTGGGGCAGGACAGTGTTAGAGACAGAATAAAGCTCTTTCAACACCATCTCCATCAAACACTCCCAGGACAGCCACAGCTCGGGGTTGGATCCAGAGTAAAACTCCTTCTACTTTTTAAAATTGAAATTAACCAGAAGGAAAGCACCTTGACATTAAAAATATGACGCCTCATGTTAACAATTTCTGCCCTGGGAAAAAGTCTCTGGCTATCAACTCTATCTATGCCTCTCATTATCTTATACACCTCAATTAGGTCCCCTCTCTTCCTTCTTTTTTCCAATGAAAAAAGTCCAAGCTCAGTCAACCTCTCTTTGTAAGATAAGCCCTCCATTCCAGGCAGCACCCTGGTAAACCTCCTCTGAACCCTCTCCAACGCATCCACATCTTTCCTATAATACGTAAAAGCAATGACTGCAGATGCTGGAAACCAGATTTTGGATTAGTGGTGCTGGAAGAGCACAGCAGTTCAGGCAACTTGTCCTACCTGCCTACCTTCTTTTCCACCTATCCACTCCACCCTCCTCTCTGACCTATCACCTTCATCCCCTCCCCCACTCACCTATTGTACTCTATGCTACTTTCTCCCCACCCCCACACTCCTCTAGCTTATCTCTCCATGCTTCTGGCTGTCTGCCTTTATTCCTGATGAAGGGCTTTTGCCCGAAACGTCAATTTTGCTGCTCCTCGGATGCTGCCTGAATTGCTGTGTTCTTCCAGCACCACTAATTCAAAATCTTTCCTATAAATGGGGCGACCAGAACTGGACACAGTATTCCAAGTGCAGTCGAACCAAAGTTTTATAGAGCTGCAACAAGATCTCACGGCTCTTAAACTCAATCCTGTCTTTAATCCTGTACTCAACTTTCAAGTTCAACCTTCCAAAATGCATCACTTCACATTTATCCAGGTTGAACTCCATCTGCCACCTCTCAGCCCATCTCTGCATCCTGTCAATGTCACGCTGCAGCCTACAACAGTCCTCGATACTGTCAACAACACCTCCAAACTTTGTGTCATCTGCAAACTTGCTAACCCATCCTTCAATCTCCTCATCCAAGTCATTGTTAGAAATTACAAAGAGTAGAGGCCCAAGAACAGAGCCCTATGGAACACCGCTCACCTCCAGGCAGAATACCTTCCTTCCACTACCACTCGCTGTCTTCTGTCGACCAGCCAATTCTGTATCCAGACAGCTAAATTTCCCTATATCCCATTCCTCCTGACCTTCTGAACGAGCCTACCATGGGGAACCTTATCAAAAGCCTTACTGAAGTCCATATATACCACATTTACTGCTCGACCCTCATCAACTTGTCTCGTAACATCCTCAAAGAACTCAATAAGTTTTGTGAGGCATGACCTGCCCCTCACAAAGCCATGCTGACTGCATTTAATCAAACCATGCTCTTCCAGATGGTCATAAATCCTATCCCTTAGAATCCTTTCTAACACCTTGCAGACGATAGACGTGAGACTGACTGGTCTGTAATTGCCGGGGATTTCCCTATTTCCTTTCTTGAAGAGTGGAATTACATTTGCCTCTCTTCAGTCCTCAGGTATGACTCTGGTGGAGAGCGAGAATGCAAAGATCTTCGCAAGCTGTGAAGCAATCACATTTCTCACTTCCCAAAGCAGCCGAGGACAAATCTGGTCTGGCCCTGGCGCCTTGTCAATCTTCATGTTTGTCAAAATTTTCAGCACATCAGCTTCCTCAATCTCTATCCATTCCAGCATGTGTACCTGCTCCTCAATGATTTCATTCACTACAAGGTCCTTTTCTTTAGTAAAGACAGAAGCATAAACTCATTTAGGGCCTCCCCTACCTCCTCAGACTCTATACACAAGTTCCCTATGCTATCCCTGATCAGCCCTACTCTTTTTTTGATCATTCTCTTATTGCTCACATACATGTAAAATGCCTTTGGATTCTCCCTAATCCTTCCTGCCAAGCCTTTCTCATACCTCCTCCTAGCTCTCCTCAGATCATTTTTGAGCTCTTTCCTCGCCTGCCTGTAATCCTCTAGAGCTGAGCAAGACCCTTGCTTCCTCCACCTTTCGTAAGCCGCCTTCTTTCTTCTGATGAGAAGCGCCTCCGCTCTCGTCATCCAAGGTTCCTTTATCTTACCCCTTCTTGCCTGTCTCAGAGGAACACATTTATGCATCACTCACAACAACTGATCCTTAAACACTCTCCACATGTCTATAGTGCCCTTTCCATGGAACAATTGCTCCCAGTCCATGCTCCCCAACTCACGCCTGATAGTATCATATTTCCTTTTCCCCAATTAAATATCCTCCCATTGTGCCTGCTTCTCTTCTTCTCCATAGCTATGTAGCATGTGGGGCAGTTGTGGTCACTATCACCAAAATGCTTTCCCACCACAAGATCTGTCACCTGCCCCGGCTCATTGCCGTGCACCAAATCCAAAATGGCCTCTACCCTTGTCGGCCTGTCAATGTACTGAGGTAGGAAACCCTCCTGAACACCCCTTACAAAAACAGCTTCATTCAAATCTTCTGCTCGAAGGAGGTTCCAATCAATATTGGGAAAGTTAAAATCACCCATTACAACAACCCGACAACATTCATTCTTTTCCAAAATCTGCCGTCCTATGCTTTCTTCAATCTCCCTGCTGCTATTGGGGGGCCTGTCGTAAACCCCTAATGAGGTGACTGCTCCCTTACTGTTCCTAATTTCCACCCATACTGACTCAATAGGCAGACCCTCCTTGACAATGGTAACTTCTGTAGCTGTGATACCCTCTCTGATTAGCAGTGCTACACCCCCTCCTCTTTTTCCCCCCTCCCTATTCTTTTTAAATGTTCTAAACCCTGGAACATCCAGCAACCATTCCTGCCCCTGAGAAACCCACATCTCTGTTATGGCCACAACATCACAGCACCAGGTACTGATCCATGCCCTAAGCTCATCACTTTTATTCCTGATGCTCCTTGCATTAAAGCAAACATACTTTAACCAATCCCTTGGTTCTTTCCCAGGAAATACCTTCCCACTGGCTGTGCTACCTCTTGCTATTGCCTCATCTCCATCAGCTCTCACCACCGGTGTATAGCTCAGGTTCCCACCCCACCTGCCATACTGGTTTAAACCCTCCTGAACCACTCGAGCAAACCTTCCACCCAGGACATTGGTCCCCTTCCAGTTCAGGTGCAAACCGTCCTTCATGTACAGGTCTCACCTTCCCCAGAAGACATCCCAATTATCTACATATCTGAAGCCCTCCCTCCGACACCAGCTGCGCAGCCATGGGTTAAGTTGTGCCTGCTCCCTGTTCCTCGCCTCGCTATCTCATGGCACCAGTCGTAAACCTGAGAACACTACCCTATTCGTCCTGCTCTGCAGCTTCCACCCTAACATTTTATATCCTCAATCCTATTCCTGGCTATATCATTGGTGCCAATATGTAACATGATTTCTGGTTGTTCGCCCTCCTCTTTCTGAATCCAAATGGCTAGTTCTCCCTGTATTCCATGAGATCTAACCTTGCTCACCAGTCTCCCATGGGGAACCTTGTCGAATGCCTTACTGAAGTCCATATAGATCACATCTACCGCTCTGCCCCCATCAATCCTCTTTGTTACTTCTTCATGCCTTAGGGTCTCCCTTGCTCTCTTTGTTTTCACACTGTCCCTTGCTCAAGACTCTTGGTCTCTCTTTATCTTGCATTCTCCCACCCGAGTCTCTTGGTGTCTCTTTGTCTCATGCTGTCGCGTGCCGGGCACCCCCTGTCCACCCCGACCTGTAATTCTGTCTCCGCCTGCTCACTCCAATTAAACGTTTTTTTTGCCCTGGCTTTTCATGCACCATAATCTAAGAGGGGTGGTACATCCCGGCTTCAAGCTGAGATTCCTCGTTGTCTCGTCAATCTGTAGGAGCGAGAACCCAGACTGGAGACAGAGTCAGGAGGCAGACAGGATTCAGGGACGTGGCTGACTTTTATTCAATCAGAAACTGGTGAATGCACGGAGAGGGCCAAAGGATCATCCCCGAATCTGGCTTCAACGTGAGAACACAATCGATCCCTTAACCTGCAGCTCGGGCCGGAAGAGAGATCAATGACACACTCTGATTTTTGCAGTCAAAAACAGTCTTTTTGTACAATATGTTACAATGATCATACCCAAAATAGTTGCTGTGTCCTCCCATTCCCCTCCATCGGACCACTCCTGTAAAACACCTGATCAATGATGGGCATTCCTCGAGATAATCCTGGGTTTCCTTTGTCTTTTAACAATCATTGTTTTCTCTAGGCTGGGGATTTTTCAATGTTGTATTCCAAAGTTAATAGCTGTTCTCTTTTGGTCATGTCCCAGGTTTGTTGATCTCTGAGAACTCCTTGAATTCTATTGTTCATTGTATTTGCTATCTCTATCAAATTTTATTCTTCTTTTTCGATAAAATACACTTGATTCTGGTATAAAATTTGCAATATTCAAATTTTGTACCTACTCCTACTGTTAACACTCTTTAGCTAATGAGACAAGATATGCCAAGCATTTCTTCAATGTTTTCTCTCAGTGTTTTTATTATAAAGTTTTATAATTCTGTTTAAACCCAGCACAGGATTGGATACAGAGTCATGTTCCTTCTACTTTTTAAAACTGAAAATAACCTGAAGGAAAGCACCCTTGACATTATCTCCATCAAACACTCCCAGGGCAGGAACATCACAAGGTCTGATATAGAATGAGGCAATCCCTACTCTTTCAAAACTGAAAGGAAATGGAAAATAAAGATTCCTTAAAAATGTCCCCATCTAACAATCCCAGGACAGGAAGAGCACAGGATCAGATAAAGAGTTTCGCTCCTTCTCCCTGGTAACCCAGATCCCCCCGTATTGCTGAAGGGACAGTGACTGGGGACACAGATGGAGGCTGCTATCCTGGACTGTCCATCCTGAGCACACATTGTGGGGATAAGGGGTGAGCCAGGGTCACAGATCTCTGCTGAGTTAATCACTAATCCATGTGGAGAAAGATACAAATTCAGTGAGTCTGGTTTGACTTCAAAACCAAGCACAGGTCTAAATAGAACAAAGAAATCAGTTGTGGATGCTGAAGCCAGTGTGTGGTTTGCATGTTATTTCTTTAGTTTCCATACTTTCCTTCTCAGACACCTGACGCTTTGGGCTGTATCTTGTGTCATTTTGGTAAGTCCAAGCAGCACTAAGTTTTTTTGAGCATTGTTACCTGCCTCTCTCTCATTCCAGGAGAAAAACAACCTGCAAAGGGGCAGAAAGAGTCAAGACGGAGAGTGTGCTGCTGATCATTCGGTTCCTCATCCCTTATGTGGAGAGCATCCTGACTCTGACTGCCCCAAGCAGGGCCAGGACAGATCGGAGGCTGCACTCGGCTGGGTGCACCAGGAGCCCCTGAGAAAGGCTGTCTCCCTGACTCAACTGAGGATGGCTGACAGCTGTAACAAGCTTCCTGTTCCTGTGTTAAATGCTAACTGTGACAGGTGGGAGGGCACTATCTCCACCACAATGACATTATATTGATTATTTTAAAACAACGAGTATAAAGAGACATTGCAATACCCACAGCGATATGTCCAGCCAGCTTTGAACACTCGGCATTGCAGGAGCTGCAGTGCATCATTCAGGGGATGACATTTTAATGACAATCAGCACACTTCCTTTGGAGATTTGGTTTTTATTTTTACAACATTCTTGGGTTATTAATTAAATCAATTTGATTTCATGGATTGTCAAAAAGAAAGAGCACAAAGATTAATTTGCTGAAAGTGTCTGGGTGTTCAGACTTTATGCTGTCCATGGGAAAATGCTGAGATCCATTATTAAGGAGGTGGTATCAGGATTTAGATAATCACAATGCAATCAGGCAGAGTCAACATGGTTTGTTGAAAGGGAAATAATGTTTTATGAATTTATTAGAGTTCTTTAAGGAAGTGACAATCAACATGGAGAAAGGGATCGCTGTCGAATACCAGGATTTACAAAACGTGTTCAGAAAATGTTTATTATGTGTTGATGGGATATGGGACGTGGGTTGGGCCAGCATTTATTACCAATAGGTTCATGAATGTCCTTCAAGGAACGGAATCTGCTGTCTTTCCCAGGTCAGGCCTGTGTCTGGATTTGGTTCGACACAATGTGGTTAATTGTTTGAGCTGAATCTTGCATTGCTTTGTTGGTGTACAAGTTGCCTCAGGATTTTTGGAGAGACTCCCGCTGTGAGGACAAGTGAGACTTCTCACTTCATCTTACCAAATGCACATCATTACCTACCCCGTTCCTGTGGCATCCCGCACATCCAATTCTATCCCGATTTTACCAAGAGCTATTCCTGAAACAACTCACCACTCACCAGGAAACCACTGAAAGACCAGGATCCCATGTGCCCTCACCACATTCAGTGCAGACAATTGTTAAATAAAACCTGAAAGAACTGTGGATGCTGTAAATCAGAAACAAAAAGGGAAGTTGTTGGAAAAGCTCAGCAGGTCTGACAGCATCTGTGAAGAGAAATCAGGATTAATGTTCCGGGTACGGTGACCCTTTCTCAGACTATTGTTACACTGACATGAGAGATGATGTCAGCACCATTGGGTGTTGCACAAATAATGGTTCATCTTTGGCCAACATTCACCTCTTTCTAAGTCTGTGACAATTAGCATCTGCATCATTGAGGAGCCAGTGTTCAATTGGCAACACCAAAGGCAAGGTGCCAATTACTCTGACCCAGCAGATGACCCCTCTCCATGTGTGCTCTGCGTGGTTTGCAAACGGATGATGAAATGACTGCAAATTAAATGTAACTGGAGTTTGCAAACACCTGCTTCATGTAATTGATCCTTCAATGTCCTGGCATCCAGTAGAGGTGGATCCCAGGCTTTTACTGTCAGAGTGACATTGTCCCCATCTATCCTGGGTCACTGGCCCAGCCATTTCCCAGTTCCATTTCATATTTAGAGAGTGGTAAGTGCTGGCAGGGAATGCAATTCACGGTGGACACTGTCAGCATTGGGCTCTGCCAGATCACTAGGTACACGGTTTCACACCTCCATGTCCCCTTTATACCTCACACTACCTGACAGACCCTGTCCACACATTTTCAGATGTGAAGCCCCACCACAATGAACTTCATCAATGACTGTCCTGCCTGCCCCGAGCCCTGACATTACACCTCAGTGATGTCTACTCTGCCCCTCTACATTCCCCCAGTGGAGGCCATGAAGGTGGTCACTGACAACGTGAGCCACTCCCCCACCCCATGGCCTGACATACCCTCTGGTGCTGATCCATATTCATCCCCCTCCCCCCATACACCTTGAGATGCCCTCGCCGACCATCATTCTTGTCCCAACCTCCACAGGTCCCTCTGCCTTTCCCCACCAGGCCTCAACTCCCCCACCCCTTTCAGCAATGATTCCATCTCTGTGCCTCCAGAACGATCAATGGACCAGTCCGTAGGACTGTATTCACCCCAAAATCTCTGAGTGACTTTGACTGACAGCCCCTGGAGCATGACTGGTCAGACCCCTAACCACTCCCGGACTAACAACACGAGGTTCTCCTGACTGAAGCTGCTGGCTCCACAGCACTGACTGTCACCCTCTCCCTGGACTGCAGGCAGACAGATTTGCTAATGGTGCCTGGCCTGAGCAGGTGACTCCTTCATTTAACTGGCCTGAGGTCCAGCCCCACTCAGTTTCTGACAAGGCCATCTAGTTCAATAGACATGCAGTGTGTTTGCTTGTGTGGGCAGCTGGCACATGCTGCAGGTGTTAGACTGAAGGGTGCAGCATCTGTAGAGAGAAAGCAGAGTTAATGTTTCAGGGCCAATGATCATTGTTCAGAACTGATTAAAGCTGGGAAAAGGTTGGTATGTCTGTCAACGAAGGGGTGGAGGGAAGGAGAAGGAGTAAATGATAGCTGAAGAGAGAACCGAGAGAGAGAGAGAGAGAGAGAGAGAAATCTGACAGGCAAATGGAATGGTAAAGGTCAGCCTGGAAGAATAAACAGCTGCTAATGGGGACCACTAGTGGCTGACCATGGATTATTTGTGGTCGTAGTCCATCTGCAAACAAGGCTTGGTGATTAAACCCCGAGATGGAGCCTGGTCCAATCAAGGAGCTGCGTGCCTGTCCCTCTGCCTGCAATAATCTTTCAATGTTAATTGCCCTCAATGTGGGTCTGTGCTTCCAAAGTGACCCGTCAATGTATCAGAGAGCTGCCATGAAGATGGAGAGGGGTTGGTAAATGTCGGGATGCCAATGTCTGTGGATGATGTGTGTGGACGATGCATGTGGATCATTCCCTGAGACGCTATTTGTTGGTGAGCAGCGGGGAGGCTCCTCACAGCTAATGGTGAGCTGAAGTCTCCAGGTACCTGCTCTGTCCTCCATGTTAAGGATTCAGGGTCTCGATTAGAGTGTTGCTGGGAAAGCGCAGCAGGTCAGGCAGCATCAAAGGAACAGGAGAATCGACGTTTCGGCCATAAGCCCTTCTAGCTTGTTCGGCATGTTTGGTAAGACAGGAAGCTGAATGTTAGTCAGTAAGGTTCGGGCAGTAATAAGACATTTAAAAAGTTATAATGCCCCTTAATTCCTAATTTGCTCCTGCCCAGTGAGAGACCTGCCTCACTGCTCAGCAAATCCATAAAAGATGCAGCGAGATGCTCCCGATACTGGGATAGACCTCAACGCACTTCTCATCTGATTCCACCACAAATTTGACCTTGGCTCATCACTCAGGCCCCTGTAAGATTCCACCCATAATCTCAGCAGCATTAGCTGTGACAACAGGGGGAGGCCCACATGAACCAGTGGTGACTATTCAAAGTTCTCCCTGGTGACCTGCTCAATGTTTATCCATGAATCATTGTCATAGAGTCATAGAGTCATAGAGATGTACAGCATGGAAACAGACCCTTTGGTCCAACCCGTCCATGCTGACCAGATATCCCAACCCAATCTCGTCCCACCTGCCAGCACCCGGCCCATACCCCTCCAAACCCTTCCTATTCATATACCCATCCAAATGCCTCTTAAATGTTGCAATTGTACCAGCCTCCACCACTTCTTCTGGCAGCTCATTCCATACACGTTCCAACAATCTGTGTGAAAAAGTTGCCCCTTAGGTCTCTGTTATATCTTTCCCCTCTCACCCTGAAACTATGCCCTCTCGTTCTGGACTCCCCGACCCCAGGGAAAAGACTTTGTCTATTTATCCTATCCATGCCCCTTATAATTTTGTAAACCTCTGTAAGGTCACCAATCAGCCTCCGACATTTCATGGAAAACAGCCCCAGCCTGTTCAGTCTGTCCCTGTAGCTCAAATCTTCCAATCGTGGCACATCCTTGAAATCTTTTCTGAACCCTTTCAAGTTTCACAACATCTTTCTGATAGGAAGGAGACCAGAATTGAATGCAATATTCCAACAGTGGCCTCACCAATGTCCTGTACAGCTGCAACATGACCTCCCAACTCCAATACTCAATGCTCTGACCAATAAATGAAAGCATACCAAATGCCTTCTTCACTATCCTATCTACCTCTGACTCCACTTTCAAGGAACTGTGAACCTGGACTCTAAGGTCTTTTTGTTCAGCAACACTCCCCAGGACCTTACCATTAAGTGTATAACTCCTGCTCAGATTTGCTTTCCCAAAATGCAGCACCTCGCATTTATTTGAATTAAACTCCATCTGCCACTTCTCAGCCCATTGGCCCACTTGGTCCAGATCCTGGTGTAATCTGAGGTAACCTTCTTCGCTGTCCACTACACCTCCAATTTTGGTGTCATCTGCAAACTTACTAACTGTACTTCTTATGCTCACATCCAAATCATTTATGACAGTATTTTGTCATTTAAATGACAAAAAGTAGAGGACCCAGCACCGGTCCTTGTGGCACTCCACTGGTCACAGGACTCCAGTCTGAAAAACAACCCTCCACCACCACCCTCTGTCTACTATCTTTGAGCCAGTTCTGTATCCAATTGACTATCTCTCCCTGTATTCCATGAGATCTAACCTTGCTCACCAGTCTCCCATGGGGAACCTTGTCGAACGCCTCACTGAAGTCCATATAGATCACATCTACCGCTCTGCCCTCATCAATCCTCTTTGTTCCTTATTCAAAAAGCTCAATCAAGTTTGTGAGACATGATTTCCCACGCACAAAGCCATGTTGACTATCCCGAATCAGTATTTGCCTTTCCAAATACATGTACATCCTGTCCCTCAGGATTCCCTCCAAGAACATGCCCATCACTGAGGTCAAGCTCACTGGTCTATAGTTCCCTGGCTTGTCTTTACCGCCCTTCTTAAACAGTGGCACCACGTTTGCCAACCTCTAGTCTTCCGGCACTTCACCTGTGACTATCAATGATGCAAATATCTCAGCAAGAGGCCCAGCAATCACTTCTCTAGCTTCCCACAGAGTTCTAGAGCACACCTGATAAGGTCCTAGGGATTTATCCACCTTTATGCATTTTCATGACTTCCAGCACTTCCTCCTCTGTAATCTGGACATTTTGCAAGGTGTCACCATCTATTTCCCCACATTCTATATCTTCCATGTCCTTTTTCACATTAAATACTGCTGCAAAATACTCAATTAATATCTCCCCTTTTTTCTGCGGCTCCACACAAAGGCCGCCTTGCTGATCTTTGAGGGGCCCTGTTCTCTCCCTAGTTACCCTTTTGTCAATAAAACTAATAACTGGTTGTTTGCATATTGCTGTTTGTTGAGAAATGAAAACAGAAGAAAGAGACTGAAAGGAATAAATGTTTTTTTAAACTTAAATTGGAAGTTTGCAAATTGTCTGGAACAATTTAAAATCTGCAAAATGAGACTCAGTGATTTTAATTATTGCCTTTCTAGGGCAGAGAGATTGAGGGTCAAGCTCATTAACATGATATAAATGTGCATGTTTCCATTTCTTCATGCTCCCTGAGTGATCCAGAAAACCATTATTAAAAACACCCTCGACACAGCTGGATATCCAGCACAATCTTCTCAAGGAATAAGCAATAAAAGCTGACCCACATCAAGGGAAAGACATTGATAGAGATACAGAAAATGTATATAGAACGTACCGATACAGCACACACATACGTCAATCCCATATTACATATAGATGGAGATCGTTACACCTCACTGAGGTAGCAGATTGGAAATCAAGCCTCACTCTTTCTGGGGTCATGCAAAATGGTGAAGCTTTTTTTAGAAGTTCACAACATTCTCCAATTTACTTGGCGTTTTCGATCCAAGTTGACAGAAAGCACAGACCAGGTTTCTGTACTTACAAGGATTACTATTTATTACAAATAAATTCACTCTACTTCCAGAGAAATAATAACAAACTATTAACAACTACTTATCACAACTCTAAGATCCTCATAAACCCCACTTTAAATGTGCATGTGTACAAGGTAGTTTCAGTGGTCCTATACATAGGATCTGTCGAAATGATTCTCATGATAGATCAAAACGTTCATTCTTTGTCTTCCTTCTCTGGATGCTGCCAATGGTTTACAATGTATACAGAGTGGCTTATAAAAGGTCATACTTACCCACTAAAGGTCAGAGCTTACTGCAACTACTGGAGTAAAGGAAGATCAGTTGTTTTCCTTCAATTTAAAGTAGCTTTTACTGCAGGAAATGGAGCTGATGATAAACAATTCCTCAGATGGTGGAGGTCTGATGGCTTCTCACTGTCTTGTTCATATCCACAAACTGTTTAGTTACCTGGAACCAATCACAAAGTATTTGGCAGCAAGAAGATCTTTGTCAGTGATTACTGGTCATTCGTCCACAGACCAATCAGATACTTGTTGCCAGCTGAATCTCCATTTGTACACACCCTTTGTGTCCAGCTCATCTACACCTTCTTCCGCTACTGTCTGACCCAGCAGCTGTGTAAACAGTACGCATAATGAGTGTCAGGTTACTTGCTTTCAAAAACATGCAGTAACCCTTAAACAATCCTTGGCTTTCAAACAATTCTGATATGTTTCAGTCCACAATTAAAATTACACCAAGATAAAAAGGCACAGAACTAAAACAAGTACTTTTGAAGCATAATAATGTCATGTTTTCAAGCTGGTGAATCCCATGAAGTTCCTTGAATTTGATCTGGGAAACAATGCAATCTCAGTTACACAGGGTCAGTACTTATTCACTCCTAATGTGTGTTCATCGCAGCTGCATAGGTTACATCCACTGGAAAAATACATAAATCGAACTGATTATAATTATAATTTTAGTTTGAGAGTAATTACAGTAATTACATCAGTCAGTGTCAGAGTAATTGGGAAAAAGGAAATATTTACTTCATCAGTTGAACATTTTTCCCCTCATTCTTTTTCTGACCCTCACAAAAACATTGGGAGAGACAAACCTTTTGAGAGACAGTTATGTATTATGTAATAGGGTAACAGAGAGTCTGTTTGCTTTCTGATTGGTGCAGTAAAATCACACCACAAGAAAGATGGACAGGTTGATCGGCCAATGACAACAGGATCGTGGGGAGGGAATGAGGCTTTAAGGTCATGTGATTAAATCTCCATAAACCAGCCACCCAGAGTTGGGATCTCAAATAACAAGAAAATGGATCACCGAAGCCAAACTAGCACTGTCCCACACATGGGAGAACGGGCTTTCGGGATTGGGAAATGAGAAAGGATTAGGATTAGGATTTTGACATGACAAACCTGACTCACTCTTTTCTGAATCAGCAACCAGGAGAGTCTTCTCACCTTGAACTGAAAGAGAACAGTGTGTTAGTGAGGAGGACGTATTTTAAATGTTTAGAAACATCAATGTGGAAAAAAGTATGTAGCTGGTTCCCTTTTCTATTGCTGTCAAACACGATGCTGGCATAGGTACAGGAATCAGGCTGAGCTGTAATACAAACAGTATCCACTCTGAAACTGCCTTACTGCATTAGCTTTCTGACTCTAGAATCAAAGAATCGTACAGAATCCTGGATTCACATCACAGCTTTACCATTGGAAAATGTTCGATGAACTGCATGAGAATCAGACATCAAACCATATTCGGAGTTATTTGGACAGATGGTGTTCCAACACGCATGTCTTAAGGAGCGACTTAAGTGGGGGAAAGAGAGTTGGAGAGGTTTGGACAGGGATTCTCACAGTCTTGGAGATTGAAAATTAGATCCCAGTGATGTTACTATTACAGTCCGGTGAAACCACCACCACACATCTCTCTCTAATGAGAGAACAGCCCGATGCCCTCTGGGACTATGGTGAGTTTACATTTACAGGAAGGGATATGGAGGGGCCAGATTTGGAAATATTGTGAGTATATGAGGATGACAGACCCAATGCTGTGGAAGAATTTGAACCTGAGAAGGACAATCTTTAATTTTATGCCTTTTTCAACTCACGAGCCATTCTGGGCACCACACTTTGGGAAGGATATTCTGACCTGAGAAAGAGTGTGGTGCAGAATGATGACTTCAGGTCTCACAGAGTTAACTTACAAGGTGTGGGATCACAAATTATGTTTGTATCTAGAAATTCTCTAAAAAAGAAGAGCATAAACGATCTTTCCACATTCTCCAAGTCGGGAAGTCTCAGATGCCTTCCCATGGGGGTTCCTGATTCCATGATGCTGCCTGACCTGCTGTGCTGTTCCAGCAATAAAGTTTCAACTTTGATCTCCAGCATCTGCAGACTTCACTTTCTCCTCGAAGATTTCAACCTACTGCGAATCCTCTTACAAGGATGCCTTCCTTGAAGAAGCTCTCTGCCTCTCTCTACAAAGATTTCAGTGAGTCCCTCTCTCACTGCACACCCCAGGTCATCTCCTCTGCACAGAAGCTCTTCAGCCATATTCTGAAGCAGACTCGTTACCACAGCCATATCTCCTTTCTCAGCACCTGCCTACGGAACCGACTGATCCCCCATGGACTCCAGATCACCTTCCGACCAACACAATTTGGACCCAACCAGGACAACCAGTACCTGCAACAAATCCGCAGCCTCCAGCAACGGACCTCCCTCCGGATCCTCCACTCCCCGCTTGCAGCCATGCGCCGGTACCTACATTCCCTGCAACTCGACCTACCCCAGCTCAGGACAACTCTCTCACAGACCTGTAAAGGACCTCTACTGTTCTTCATTTACAGAAGAATCCATAGACTGAACAAACAGTTCTTTCTAGCCATATCGGAAATTAAAGGCAGTAAGTACCAAAACCTTTCATGCACTTACCCCCAAACTCCGGATTCCTCAACCGTTCCAGAAACTTCCATCGGCCTCCCAAACCAGTCCGGCGCCATTACACACGCGGCCGCTACAGCGCCCGCGGCAATAGCCGCAGACGCCGCCGCCGATGACGTCACTTCCGCCCCCACCGACCTCGCAACCTTCATGATCGCGGCCCAAACAACCGCCTCCGGGATCGCCGCACAGACAACCTGCTCTGCGATCGTCATGAAGACAATCGCCAACAGATTGGAAACCTCCGCGAGTATGGGGAAAAACTCTGTCTCCGTGGTCGCCGCAGCTACTTCCGCCCCCAGTGACGTCAGCAATCTACATTTGGACCACATCGCCGCATGTGTCTCCGCCACCCCGCTGCGTTCCGTCACCACGCCTAACCCCGCCCCCCCGCCGCGTTCCGTCACCACGCCTAACCCCGCCCCCCCGCCGCGTTCCGCCACCACGCCTAACACCGCCCCCCCGCTGCGTTCCGTCACCGCGCCTAACCCCGCCCCCCCGCCGCGTTCCGTCACCACGCCTAACCCCGCCCCCCCGGCCGCGTTCCGCCACCACGCCTAACACCGCCCCCCCGCTGCGTTCCGTCACCGCGCCTAACTCCGCCCCCACGCCGCGTTCCGCCACCGCGCCTAACCCCGCCCCCCGGCCGAGTTCCGTCACCGCGCCTAACCCCGCCCCCCGGCCCAGTTCCGTCACCGCGCCTAACCCCGCCCCCCCCGCCGGTCTCCATCACCATGTCCAACTCCGCCCCCATGCCGAACTCTGTCCCTGCCCCCAGGCCTAACCCCGCCCCCACATCCAGCTCCAGTCCCACACCAGGTCCTAGCTCCCCGCCCTGCCGTGTGTTCACCATCACTCCAGACTTGCCCCTCTCTGAGGATGAAAGATCAGTCCTCAGCAGAGGTCTCACCTTCGTTCCCACACGTTCTCGGGTCAATGAATTCAATACACGGAGTGACATCGAACAATTCTTCCGCCGCCTTCGCCTCCGTGCCTTCTTCTTCAATCAAGACTCTCGCCCACCCTCTGACGACCCCTTCTCCCACCTCCAACACACCCCGTCCACCTGGACACCCCGTGCTGGCCTCCTACCTGCCCTCGACCTCTTCATAGCAAACTGCCGCCGCGATATTAACCGCTACCTGAACTCCCACACCCCTCCCACCCACTCCAACCTCTCACCCTCGGAACGCGCAGCCCTCCACTCCCTCCGTTCCAACCCCAACCTCACCATCAAACCAGCTGACAAGGGAGGCGCAGTAGTAGTTTGGCGCACTGACCTTTACACCGCTGAGGCCAAACGCCAGCTCGCAGATACCTCCTCCTACTGCCCCCTTGACCATGACCCCAACCCCCACCACCAAACCATCATCTCCCAGACCATCCATAACCTCATCACCTCAGGGGATCTCCCATCCACCGCCTCCAACCTCATAGTCCCACAACCCCGCACCTCCCGCTTCTACCTCCTGCCCAAAATCCACAAACCTGACTGCCCTGGACGACCCATCGTCTCAGCCTGCTCCTGCCCAACCGAACTCATCTCGGCATACCTCGACACGGTCCTGTCCCCATTAGTCCAAGAACTCCCCACCTACGTTCGTGACACCACCCACGCCCTCCACCTCCTCCAGGATTTCCGCTTCCCCGGTCCCCAACGCCTCATCTTCACCATGGACATCCAGTCCCTGTACACCTCCATCCCCCATCACGAAGGACTCAAAGCACTCCGCTTCTTCCTTTCCCGCCGTACCACCCAGTACCCTTCCACCGACACCCTCCTTCGACTGACCGAACTGGTCCTCACCCTGAACAACTTCTCTTTCCAATCCTCCCACTTTCTCCAAACAAAAGAAGTAGCCATGGGCACCCGCATGGGCCCCAGCTATGCCTGCCTCTTCGTAGGATATGTGGAACAATCCATCTTCCGCAACTACACTGGCCCCACCCCCCATCATTTCCTTCGCTACATAGATGACTGTATCGGCGCTACCTCGTGCTCCCACGAGGAGGTTGAACAGTTCATCCACTACACTAACACCTTCCACCCCGACCTCAAATTCACCTGGACAGTCTCGGACTCCTCCCTCCCCTTCCTCGACCTTTCTGTTTCTATCTCAGGCGACCGAATCAACACGGACATCTACTACAAACCAACCGACTCCCATAGCTAACTGGACTACACCTCCTCCCATCCTGCCCCCTGCAAAAACGCCATCCCATTCTCCCAATTCCTTCGTCTCCGCCGCATCTGCTCCCAGGAGGACCAGTTCAAAATACGTACAACACAGATGGCCTCCTTCTTCAAGGACCGCAATTTCCCCCCCGACGTGGTCGACGGTGCCCTCCACCGCATCTCCTCCACTTCCCACTCCTCCGCCCTTGAGCCCCGCCCCTCCAACCGCCACCAGGACAGAACCCCACTGGTCCTCACCTACCACCCCACCAATCTCCATGTACAGCGCATCATCCGCCGTCACTTCCGCCACCTCCAAACTGACCCCAGCACCAAGGATATATTTCCCTCCCCTCCCCTATCAGCTTTCCGTAGAGACCACTCCCTCCGCGACTCCCTTGTCAGATCCACACCCCCCACCGACCCAACCTCCACTTCCGGCACCTTCCCTTGCAACCGCAGGAGGTGCAACACTTGCGCCCACACCTCCCCCCTCACTTCTCTCCAAGGCCCCAAAGGAAACTTCCATATCCGCCACAGATTCACCTGCACCTCCACCCACATCATCTACTGTATCCGCTGCAGCCGGTGTGGCCTCCTCTATATTGGGGAGACAGGCCGCCTACTTGCGGAGCGATTCAGAGAGCACCTCTGGGCCACCCGGACGAACCAACCCAACCACCCTGTAGCACAGCATTTCAACTCCCCCTCCCACTCCACCGAGGATATGCAGGTCATTGGACTCATCCACCGCCAAACCACAACAATGCGACGGTCGGAGGAGGAGCGTCTTATCTTCCGACTGGGAACCCTCCAACCACAGGGGATGAACTTGGACTTCACCAGTTTCTTCATCCCCCCTCCCCCCACCTTGTCTCAGCCGAATCCCTCCAGCCCGGCACCGCCTTCCTGACCTACAGTCTTCTTCTTGACCTCTCCGCCTCCATCCTACTCCGACCTATCACCCTCACCTTGACCTCTTTCCACCTATCACATTTCCAACGCCCCTCCTCCAAATCCCTCCTCCCTACCTTTTATCTTCTCCTGCTGAACACTCTCTGCTCATTCCTGAAGAAGGGCCTGTGCCCGAAACGTCGAATCTCCTGTTCCCTGGATGCTGCCTGACCTGCTGTGCTGTTCCAGCAATAAAGTTTCAGCTTTGATATCCAGCATCTGCAGACCTCACTTTCTCCTCCCTTGCTAAGGCATACCTTTTATGCTACCCCTTCCAGATCCCATTTACCATCCCCTCACCATGCTAAGATGTGACACTTTGATGCCCATTGTCAGGTATTTCTAGTGAGTAATACTTTCCTGGAGATATTTTCCAAACACAATGATTAGAGATATTATTACACACCTCTGGATCAGGTGGGACTTCATCTAGACCTCCTGGCTTTGAAGGAGGGACATTATCACTGTACTACAACAACCCCTAATGGTCTTGATGTCACAAGGAATTAAGGGCTACGGAGAGAATGCGGGTAAGTGGAGTTGAAATGCCCATCAGCCATGATTGAATGGCGGAGTGGACTCGATGGGCCAAATGGCCTTACTTCCGCTCCTATGTCTTATGGTCTTATGGTCTTAATCATAGAGTCATAGAGATCTAGAGCACAGTAAAAGGCCCTTTGGCCCATTGATTCCATGCTGGTCAAAACCAACCATCACCTATTCTAATTCGATTATCCAGCACTTGCCCCATTGCCGAATACATCGACATCACAAGTGCACATCTAAACACTTCTTAAACAGAGAGTTTCTGTCTGTGTCACCCTTACAAGCAATGACTTCCAGATTCCCACCATCCTCCGAGTGAAAAAGTTTCCTTCGCATCCCTGATAAACTTCTAACATTCACCAAAAATCCTCAGACAGCACCTTCCCAACCCACTACTACCTCCAGCTAAACGTTCAGTGGCAGATGATAAATGGGAACACCACCACCTGCAAATTCACCTCCAAGGCACTCACCATAGTGGCTCGGAAATATAGCATCACTCCTTTTCTCTTGTTAGGTCAAAATCCTGGAATTCACTCCCTAAAGGCATTGTGGGTCTGCCACCAGCACGTGGACTGCAGTGGTTCAAGAAGTAAAAATCACACAACACCAGGTTAGAGTCCAGCAGGTTTATTTGGAAGCACTAGGTTTCGGAGCACTGTTCCTTCGTCAGGTGGTTGTGGAGTATCAGATCGTAAGACACTGAATTTATAGCAAATGTGATGCAACTGAAAGATTGCCTTTGGAAACAGTTGCTCATGACTTACTTTCGAAAGACTGTTCTTGAATTGGCACAGCCCAATCAAATCTCCCCTGAATCTTCTCTGTTGTAAAGACAACACCAGTTCCTCCAAAGAACTGAAGTCTCTCTTCTCTGGAACCATTCGATTCATCTGCTTTGTACAAAAACATCGTCCTTATAGGATAGTGCACAGAATTGGTCATGTTTCTCCAGCTGGGCTCGAACTGATGTTTTGGAAATGTCCATCCTTGCTTTTCTACTCTATATGCTATTCAACAAAAACAAACATTTCTTTTGCCTATTTTAATCCATTTCATTAAACTTCCAAGCTTCAAAGACTTCTCAATGTGCATTTCTGCTAACTTCCTGTTCCTGTAACCATTGTAAAATTGCACCATTTATCGCACTTCTCTTTGTTCTTCCTATCATGATGTGTCACTTCACTTTTCCCAGTGTTAACTTTCATTTGGCTGGCCATTTCACCAGCCTATATGCCCCAGAGCCTGTGAGCACTTTCCTCACTCTTCACTGCGTTTTTGAATTTTGTGTCATCTGCAAACATTGGAGTTTGTCCTGTATCCCTGAGTGCAGATCATTCACAAAGATCAAGAAGAGAATTATATCACCAGCTCTGCAAACTTCCCTCCAGTCTGAAATAAAACCACAGACCACAGCGCTCTGCTTCCTGGCCCAAAGCCAATTTCCAAACCACACAGCCAGTAACTTTGAACCTCATCTGCTTCAATTTAAAGAAGATATGTATATCGTACTTCACAGCAGGGGCAAGCCCTATGGCCCATCGAGTTTCCTCTGCAATTCATTAAGACCATAACTGATCTGGTTCTGGCTCAGTTCTGCTCTCCTACCTTGTCCCCACTACTCTCGATAAGGCCAAAGGCTGGTAGTCAGGCAGCATGTGTTAGCACCGAGGCTATAGGGATGAGAGGGATTGGTGTGAGGGGACGGAGTCATTTATTGACACAAACAGTGAAAGAGTTTCATCCTTTGTGTTTTGAATCCACCCAGGATCCCAGGATCACCCATGATGTCCATCACTCCTCAGACAGCTGCTCTCACCACATCCTGAGACCCACACTCAGTGCTATGTGCCATCATATACACACTCTTAACCTCTCTCTCCATCAGCACCCCTTCACACTGTCTCAAAGTTGTCCTCAGCCCCAGGTTCGACTTCATTCTCTGGCTCGTTCAACAGATAACATGAAACTTTTTCTCTTCCTTTCAGGCATTAACACAAGCTGCAACAACTCAGAGTTACCCCCACCCCTCTGGAACCTTCCTCCACCCACTGTCCCACTTGTCTCTCCCCATTCTCCTCCCTCCACCTCTTGTTGGACATTCACTATCCCTTCTCCGATGCTGAATGTTCTGCACTCAGCAAAGGTCTCAGTTTTAATCACTTTGCACTCCCACCTCACCAAAGTTCAGACACGACATGGTGTTGATCTCTTCTTTCATTGCCTTTGCCTCTGTGCCCATTTCTTTGGACAGGAGTCCTCTGTCCTCAGCCTGAGCTACAAATCTTCCAAACTCACTAACCCTTTACAGCAGATGAAGCACTCTATTTTTATATTGGTAGTCAACTAATTCATTCCTGCAAGATGTCGCAGACAATGTGATAATGTTGCCATAATCTGGTTAAAGGACTGAACAGGAGAGTTGGATTCGCCTGTATTGATCACAGAGTACAGACATTGGCAGGGCAGACACACTAAACATGGGGAAAAGTAGAGAATTATTTAGAGAATGACTGCAGAATTCTGAGGTGTGGTGGGAGGTAGGTCACAAAAGGTTAGTCAACAGATGCACCATTGTGATCAGAGTCAAGAGTCTGGTTCTGGAAAAGCACAGCAGGTCAGGCAGCATCCGAGGAGCAGGAGAATCAAGTCCTGCAGTCCTTACTTGCACCATGTCATCAGGGAGGTTAACAGCATTCTATCCTAGAATAAAGGAGGAATTGGATATAAGTGTATCAATGTTTTGTTTCAGTTATACAGAGTATTTCTGAGACCATATCTCAAATGCTGGACATAATGAAGGATATTGGTGCTGGCTCAAAGGAGGTTTCTGAGATTGAGAAGCAGGTTGTCTCATGAGGAGAGGGAGGACAGGCTGGGTTTGTTTCCCCTGGAGTTTAGAATAATGAGGGACTGTGAGACTGTAAACTTCAAACTTTACTAACTGTTCAGGGGTTGAAAAAATAAACAATGACTCTCTCTGGAATAAACTGGCCCTGAGATGAAAGAGACAAGGAGGAACTGTTCTCAAGGAGTTAAAAGCAACATGATAATTATCCATCCCCAGGAAGAAAGAGTCAAAGCAACATCAACATGTAGTTCCTGGAGACAGGAGATAGTTAACACCAAATGTGTCAAGGAACAAGGAAGCTACTCCTGATAAGAAGGCAAGTTCAAGACTTGATCACTCATGGATTTTGTGGATGAAAGGATCTAACGGATACTCAATAATGTCACATTGAAACTCTACATGAAGTAAAATCCATTAAGAATTCACCTTCAGAATTTTTCAGGAGCAGAACTCCAGAGAACAATTCAGCAAAAGGATTGGACCTTGGATAATCAGAGACAGACGCTATTGGTTAGAATCGTAGACTAAATTCCACTAAAAATCAGGGACTAGCTAAGTTGAATCATGAGGCTTAACTCGTTTTTTAAGGAGTCTTATTGCTATATGCAATAAACTTTGAGAATGTCGTTCAAAATTTCATTGTCTCGAAGATTTCTTAATATGTATCCAAATTAAATGAAGCTTGTAGTAATTTACACACAACAGGGATCACTTGATTGAAATGTATAATATCGTAAATGTTTTTAGAGTCATAGAGACGTACAACATGGCCATAGACCCTTCAGTCCAACACTTCCATACCAGCCAGATATCCTATATTAATCTGGTCCCATCTGCCAGCATTTGATCCATATCCTGCTAAACCCTTCCTGTTCATATACCCATCTAGATGCCTTTTAAATGTTGCAATTGGACCAGCCTCCATCACTTCCTCTGGCAGCTCATCACATACACGCAATCCCCTTTGCGGGAAAAGGTTACCCCTTTTAAATCTTTCCCCTCTCACTTTAAAATTATGCCCTCTAGTTTTGAACTCCACTATGCTGGAACTCTATCCATGCCCTTCGTGATTTTAACTTCTCTCAGGTCACCCCTCAGCTTTGAACAGTCCAGGGAAAACAGCCCTGGCCTCCTCAGTCTCTTCCTAAACCTCAAACCCTCCAACCCTGACAACAACCTTGTAAATCTTTTCTGAACCCTTTCAAGTTTCCCTACATCCTTCCTATAGCAGGGAGACCAGAACTAAATGCAGCATGATAAAATTGGCCAAATCAATGCACTATATAGCCACAGTATGACATCCCAACTCCTATACTTAATACACTGCCCAATAATGGATAGCGTACCAAATACCTTCATCACGAACCAGCTCTACTTGCAACTCCATCATTCGGGAACTGTGAGTCTGCACTCTAAAGTCTCTTTGCTTGGCAACACTTCCCAGAACCTAACCATTAAGTGTGTATGTCATACCCTGATTTGTCTTTCCAAAATGTAACACCTCACATTTGTCTCGATTAAACTCCATCTGCCATTCCACGGCCCATCATTCCACTGATCAAGTTCCCATTATACTCTAAGATAACGTTCTTCACTGTCCACTCCACCACCAATGTTGGTGTCCAGTTTTCTCAGACAGTTGCGTGACGTTGGAATTCTTTTCCTCAGGAAGCCGTGGTGGTGGAAAAGCACAGCAGGTCAGGCAGCATCTGAAAAGCAGGCAAAAGCCTTTCACCAGGAATTCATCAGGAGTCACATGGAGGCCGGTCCCTGTAAGGATGGCATTTACTGTCCATAAGGACATTACTGACCCAGATGGGTATTTCCTGACAAGTGGTAATGAGTTTGGAGTCACTATTAGACTCTTAATTCCAGATAGTTTTATATATAAATTCCATCATCCCCTGTGGTGTGATTCAAATCCAGGTGCCCAGAACATTTCCTGGTTCTCTGTATAACCGTCCAGCCAATTTACCATGATGCCCTCAACTCCTCTTTTCCAACATTCTCTTCCTGGCCGGGATAAACACATTGGGAGAGACGGTCAAGCACCATCTAATAGGATGATGGAGAATCTGTTTCCTTTCTGATTGGTGCAGAAAACAAACACTCCAATGAAGATGGGCAGGTTGGCAGACCAATGCTAGAGCACTGGGATGAGGAGTTGGGGCTTGGAAGTCGTGGGATCAACCCCCAATGATCTGACTAAACAGCGTTGGAGATACCAGGAGCAAGGAACTAGCTCACACAGCCCCAACTGGTTCTGTCCAGTCCATGGGTGAGTGGGATTCTGGAGCCTGGGAGCAGATAGAGGATCAGGGAGAAAGGGAGAGGAAATTAGGATTGGAGTTGAAAGGAAAGACTGATTCACTTGCGTCTGAACAAGCAACCCAGAGAGTCTTGCTGCTTGAACTGAAGGAGAATTGTCTGTTATTGAAGAGGATTACTTTTCAACATTCAGATTCATCACAAAATGGAATAGTATATAAAATATGCTGAAGAATAATTATCGTCACTGACCGTTTTCTGCTCCTGTGCCTTCCCTTTCCAGCCTGTTCAGTGTGAGGAGAAATGCAGGAAAGGGAAACATTTACCCCAACATCCTTCCCTTCAGTGTGAGGGTAATTACTGTGGGGGAAACATTTACCCCAACATCCTTCCCTTCAGTGTGAGGGTAATTACTGTGAGGGAAACATTTACCCCAACATCCTTCCCTTCAGTGTGAGGGTAATTACTGTGAGGGAAACATTTACCCCAACATCCTTCCCTTCAGTGTGAGGGTAATTATTGTGAGGGAAACATTTACCCCAACATCCTTCCCTTCAGTGTGAGGGTAATTACTGTGAGGGAAACATTTACCCCAACATCCTTCCCTTCAGTGTGAAGGTAATTACTGTGAGGGAAACATTTACCCCAACATCCTACCCTTCAGTGTGAGGGTAATTACTATGAGGGGAGCATTTACCCCAACATCCTTCACTTCAGTGTGAGGGTAATTACTGTGAGGAAAGCATTTACCCCAACATCCTTCCCTTCAGTGTGAGGGTAATTACAGTGAGGGGAGTATTTACCCCAACATGCTTCCTTCAGTGTGAGGGTAATTACTGCGAGGGGAGCATTTACCCCAACATCCTTCCCTTCAGTGTGAGGGTAATTACTGTGAGGGAAACATTTACCCCAACATCCTTCCCTTCAGTGTGAGGGCAATTACTGTGAGGGAAACATTTACCCCAACATCCTTCCCTTCAGTGAGAGGGTAATTACTGTGAGGGAAACATTTACCCCAACATCCTTCCCTTCAGTGTGAGGGTAATTACTGTGAGGGAAACATTTACCCCAACATCCTTCCCTTCAGTGTGAGGGTAATTACTGTGAGGGAAACATTTACCCCAACATCCTTCCATTCAGTGTGAGGGTAATTACTGTGAGGGAAACATTTACCCCAACATCCTTCCCTTCAGTGTGAGGGTAATTATTGTGAGGGAAACATTTACCCCAACATCCTTCCCTTCAGTGTGAGGGTAATTACTGTGAGGGAAACATTTACCCCAACATCCTTCCCTTCAGTGTGAGGGTAATTACTGTGAGGGAAACATTTACCCCAACATCCTTCCCTTCAGTGTGAGGGTAATTACTATGAGGGGAGCATTTACCCCAACATCCTTCACTTCAGTGTGAGGGTAATTACTGTGAGGAAAGCATTTACCCCAACATCCTTCCCTTCAGTGTGAGGGTAATTACTGTGAGGGAAACATTTACCCCAACATCCTTCCCTTCAGTGTGAGGGTAATTACAGTGAGGGGAGTATTTACCCCAACATGCTTCCTTCAGTGTGAGGGTAATTACTGCGAGGGGAGCATTTACCCCAACATCCTTCCCTTCAGTGTGAGGTTAATTACTGTGAGGGAAACATTTACCCCAACATCCTACCCTTCAGTGTGAGGGTAATTACTCTGAGGGGAGCATTTACCCCGTCATCAACCCCTTTCACTGTGAGGGTAATTATAGAAAAGAGGAACATTAAATGGCAATGATCTGGGCCAAAATTAATTGGTACTTAGTGTCACAGAGTCATACAGCACAGAACCATGCCCTTTAGCCTTACATGGAGAAAGTGAGGACTGCAGATGCTGGACAACTGAGCTAAAAAATGTTATGCTGCGCTTTTCCAGTAACACATTTTTCAGCTTGAGCCAAACATGTCCATTCCAGCAAGTTTTCCTAAACTGAACCAGTCCCATTTTCCTGTGTTTGACCCATATCTCTCTCACTCTTTCCGAACCATGTACCGGTCCAAAATGTCTTTTAATTAGGTGGATGTGAGGTGGGCCATTCATCAGACTGAACCCACTGGTGCATCAATAGTGAATGAATCCACTCCAACACTCCGAGCAAGTGAATGGTCTCTCCCCATTGTGAACATGTGCAGTGTTGATGTGCAGTGAGGTGAGATGATTGCCTGAACCCAGTCCCACAGTGAGACCACCAGAGCGGTCTCTCCCCAGTGCGAATGTGGTGATGGATCATCAGATGCTGAATACATTTATTGCTTTTCCCACAGTCTGAACTTTTAAAAGTTTCTTGTCATAGTGAACATGCTGGTGTCTCAGCAGCTGGGATGATTGAGTGTATCCCTTGCCACACTCTGTGTGGGTGAGCAGCCTCTCCCCAGTTTGAACTCACTGTTGTACAGTCAGCTGGGATGATCGCCTGAACCCAGTCCCACAGTGAGAACATTTGAATGGTCTCCTGAATTATCCCCATCAGTGAACACATGTTAATGGGACATCAGTTCTCCAGAACTTTTCCAGCATTGCCTACATCCTGAATATTGAAAAGGTCTCTCCCCCGTGTGAACTCTCCGGTGCCTCCAGACAGACATATACAAAATATTTATTTAATAAAGTCTTCAGTGCTTCATGTGATGTAGATTTAATGAGTGATTTGTGTGAATGAGAGGGTTTTATATGGTAAAGTCTACAACAGATGCTTTGAGTTTTATTTCATCTCAGCATGGGTCTTGAAGGCCAGTTGTGATGGAGTTGAGTAAGTTGTTCAGGAAGAAGACCATACGACACAGGAACTGAAGTGGGCCATTCATCCCGTCAGGGTCTCGCAGGTACAGTGCTGCTGTGACTGAGGGGTTGGGAGGATATGAAATGAGAACCATTCACAAACAGGAAACTTCAAACAGACATGTCACTGTCACTCCTTTTACCAGGATACGAATATCGTTGTCCTTTCTCTGTGGAAGCAAATGTTTTCCTTTCTGTCTGAGAGAAAAGATGTCAGATGTTGGTGTGGCTGTGTGTGTTCGAATGTATTCACTAACCAGATTAGACCATCCTGGAGCATGTGCTCACTCTGTGTACCCCACCTGCAGAAGGTGCTGGGCTGGGTTTCACCAGCAATTCCTGTTTTTGTTTCTGATTTCCAGGATCCATCGTTCTTTGTAATTTTTCGATTCACTGCGGTGAGTGTTTGTATTTCAGACTGGAGGGACGTGTGCTGAAACAAGGCTCTTTCTGAGCTATGTCTATGACCTGGCCTCAAGTGGACAGGACAGAATTTCAGTACTTGCAGGTAATATGAAGATCCAAAGTGTAGTGTAATGGACCAGATCAAACCACCTCAAAACATATCAAGGAGATAGCTTCGATCCTAACTTCTTTCTTGTTTAAATGCAAGTTCAAGGCATTGCACTCGAGATGTGATTCCATTGGTCAAACTATTCATCTTTAACCAAAACTCAATTTATTCTGACATCACAATTTAAATACAAATGAGAAAAAGAATTGGCATTACTTTACCTTCAATAAAATACTTAACAAAATTATATATTATTTAACAACTGCCCATCAACTGCTCCAATACAGCAGCATCGCATAAGCACACACTTGGCAAAGGTAACGTCAACAAAGCAGACCTCCTGTACTTGCAGAGATGAGATTGGGGCAGGTGGGATATTGGTTGCTCGGGGAGGGTCAAAGAGAAATAAGGGTAGAGAGAGTGAAGTGAGGTAGGGCCAGGTGTTAGAGGGTGCAGGGACTGAGCAGAGAGTGAGAACAGATTAGGTAGATTTTTAACATTCATTCAAGGCATGTGGGTCTCGCTGGCAAGGCCTGTATTTGTTCCCCATCCCTAACTGTCCTTGAACTGAGAGGCTTGCTTGGCCATTTCAGAGACAAGGACAGAGTCAGACACATTGCATTCAATCTGTCCTAAAAGGTCACACTGAAGTTTGAAGTGGGATCTGAAGTCACCTGGAGGGCAGATGGGGGAAAGGAGGTGGATTTGCTTCCCTGAAGGACATTAGTGAAACAGGTTTTTTTTGAGCAACAAATGATAATTCAGATGGCCACCATCAGGAAGACAAGGCTTCAATTCCAGATTTATTAATTAAATTCCACAAGTTGCCGTGGTGAGAATTGAACCCCATTTCCCCAGAGCATAAACCTGATCTTCAGGGCCCCCTCAACAGCCCAGCTATGGGAGTCATTTGGGATGTGTGACTGGACTCTTTTCCTTGACCAATACAGACCGGCCATAAACAGCTCGAAACAGCAAGGAACGAGCCTGACGATTCAGAAAATCAGAAATGGTTATGGTTCAAGAATCCATCTAGAGCCAGAGACCGAGGAAAGGAGTTTTAATCTTCATTGCTCAGATAATAATCTAAAGAAACCAATCAGATCCCTTTCTGGAATGTTATGAAACAGGGATAGCAAGCCAAACCAAATCCACCTCACTATCACTGGATACACAACACAATGAAAAGAAATCATTCAATGATCCTCAAAATTACTGAATGATTCTGACTGAGACATGGCAAAGAACACATCTTAAAAGAATTGTGATTTTCCAGTTTGATAACCATTTTACTGATAAACGTCAGGCCTTCATGAAATCCTTGGATGATGAGTTCTCTTACAGGTACATTGGATGTACGTCTTGCTTGAATTCCAAAGTCACTGGTCAATACAGACTGCTTCTGCAGATAGAGCTATAGAATCATGGAGTCCTACAGCACAGAGACAGGCCCTTTGCCCCAAAATGGTCCATGCCCACCAAAATGTCTGTCCACACTAACCCCATTTCCCTGCACTTGGCCCATATCCTACTAATCCTTTCCTGGACACGTATTTACCCAAATGCCTTTTAAATGTTGATAATGTATCCACCTCAACTCCTTCCGCTGGCAGCTCATTTCAAGTTTGCATATGACACTAAGATTGGTGGAGTAGCAGATAGTGAAGGGGACTGTCAGAGAATTCAGCAGAGTATAGATAAATTGGAGAGCTGAGTAGAGAAATGGCAAGTAGAGTTTAATCCGGGCAAATGCGAGGTGATGCATTTTGGAAGGTTCAATTCAAGAGCAAACATTATGGTAAATGGACAAGCCCAGCTGAAAATTAATGCACAGAGAGATCTGGGTGTTAAGATCCATTGATCCCTGAAGGTTACAATGCAGTTCGATAGAGTGCTCGAGAAGGTATACAGCATGGTTTCCTTTATCAGGCGGGGTATTGACTACAGGAGTTGGTAGACCATGTTATGGTTGTATAAGATTTTGGTTCGGCCACGTTTGGAATCTTATGTACCCATCTGATCGCCACGTAACCAAAAGTATGTGGATGCTTTGGAGAGAGTGCAAACGAGGTTCACCAGGATATTGTCTGGTATAATGGGGTGCTCGCTATGAAAAGAGGTTGAGCAGATTAGGATTATTTTCATGAGGAAGACAGAGGTTGAGGGGCACCTGACTGAGGTCGACAAAATCACGAGAGGTATAGACAGGGTGGATAGCAAGAAGCTTTTTCCCAGAGTGGGGTCTCAGTTACGAGGAGTCATGAGTTCAAAGTGACAAGGGAAAAGATTTTTTGTTGGGAATTGACGAGACTCACGGCTGGTGTGTCCCTCCCAGGTGCCAGGGTCCATGATGTCTCGGATCGTATCTTTGGGGTCCTGAAGGGAGAGGGTGACCAGCCGCAAGTCGTGGTCCATGTAGGTACCAACAACATAGTTAGAAAGAGGGATAGGGATGTAAGGCAGGATTTCAGGGAGCTCGGGTGGAACCTGAGAGCTAGAACAAACAGAGTTGTTATCACTGGTTTGTTACCCGTTCCACGTGATCGCGAGGCAAGGAATAGGGAGCGATATCAGTGGAACAGAGATGGTGTAGGAGGGAGGATTTCAGGTACTTGGATAATTGGGGCTCATTCTGGGGAAGGTGCGACTTGCACAAACAGGACGGTCTTCACTTGAACCAGAGGGGTACTAATATCCTGGGTGGAAAATTAGCTGGTGCTAATCGGGTGGGTTTAAACAAGGGGATGGGAACCTGAGATGTAGTTCCAGTAGAAACGAGAATGAGAGTAGGGAGGACAGGGACAGGATTTCACGGTCACAGGAGTGTGCTGGCAGACAGCAAGCTGGTTAGAAGTGTGTCGACTTCAATGCCGGGAGTATCCGGAATACGATAGGTGAGCTTGCAGCACGGATGGGTACCTGGGACTTCGATGTTGTGGCCATTTTGGATACATGGATAGACCAGGGTGAGGAAGGGATGTTGCAGGTTTTCAGGATTCAGATCATTCATTAAGAACAGGCAAGGCGGTAAAAGAGGGGATGGTGTAGCCTTGTTCATCAAGGAAAGTATAATGGTGTCTGAAAGAACTTTTGACAAGGACACGTCTCCTGAGGTAGTATGGGCTGAGGTTAGAAACAGGAGAGAAGAGGTCATACTGCTGGGAGTTTTTTTTATAGGCCTCTGCAGAGTTCCAGGGAGGTGGAGGAGAGGATTGGCAAAACGATTCTGGGTAGGAGTGAAAGGAACAGGGTGATCACCGTGTGGGCGGCACGGTGGCACAGTGGTTAGCACTGCTGCCTCACAGCGCCTGAGACCCGGGTTCAATTCCCGCCTCAGGCGACTGACTGTGTGGAGTTTGCACGTTCTCCCCGTGTCTGCGTGGGTTTCCTCCGGGTGCTCCGGTTTCCTCCCACAGTCCAAAAGATGTGCAGGGTCAGGTGAATTGGCCATGCTAAATTGCCCGTAGTGTTAGGTAAGGGGTAAATGTAGGGGTATGGGTGGGTTTCGCTTCGGAGGGTCGGTGTGGACTTGTTGGGCCAAAGGGCCTGTTTCTACACTGTAATGTAATCTAATCTAATCTAATTATGGGGGACTTTAATTTCCCCAACATTGACTGGAAATGCTATAACTCTAGTACGTCGGTTGGATCAGTTTTTGTCCAATGTGTACAGGAGCATTTCCTGACACAGTACGTCGAGGGGCTGACAAGAGGAGAGGCCACACTGGATCTGGTGCTTGGTAATGAACCAGGCCAGGTGTTTGATTTAGTTGTAAGTGAGCACTTTGGAGAGAGTGACCATAATTCAGTTATGTTTAGTTTAACGATGGAAAGGGATAGGTACATGCCACAAGTCAAGAGTTATCGATGGGGCAAGGGCAATAAGAACACGATTAGTCAAGAATTAGGATGCAGAGAATGGGTTATCAAAATGCAGGGGATGGGGACAATGGAAATGTGGAGTTGGTTTAAGGAACAGATATTGCGTGCCCTTGATAGGTATGTCCCTGTCAGGCAGGGAGGAAGTTGTAAGGTAAGGGAACTGTGGTTTACTATAGAAATTTCATCTCTTGTTCAGTGTAAAAAGGAGGCTTATATGTTGATGAGACAAGATGGTTCAGATGAAGCTATGGAGAGATACAGATTAGCTAGGAAGGATTTAAAGAGAGTTAAGAAGAGCAAAGAGAGGACATGAGCAGTTTTTAGCAGGTAGAATAAAGGAGAACCCTAAATCTTTCTATAGATGTGTGAGGAATAAAAGGATGACTAGGGTAGGAATAGGGCCAGTCAAAGACAGAAGTGGGAAGTTGAGTGTGGACCCTGTGGAGATCAGAGATGTGCTAAATGAACATTTCTCATCGGTTTTCACTCAGGAAAAGGAGAACATTGCAGAGGAGATGAATGAGATACAAGATCAATTCTAGAAAGAGTGAAAGTAGACAAGTCCCCCTGGGCTGGATGGGATTTATCCGAGGATTCTCTGGGAAGTTATGGAGGAGATAGCAGAAGCTTTGGCTTTGATATTCGAGTCATCATTGTCTACAGGTTTAGTACCACAGGACTAGAGGATTGCAAATGTTGTGCCTTTGTTCAAGGAGGGCAGGAGGGATGACCAAGTAATTATAGACCAGTGAGCCTTACTTCTGTTGTAGGAAAGGTTTTGGAAAAGATTATAAGAGATGAGATTTATAATCATCTAGCTGGCAACAATTTGATTTCTGATAGTCAACATGATTTCGTCAAGGTCAGGTCGTGTCTCACAAACCTCATTGAGTGTTTTGAGAAGGTGACCAAGCATGTAGGTGACGGTAGGGCAGTTGACGTGGTATACATGGACTTCAGTGAAGCCTTTGATAAGTTTCCACATGGTAGGCTGTTGGAGAACATGCAGAGGCATGGGATTGAGGGTGATTTAGCAGTTTGAATGAGAAACTGGCTTTCTGAAAGGAGGCAATGAGTGATGGTTGATGGAAAATACTTAGCCTGGAGTCCAGTTACTCGTGGTGTGCCACAACGATCTGTTTTGGGACCACTGCTGTTTGTCATTTTTATAATTTGGAGATGCCAGTGTTGGACTGGGGTGTACAAAGTTAAAAATCACACAAAACCAGTTTATAGTCCAACAAGTTTAATTGGAAGTTATTTTTATAAATGACTTGAATGTAGGCATAGGTGGATGGGTTAGTAAGTTTGCAGATAACACTGAAGTTGGTGGTGTGGTGAACAGTGTGGAAGAATGCTACAGGTTGCAGGGGGACTTGGATAACTGCAGAACTGGGCTGAGAGGTGACAAATGGGCTTCAATGCAGCAAAATGTGAGGTGATTCACATTGGGAAGAATAACAGGAAGGCAGAGTACTGGGTCAATGGAAAGATTCTTGGTAGTGTGGATGTGCAGAGGGATCTTGGAGTCCATGTACATAGATACCTGAAAGTTGCCACCCAGGTTGATCGTGCTGTTAAGAAGGCATACCGTGTGTTAGATTTCAGTGGGAGAGGGATTGAGTTCTGCAGCTGCAATGTCATGCTGCAAATATACAAAATGCTAGTGCGGCTGCACTTGGAATATTGTGTACAGTTCTGGTCGCCCCATTACAGGAAGGATGTGGAAGCATTGGAAAAGCTGCAGAAGAGATTTACCAAGATGTTGCCTGGTCTGGAGGGAAGGTCTTAATGAGGAAAGGCTGAGAGACTTCGGTCTGCTCTCATTGGAAAGAAGAAGGCTAAGAGGGGATTTGATAGTGACATACAAGATGATCAGAGGATTAGTTAGGGTAGAAAGTGAGAGACTTTTTCCTAGGATGATGACATCAGCTTGTACGAGGGGGCATAACTACAAATTGAGGGGTGATCGATTTAAGACAGATTTTAGAGGCAGGTTCTTTACTCAGTGGGAAGGGCATGGAATGCCCTACCTGCTAATGTAGTTAACTCAGCCATATTAGGGAGATTTAAACAATCCTTGGATAAGCACATGGATAATGATGTGATAGTGTAGGCGGATGGGCTTAGAATATTTTACAGGTCAACACAACATTGAAGGCCGAAGGGCCTGTTCTGTGCTGTTTTGTTCGATGCTCTATATTCTAAGATTAAGGGAGATATGTGCGGAAGGTTCTTTATGCAGATTGGTGGCGAGTGCCTGGAACGGGTTGCCAGCGGAGGTGGTAGAGGTGGGCACGATACATTTAAGATGTATCTAGACAGAGACATGAATGGGCAGAGAGCAGAGGGGTACAGATCCTTAGAAAATAGGTGACAGGTTTAGACAAAGGATCTGGAGCAGTACAGACTTGGAGGGCTGAAGGGCCTGTTCCTGTGCTGTAATTTTCTTTGTTCTTTGTTCCACATCTGGGAAACACCCAACAAATATGTGGTTGGAGATGTGGCTCCAGGATTCACACAAGGGCGCACAGAACCCATGAAAAGGGGCACAAATTTCCTCAGTAGATGATAACACTCATGAGTGAGTAATCACTGATGACAATGACAATGACCTTGAATTAACCTGCATTATTTTTCCAGACCATATTCCAACAGCAAATGTTTCCCTTTTCTTCTCTCATCATCTCCAAGTCCCTCCTCCCTACCTTTTATCTTCTCCTGCTGAACTCTTTCCACCTATCACATTTCCAACGCCCCTCCTCCAAGTCCCTCCTCCCTACCTTTTATCTTCTCCTGCTGAGTCAATCAAGACCCTCACCCACCCTCTGACGACCCCTTCTCCAACCTCCAACACACCCCGTCCACCTGGACACCCCGTGCTGGCCTCCTACCTGCCCTCGACCTCTTTATTGCAAACTGCCGCCGCGATATTAACCGCTACCTGAACTCCCACACCCCTCCCACCCACTCCAACCTCTCACCCTCGGAACGCACAGCCCTCCACTCCCTCCGTTCCAACCCCAACCTCACCATCAAACCAGCTGACAAGGGAGGCGCAGTAGTAGTTTGGCGCACCGACCTCTACACCGCTGAGGCCAAACGCCAGCTCGCAGATACCTCCTCCTACTGCCCCCTTGACCATGACCCCACCCCCCACCACCAAACCATCATCTCCCAGACCGTCCATAACCTCATCACCTCAGGGGACCTCCCATCCACCGCCTCCAACCTCATAGTCCCACAACCCCGCACCGCCCGCTTCTACCTCCTGCCCAAAATCCACAAACCTGACTGCCCCGGACGACCCATCGTCTCAGCCTGCTCCTGCCCCACCGAACTCATCTCCTCCTACCTCGACACGGTCCTGTCCCCATTAGTCCAAGAACTCCCCACCTACGTCCGTGACACCACCCACGCCCTCCACCTCCTCCAGGATTTCCGCTTCCCCGGTCCCCAACGCCTCATCTTCACCATGGACATCCAGTCCCTGTACACCTCCATCCCCCATCACGAAGGACTCAAAGCACTCCGCTTCTTCCTTTCCCGCCGTACCACCCAGTACCCTTCCACCGACACCCTCCTTCGACTGACTGAACTGGTCCTCACCCTGAACAACTTTTCTTTCCAATCCTCCCACTTTCTCCAAACAAAAGGAGTAGCCATGGACACCCGCATGGGCCCCAGCTATGCCTGCTTCTTCGTAGGGTATGTGGAACAATCCATCTTCCGCAACTACACTGGCCCCACCCCCCATCTTTTCCTCCGCTACATTGATGACTGTATCGGCGCTACCTCGTGCTCCCACGAGGAGGTTGAACAGTTCATCCACTACACTAACACCTTCCACCCCGACCTCAAATTCACCTGGACAGTCTCGGACTCCTCCCTCCCCTTCCTAGACCTTTCTGTTTCTATCTCAGACGACCGAATCAACACGGACATCTACTACAAACCGACCGACTCCCACAGCTACCTGGACTACACCTCCTCCCACCCCGCCCCCTGTAAAAACGCCATCCCATTCTCCCAATTCCTTCGTCTCCGCCGCATCTGCTCCCAGGAGGACCAGTTCAAAATACGCACAACACAGACGGCCTCCTTCTTCAAGGACCGCAATTTCCCCCCCGACGGGATCGACGATGCCCTCCAACGCATCTCCTCCACTTCCCGCTCCTCCGCCCTTGAGCCCCGCCCCTCCAACCGCCACCAGGACAGAACCCCACTGGTCCTCACCTACCACCCCACCAATCTCCATGTACAGCGCATCATCCGCCGTCACTTCCGCCACCTCCAAACGGACCCCACCACCAAGGATATATTTCCCTCCCCTCCTCTATCAGCTTTCCGTAGAGACCACTCCCTCCGCGACTCCCTTGTCAGATCCATACCCCCCACCAACCCAACCTCCACTCCCGGCACCTTCCCTTGCAACCGCAGGAGGTGCAACACTTGCGCCCACACCTCCCCCCTCACTTCTCTCCAAGGCCCCAAAGGAAACTTCCATATCCGCCACAGATTCACCTGCACCTCCACCCACATTATCTACTGCATCCGCTGCAGCCGGTGTGGCCTCCTCTATATTGGGGAGACAGGCCGCCTACTTGCGGAGCGATTCAGAGAGCACCTCTGGGCCACCCGGACGAACCAACCCAATCACCCTGTAGCACAGCATTTCAACTCCCCCTCCCACTCCACCGAGGATATGCAGGTCATTGGACTCATCCACCGCCAAACCACAACAACGCGACGGTCGGAGGAGGAGCGTCTTATCTTCCGACTGGGAACCCTCCAACCACAGGGGATGAACTTGGACTTCACCAGTTTCTTCATCCCCCCTCCCCCCACCTTGTCTCAGCCGAATCCCTCCAGCCCGGCACCGCCTTCCTGACCTGCAGTCTTCTTCTTGACCTCTCCGCCTCCACCCTACTCCGACCTATCACCCTCACCTTGACCTCTTTCCACCTATCACATTTCCAACGCCCCTCCTCCAAGTCCCTCCTCCCTACCTTTTATCTTCTCCTGCTGAACACTCTCTGCTCATTCCTGAAGAAGGGCATGTGCCCGAAACGTCGAATCTTCTGTTCCCTAGATGCTGCCTGACCTGCTGTGCTGTTCCAGCAATAAAGTTTCAGCTTCTCTCATCTTTCGTCAAACAACCTATTTTTCAAACTTTACTTCTCAACTTTAAAATCACAGTTCCAAACCAAAAGTGAGGAAACCAAAAGAAAAGTTTTGATTTTCACTGGGTCACACTGAATGGGAAGAGAGTTAGTCCATCAAAGTGGTCAGACTGTACAGTGAGGGTGGTACTCTATCACTGCATGTCTGTCCACTGTGTTGATGCTTCACACACTCGATGTTACAGTGTCTGAAATGGATGGTGATTGGTCAGTTCGAGTACAGCCAGTACCTGGGGCCAATGCTGCTGGGCCTGATTAGGCTGAGGAATGCTGGATGACCTTGGATCATTCCTGAAAAACATACAAGGAACATTAATATTCAGAGGAAGTTAATGGCATAATCCCAGGTCACAGTAACAAGAATCCTATCTTTTTGCTTATCCCCTCACAGGTCATGGGTCGGTCTGGCTGCTCCTAGTTGTCCATGAGAAGGTGGTGGGGAACTGTTGCTGGATCAAAATCTTGGAAATCCCTCCCTAAGGGCTCTGTGGCTCTTACCTCCAGAACACCGACTGGAGCAGTTCATGAAGGCAGCTCACCACCACCTTCTCAAGGGCAACTGAAGACAGGTAGTCAATGCTGGCCCAATCAGAGATGCTCACGACCGGTAAATGAATAAACAAAATGTTCAGATTTAGACACAAATCACCCATGTCACCCTTGAATAATTCACCATCAGAAACAGTTCTACCTTGGTACCAGAATGTACCAAAGCACCCAAGGGTCAGCTTTGAGCAACTGGTTACAAGGCAGGGAGGGAGGGTGTTGGAGATGAGGGGAAAATTCCTGCAAGGGCTTCCCATCTGCTGTAACTTTGGAGGATGCTGCAGAACATGGAAATCTTGGAAAGTGGGGGATGATCAGGAAATCACATTCCTACCCAGTGGAAATTCAGCTGCTCAGAGGGCAAGGGAGAAAAAGTAGGATTCACAAAAAAGTCCCTTTTATCCTCAGCACTCACTGCAAGTGATAACATTCCAATCTTTCCCTCCATAAAACAGCCATTACAACTCAAAGTGACCACTGTGAGAAAAATGGGGAACACTTTCGTTTTACACAAGGATGAATTGTAGATTGATTTGCAGACGAGAGATCACAGATGAACCTGGAGCTGGAGATTTACAAACAGCCAGAAATTGACCAACTCTGCTCAGAAATTATTTACCTGTCATTTACCTCTCACTTTCCCAGTGACTGTTTGAGCAACTTGTAAGAAGGAAAAAACACATTCGGAGCTCATCGGCAGGATGCTGCATTCTGTCTATGAAAAGGAAATATTCAATACAACCCTGAACTCGAGCATTTCTACTCAGCAAAAGTGAGGGCTTCCTGATGAAGGGCTTTTGCCCGAAACATCGATCCTCCTGCTCCTCGGATGCTGCCTGACCTGCGATGCTTTTCCAACACTACACTCTCGACTCAGGGCATTTCCACCACTACTCTCATGTCAGTCACTGACTATCTCACCTTTTCAAAGGTGTCGTTCTCTTGATTTGCTGTGAACACCCTAAAGAGAAAAAAAGATTCATAAATATTTTGTCAAATTATGAACAAATTTGTCACATTGTTTCCACAATTGGAAATGTTTCCCCCCATACACTTTCATCCCTTTATCCTCAAGAACTCTAACTCCTTCTTAAAAACATTCCTTGCTTTGGCCTCAACTGCTTTCTGTGGCAGGGAACTCCACAGGATCACAGTAACTCCAAAGGGATTGCTCTCCATGTCAATCCTGAATGGCCTACCCCATATCCTTTGACAGTGACCATTGGTTCTTGTCTCCCCGGTCATCGGAAACATCTTTCCTACATTTACCTAATTGAGTTTTATTAAAATTTCACACATTTCCCTGAGATCCCCCTCATTCTTCCAAACTCCAGTAAATGTAATCCTAACCGATCCAATCTCTCTTCATACATCAGCCCTGAAATCCCAGGAATCTGTCTGAGAAACCTTCATTGCACTCTGTCCAATGCCAGTACATCCTTCCTCAGATACTCCAGGTGTGGTTTCTCCAAAACCTTGTACAATTACAGCAAGACATTCCTGCTCCTGTATCAAAACTTCTCTCTATGAAGCCAAAATACAACTGAGAGAGATACGGAGGGAGAGGCCATGAAGGTAAGGATCAGAATTTAAACTTCTCAAGGTCTTCAGCACAGACATAACTGAGCTCAGGATTCTGAGGCCTTCAATATGCCTAAGCCATCCTGCCTGTTCAATTTGTTCAGCCAGACCAAAGACAGGTAATGAGGGCAGTCCCAAAACAGACCAGTGTCTGAACATTGCACTCTCTGCACAGGCCAGAAGAGGAGTCCATGTTACCATTCCTCCCCAAATATAGCTCTGTTACTCAGACTATCTGAGCCACCATGTATATGCCTTTATCCAGCAAACTCTCGAAAGCCACTTGAACAATAAAGCACACAAGACTATTGTGGTGAACTGCAACTTCCTTTCTGTTCTGTTTGAGAGTCTGTACAAAGTGGGAATGAATGCAAAAGATGTGATTTGTTATGATTATGTCAAATGGGAGTGAATGAAAAGACATTTTAGTGCATTGAGATTCAACAGTGATGGGAGGAGAATGGGGAGTGATCCATCAGAGTTCAATGGAATGGGTTTAAATGGATCTCCTTGTGAAACATCCTCAATGTTAAATCAATCACAAGAAAGCTCCATCCCAGGCAACATCCTGGTGAATCTCCTGTGCACCCCTCCGTCTGGTTATGTGAGAACGATACTGTTTTATTAAACCTCATTCTCCATGAACCCACCTCCTTTGTTCCTGAAGTTGATGAAGATTATGAAGCAGATGAGCAGGATGAGAAGCATTGGAATGACTGGCAGATATACAGTGGTGGGCTCAGTCCTCTTCACTGGAAAACAGCAAGAACAGCATTATTCAGGAATACCTCCATGTTGCTGCAGTGAAACCTGTAGCAGGGTTACACAGCAAGAGGTTAAATGTACAAACACAATGTTCTGCAATGGAGCAAACCAGTTCAACACTCTCACCTGCTGTTTCCCACAGACCAGGAATTTGCTCCCCTCCAAATACTTACCCCCTGAAATAATTATCGCCTGAAAGATCACTCTATTAAATTTATTTCCATTGGCCTTTCAGGCCGTGCATTGCAGATCAGAACAACCCCTGAAGGAGGCAACCGCTTAATTCTGTGACACAGAATATAAGGTTAGATGGATACTTTAAAACATTCTGCAGGGTATTTCCTGGACCCATCCTTGACTCACCAACACAAGGGCACCCATTACTGAGCACTGATCTAACATTCCACCCTGTCCTGTGCCCTACATGTAGGCCAGACCAAGTAAGGAAGGCAGATTTCATACTGTAAAGGACCTGACTGAGTCAGATGAGCTTTCCCAACTATCAACAGTGGTCACATGTGACCATAAGGTTAGCTTTTCATTTAAATTCCAAATGTTTAAAATTTCATTCACCTTTCACCTTCTGCTGTGGTAGGATTTGAACTCATGGCCCCAGACATGAGTGTCTGGATTAGTTACCCAGTGACAGTAGCATTATACCATCAACTCCATTTATAACCCATGTGTGAATGCAGGGTTAGGATAGGTCCCACGTGGCTGTGATGCCTCACACAGTCAGACAGAAACTGGGGAAATGTGCTTGCACTGATGGAACTATTCCTGATGAAGGTGTGAACACTTTCATTGTAACCAAGAGGGACACATTAGTCTGCAGCACCTTCCTGCTCGAGGAGATGATCTCATTGTCAGTTTAACTTTGGATCGTTTGGGGATTGGACTGAATGTTCTGAGTGTGTCAATGCCTTTCAATACTGACATCAGAATGTACCTAAAAGGAACAACACATCAAATTACATTAACTGTTTAAAAAGTCAAATTTCAAACACAAATGCAAAATACTGCAGATGTTGGAAATTAGAAATAAAAATCAAAATGCTGTAAATACTCAGCAGGCCAGACCCCACCTGCGGAGAGAAACAGGGTTTATATTTTAGTTTCAATGACCAAATCATTAAACATTTGCATAACCTGCTACAGTCTCACTGTACACCCTCTACAGACTGAATACTTTTTAATATTCATTCAATTACGGGATGAGAAGGACATTGGGTAGGGCAGCGTTTATTACCCATCCCTATTAGTTAAGAATAAACCACATTGCTGTGTGTCTGGAGTCACAAGTAGGCCAGGCCAGGTTAGGATGAAAGTTCCCTTCACAAAAGATCATTAGTGAACCAGATGGGTTTTTACAACAATAAACAGTGGTCACATAGTCAGCTTTTCACTCTTACTTTGAGAATTTTATAATTTCGAATTCCACATCTGCCATGGTAGGATTTGAATCCTTCTGCCCAGAACATTACCTGGGTGTTGGATTAACCATCCATCGATAATACCATCAATTGTTGTCCCCCCACAATGATTTCTTACCATAAACCCACACCTGAGTCTCCTTCTGGATCAGATACTGAGAATCAGGTTCTGATCTGTACTCCACCAGACACAGGTAAGTGTGATTGTCCCTCACTCTCAGCTGGTTTATCCAGGTTGAGGCATTTCCCTCCTCTGGGTTCCCGATGAGCTCATACCGATTTCCATCGTGTACAGTTGTCCAAGTTCCCTGTGATTGGGCTCTAAATGTAATGACGTGTTGATAGGGCTCCTTCCTCATCCAGGTAACAGTGGTCAGGGTTTGGGAGTCCCAGCTCCTGAAGATACAGGGTAAAGTAACTGAATCTCCCTCTGTCCCACTCACCACTGAGGCATTTCCCTGAGCAGCTGAGGCAAGGACAAACATCAGAATGGATGAGGTCAGTGCCCAGAAGTTCTGAATTCAGTTTGTTCCATTTCTTTCAACTTCACAATCAGATGAGTAATTAAACACCCCACACATATTTCTCACAAGTCTGGAACAGGCTATTATAGCTCCCTAGAGGAATCACCATGATGAAAATCACTCACTTTCAACCCCCTCATTTTGATTTACTCATTCATGGGATACTTTCAGATTAGAAAAAGGACTGAACCCACATGAATTCATTCATTCTGGGCCCAACAGCCCTCCCAACTTCACTAAAAATGATTGTTTTTCATTCCCCAGCCCTATACTCCAGTCTGTGCTCCTTCACTCTGTCCTGAAATCCCATTCCAATGATTGAACAGGTGTCTGTGTGAAGGTGAACATTCCTGATATTAACCTGAACATAGTCTTTCACTAATTCCCAACCATAACCTATGTCATGAACACAGTTCGATTGAGGTCTGTTGAAGATTTCCCTCAGCACCGACCACTTCTATGAGTTTTAGGGGATGGTGGTGTTGGGATGCTTGGGGAGGCAGGGGGAGGAATTAGCTCCATGCTGTACCAGCTTTATAAATTAATCATCCTCGGAAAGGAGGAATCTCTCTCGATCTCCATCCTAATGTGAAATGAGTTTCAGATTCACCCACATCCTCTCAGCATCTACTCCCTCAAGACCCCTCAGGATCTTGCAAGTTTCAATAAAGTCATTTCTCAATCTTCAGCAATGAGCAGCCCCCAACTGGCTCTGAACCAATCAGGATGGGAAGGTAACAACACTCTGACATTCTCAGCCAATGAGAGGTAGGGAGGTGGCACTTCACATATTCTCGGCCAATGAGACCTGAAGTTCCACAATGTGCTCACTCAGTAAGGGATTGGAAGGTACTTGCCCTGTCTTGTCCTCAGTCAATGCCAATTATTGGATTGACGACAAGAAGGAGGTCATTTAACCCACTGGGTCCTGGTTAGCTCCACATGGAACAATCCAGGTGAGACCCACTCATCTGCTCGATTCACCCTCCAAGCCCTGCCAGTTCACTTCCTTCAAGGGCCTATCAGGTTTAATTCTGAAATCAATGACTGTCTCCACACGCCCCTCTGCTGATGTTGGTGACTGTCAGTTGTCAGCACTCACTGCGTAAACATTTCTCTCTCACATTCTCGATGCACCTGTTCTAAAGGAAATGCACAACAGAAATGTGGAGGCTCTTTAAGGAGCACTTGTTGAGAGTGTTGGATAACTTTGTCCTAATGAGACAGGCAAAGAATGGTAAGGTGAAGGAGCCTTGGATGACAAGAGAAGAGGAGCTTCTCATCAAGAGGAAGAAGGAAGCTTATGTAAGGTTGAGGAAGCAAGGATCTGGCACAGCTTTCG
Organism: Chiloscyllium plagiosum; assembly: GCF_037043375.1. Lineage (NCBI taxonomy): Eukaryota > Metazoa > Chordata > Chondrichthyes > Orectolobiformes > Hemiscylliidae > Chiloscyllium > Chiloscyllium plagiosum. The sequence goes on from NW_028270140.1 coordinate 152,074,585, forward strand.
AGGATTACAGGGTAGCTAGGGAAGAACTCAAAAATGGACTGAAGAGAATTAGGAGGCGGCACAAAAAAGCTTTGGTGGGAAGGATCAGAGAAAACACAAAGGCATTCTATATTTAGATGAGGAATAGGAGAATGACCAGAGAGAGGGTAGGGCCAATCAGGGATAGTGGAGGGAATTTGTGCCTGGAGTCTGAGGAGGTAGGGGAGGCCCTAAATGAGTTTTTTGCTTCAGTATTCACTCGATATAGGCACCTTGTTGATAATGAGAACACCATGGACCAGGTTAATAGGCTTGAGCAGATTGATGTTAAGAAAGTGGATGTGCTAGAAATTCTGGGAAGCATCAAGAGAGATAAGTGTCCAGGGCCAGATCAGATATATCCAAGGTTACTACGGGAAACAAGGAATGAGATTGATCTCTGAATCCTCACTCTCCATGGGAGTAGTAATGGATGATTGGAGGGAGGCGAATGTTGTTCCTCTATTCAAGAAAAGGAATAGAAAAATCTCTGGGAATTACAAACCTGTCAGTCTGACGTCTGTGGTAAGCAACTTACTGGAAAGGATTTAGGACTATTTGGAAGAACATAGTTTGGTTAAAGATTGTCAGCGTGGCTTTGTGAGGGGCAGGTGATGCCTCACAAGCCTGATTGGGTTCTTTGAGGATGTGATGAGATAAATTGATGAAGGTCGAGCAGTGGATGTGGTGTTTATGGATTTCAGTAAGGCATTTGATAGTCGATTAATTCAGACAGTTAGGAGGTATGAGATACATGGAAATGTGGCTGTCTGGATACAAAATTGGCTCGCTGAATGAAGACAGCAAGTGGTAGTGAATGGAAAGTATTCCACCGAGAAGCCAGTGACCAGTGGTGTTCCACAGGGATCTGTTCTTGGGCCTCTGCTCTTTGTAGTTTTTATAAATGACACGAATGATGACGTATCAGGGTTGGTTAGTAAGTTTGCCGATGCCGGTGGTGTTATAGTGAGTGTAGAGTGCTGTTGGAGGCTACAACAAGCCATTGACAGATGCAGATCTGGGCTGAGAAGTGGCAGATGGAGTTCAACCTGAATAAATGCGAAGTGGTGCATTTTGAAAGTTCGACTTTGAATGCTGAATACAAGGTTAAAGACAGGATTCTTGACAGTGTGGAGGAACAGAGAATCTTGGGGTCCATGTCCATAGATCCCTCAATGTTGCCACCCAAGTTGATAGCATTGTGAAGAAGGCGGATGGTGTTTTGGCTTTCATTAACGGAGGGAGTTGAGTTTAAGAGTCGCAAGGTTTTGCTGCAGCTCTATAAAATCCTGGTTAGACCACACTTGGAATATTGTGTCCAGTTCTGGGTTGCCTCATTACTGGAAGGATGTAGATGCTTTAGAGAGGATGCAGAGGAGATTTGCCAGGATACACCCTGGATTGGACGACTTGTCTTATGAAGAGAGGTTGGGTGAGCGAGGGCTTTTTGCACTGGAGAGAAGCAGGAAGATAGGTGACTTGATAGAGATATACAAGGTAATGAGAGGCATAGATAGAGTAGATAGCCAGAGACTCTTCTCAAGGCAGAAATGGCTGTCACAAGGGGTCATCATTTTAAGGTGATTGGAGGGAGGTATAGGGGAGATGTCAGAGGTAGTTTATTTATGCAGAGACTCGTGGATATGTGGAAGGCAGTGGTAGTAAAGTCAGAAACATTAGGGATATTCCAGCGACTGTTAGACAAACACAAGGATGGCAGGAGATTGAGGGTGTGGAGGATATTTTGATCTAATATTAAGATAATTGCTCAGCACAACATCGTGGGCTGAAGGGCCTGTACTGTACTGTACTGTTCTGTGTTCTATGTAACATACAAGGCTATGGAGCAAACGCTGGAAAGTTGGACGGTTTCAGACTTAGAGCGATGTTTTTGTTGGTGTAGAATGCATGGGCTCAAGGGCCTCTTCCATCCTGTCTAATTCTATCATTGTATGGATCAGCCTTCCATATGGTTCCTTCCATAAGTAACAAAAACGGCAATAAGATGTTGTGGGAGTAATCCATAGGACCCATAGCAGTAGCTATATGGTGGGTGTCATGGACCAGGCCACACCCCCTCAAAACATTTCAGGAACTTCGCCCAGACCCTAACTTATTGAGTTGTTTTAAACAAATGTCGATTGGATAATCCAGGAGAGATGCAGCTGGCCCAACCACTCACTTTTAAAGAAAACAGTATTTATTTACACACGAACAAAAGAAAAACACATTTAGAATCCCAGAATTATTTAAAAACCCAATCGCCTCGATTGCAACTGAATGATGCTGTTCCAAATACTTGAAACGTCCCCATAAACACTCTCTTGGCAAAAAAACTACAATCAAACACTGGTTCACACAGGAGAGATGTCAGAGAGAGAGAGAGGGAGAGAGAGGATCAACATGGAGCTGTTTCTTTGTCCAGCAACCTCATAAAACTGACTGCTTGCTAAAACCAAACCAAACCAGAAAAAGCTGAGCTGGAATAACTGGCGACTTCCCTTTCATTGCATAATTCTTTTCTGTTCTAATTTGAAAGGCTGATTTCTGAGGCAGTATCTGTTATGTATAATCAAATAGGCCCTAAAACTTCTCTGTTTACAACCCCTCTCAAAAAACCAAGGACAGAATATCCTTGTCAAAGGAGCAGTATTGTCACAGTGGGGACGGGAATAAATCAGCAGATAGTAAGGGCATGTAACAGAAGCAGTACATTAATCATGGGTGGCTTTAATCTTCATGCATATTGGGATAGTCAGATTAGCAGAGGGAGCCATGAGGAAGAATTCAGAGACATATTGAAGGCAGTCTCCGAGAACAATGTTCTGTAGATCCAACCAGGGATCAGGCTAGTTTGGGTTTGGTGATGTGTCATGATTCAGGTTTAATAAACGATGCCAGAGTGAGAAATACCCTGGAATCTGTCACCATAAAACGATAGAATTTAATACTCAGTTTGAGGGGGAGGAGCTTTAGTTGGCAGTAACTGTGCTGAGCTTATTGAAGGGAATGAGGGCAGAACTGGCTGGAGTGAGCTGTAGGAGCAGGATAGCAGCAAAAACAGCTGAGGAACAACGCAGACTTGGAACAAAATAGTTCATGGCTCCACAGCAAAGGGACAATCCAGTGAGAAGAAGCATTCTGGGAAGTGGATAAGCCAATCAGGGTTAACCAGGGAAGTTCAGTATAGTATCGAGTTGAAAGAAGGAACATATAACGTGACAAATACTAATGGTAAACCAAAGAAATTTTAACAATCAACAAAAGATGACCAAATTATAATAAAGTCAGAGAAAATACACTCTGAGTGTAAACTTGCAAGTAAAATCATGAGAGAGAGAGAGAGTGTGCGAGAGAGCAAATATCTAAAAAGGAAGAAAAGGGCCAGAGTGACCACAGACCCCTTCGAGAGTAAGGTCTGGGAAATAATCATCAGGAACAAGAAATGGGAGAGGAGCTGAATAAATCATTTTTAGCAGTTTCCACAGTAAAAGGCATGAAAAGCATCCCAAACTTAATAACTATTCAAGGGCAAAAGGACAAGAATAAATACAATAAATACAAGTATGCTGTTTTGGAAATTGTAGGGAGTGATGGGCTCTCAGAGGAAGCAGCACGGGCAGCCAACTTTCTGGGACTGAGACTGGCTCGACTGTAACGGGGGGTAGGTCAAGTTCCAAGTGAGTCTCCAGTCAGAGGCACAGATAGTCGTTTCAGTGGGCTGCAGTGAGATATCAGAATGGTGTCTTGCCTCCTCAGTGCCAAGGTCAAGACTGTCTCGGAGAGGGTGCAGAATATTCTTAAAGGGAAGGGGGAGACCAACAGGAGGTTGTTGTACACATTAGAACCAATGAGATAGGAAGAGAAAAAGATTGGATTGTGAGGAGAGAATATAGTAAGATAGGCAGGAGACTAAAAAGTAGGTCCTTGAGTGCAGTAATATTTGGATTATTCCTGGTACCACGTGCAAGTGATCCTACGAATAGGAGGATAAAGCAGATAAATGATTGGCTGAGAAGCTGGTACAGGGGAGAATACAAACTTTCAGATCATTAGAATCTCTTCTGGGGTAGAAGTGTCCTTTATAAGAAAGACGAGTTGAAGCTGTACAGGAAGGAGAGATTTACTGGAGCCAACCAGGATGGAAGTGAAAGGTGAGGGTTGTGGGGGATTGCAGGGTGATAGTGAGAAAAGGGATCATTCTGAGATGGTGCACTTGGGAAAAGGAACAAGTCAAGTAGTCAGTGCAGGCAGGAGCAAAGCAGAGAACAAGATCGAACTGATCAATTAGCATGCACTTATTACAATGTAAGCAGACTGAGATGTGAGGCAGATGAACTCAGGGCATGGTTGGGAAGATGAGACTGGGATATCACAACTATTACAGAAACATAGCGCAGGGATGATCAGGACTGACAGCTTCATGTTCCACGATTGTATCAATGATTTGAATTTGAATACAGGAGCTATGTTTAGTACGTTTGCAGATGACACCAAAATCGGTGGTATACTGAACAGCAAAGAAGGTTATCTCAGAGTGCAACAGGACTTTGATCAGATGGGACGATGGGCTGAGGAATGGCAGATACAGTTTAATTTAGAAGAATGTGAGATGTTACCTTTTAGTCGGGCAAATCAGTGCAGGCCTTATACACTCAGTGATAAGGTCCTGGGGAGTGTTGCTGAACAAAGAGGTCTTGTTCTTTGAAAGTGGAGTCACAGGTAGACAGGGGACTGAAGAGGGTGTTTGGTATGCTTGCCTTTCTTGGTCAGTGCATTGAGTGTAAGAGTTGGGAGGTCATGTTGTTACTCAACAGGACACTGGCTAGGCCACTTTTGAAATACTGCATTCACTTTTAGTCTCCCTGCTATCGGAAAGACTTTGTGAAATTCAAAAAGGTTCAGGAAGTATATGGAAGGATGTTGCCAGGGTTGGAGTGTTTGAATATAGGGATAGACTGGATAGGTTTGGGCTGTTTCCCCTGGTGCATCAGAGGCTGAGGGCTGAGCTTTTAGAAGTTCATAAAATCATGTGGGGCATGGATGGGGTGAATAGTCAAGGTCTTTTCCCCAGGGTACGGGAGTCCAAAACTAGAGGGCAGAGGTTTAAGGGGATAGGGGAAAGATTTAAATGGGACCTTTTACATGCAGAGGGTGATGCCTGTATGAATAGGAGGGTTTAGAAGGAAATGGGCCAAGTGCTATCAAATGAGACTGGATTAATTAGGATATCTGGTTGCCGGGGATGAGTTGGGCTGAAGGGTCTGTTTCCATGCTGTATATGTCTCTATGTCTAATAACTATCATGACAGAAAAACCGCGAAGGAAACTGATGGAGTTAAAGACCAATTGGTCCCCTGGACCTGACTGGATGAATCTAGAGTATTAAAGGAAGTTATTGAAGAGACAATAAACACACAGGTGTTAAACTTCCAAGAATCTTTGGAAAGGTCCCAGAGAATTGGAAATCTCCCAAAGTAACACTCTTGTGTTTCAAGGAAAGGAGACAGAAAACAAACTTACCCAATGTGTCCATCACTTGGAGTTCTGAAGCAATGTGGTCTCACTGGGGATGGCGGATGTTTCCTTTCAAGATGGCAGGAAAAAAGAAGGGACTGCATCAGGCAGCAGGCTGGATATAGTTTACTGGGACATTGCGACAAGGTTTCCATCAACTACAGTAACAAACATCTGGTTAGACTTCTGAAGGTCACTGTGTGGATAGCTGAGTACAATACATGATGCGTTGCTGGAAAAGCGCAGCAGGTCAGGCAGCATCCAAGGAGCAGGAGAATCGACGTTTTGAGCATGAGCCCTTCTTCAGGAATCTTCTTCTTGAAGAAGGGCTCATGCCCGAAACGTCGATTCTCCTGCTCATTGGATGCTGCCTGACCTGCTGCGCTTTTCCAGCAACACATTTTCAGCTCTGATCTCCAGCATCTGCAGTCCTCACTTTCTCCTACAATACATGATGGAATGCCGTGCAAATTGGGAGAAGGAGAGTGAGAATTGGGGGCGTAATTTGAGATAAATACATCAGCAAAAATGAAAGTGAAAAAATGGGGATGCAGAAAATTGGAAATAAAAAGAAGGTGCTGGAGAAACTCAGCAGGTCTGGCATCCTATGTGGAGTCAGAAACAGAGTTAACATTTCAGGCCAATAACTTTCCATCAGATATGTTGCTCCAAGTGCTGTGTTTGAAGCAAATTAAGCATTTCCACGGCATAGTCTTGGCAATCTCATCAGGGAAATAGACAAGGCCTTTTTCCTGGTGTGGGAAAGTTTAGAACGAGAGGGCATAAGTTTAGGCTGAGAGGGGAAACATTTAAAATGGACATAAGGGGCAACTTTTTCACGCTGAAGGTGGTGCGTGTATGGAATGAGATGTCAGACGAAGTGGTGGAGGCTGGTACAATTACAAAATTTAAAAGGCATCTGGATAGGTATATGAATAGGAAGGGTTTAGAGAGACATGGCCCAAGCACTGGCAAAAGGGACGAGATTAATTTAGGAAATCTGGTCAGCATGGATGAGTTGGACCGAAGGGTCTGTTTTCGTGCTGAACATCTCTATGACTCTGTAGAGCAACTAGCTAATGACTGTTATTGGGAAAATGTGAGATCAAAACTAAGGATGTCTTGGCAGAACATTTAGAAATGTATAATATGAGCAAGCAGAGTCAACATGACTTCATAAAGGGGAAATTATCTTGAATTCTTTGAGGTGGTGACAAGTTGGATAGATAAAGGGGAATCGGTGGATGTTTCATATGTTTTTAAAATATATTTCAAAAGGTGCAACACATTAAACTCCTTAATGCGATTAGATTCTATGGTGCTGGTGGTAGTATACGAACATGGAGAGAGAATTGACTAACTGTTAGAAAACAGAGAGTTGGGATAAGACGGGAGTGGTATCCAGCCAGCAAACTGTAATTAGTGGTGTATCACAGGATCTGAGATGAGGCCACATTTATTAAAATATACATTAATGATTTGGACGAGGTCAGTGAATGTACTGGAGCCAAGTTTGCTGATGACAAAAATGTAGGTGAGAAGGCAAGTGATGAGGATGAAATAAAGAAGCTGCAGAGAGATGTCGACAGGTTAAATAAGTGGGAAAAACTTGGCAGTTGGAATATAATATGGAAAATGTAAGGTTATACATTTGGCACAAAGAATAGAGAGGCTGAATATTAGTGAAACAGAGAAAGCCTGCAGAAAGTTACACAACAGAAGAATATGGAAGTTTCACAAAAACATTCAGCAGAGAGTAGGGAAGGTCAATGGAATGCTGACCTTTATTTCAAATGGAATAGAATTTTAAAGTGGGGAGGTTTTACCAGACACTAGTTAGCTCACAGCTGGAATATTGTGGATAGTTTTGGTCCCTTATCAAAGGAAAGAGAAACTGGCATTGGAGGCAGTCCAGAGAAGATTCAATTAGTTGATGCCAGGTAGGGAGGGGCTGTCTTATGGGCAGCGTTTGACAAGATTGAGCCTGTGCTTGATGGATTACAGAAGAATGACAAGTGACCACATTGAGACATTAAAGATGCTTCGGGTGCTTGATAAGGTGGGTGCAGCGTGGTTGTCCCCATTGTCAGGAACAGAGGGCATCAGCTCAGAATGAGGGGTTACACATTTCAGATGAGAGGAAAGTTTTCTCTAAGAGGGTAGTGAATCTCTGGACTACTTTACCACAGACAGCAGTTAATGTTGGGTCATTAAGTATAGCCAAGGCTGAGATAGACAAATGTTTAATCATTCACGGAATCGAGGTTTGTGAAGATAAAGCAAGAATGGGGAATTGACGTTTATCATCTCAGTCATGATCTCATTGAATGTGGAACAGACTCAATGGGCTGAATGGCCTTCTTCTGTTCCTATGTCTTATGGGCTCCCTGCCTCAGTTCTCAACACTTCCATTTCTGAAACCTGGAAATCCCATTTGCTTTTCCAACCACATTCTCAAACATGTCCTGACATCTTCAAAAACCGATGCACTCTGACCACCGACTTCCTTTATCCAGATCCCTCCTTGAGATCCCTGTTATTGGCTCCATATTGCCCATAGGGAACATGGAACCAGGTGGATCTTGGAGCTTGCATCCTTGGTGATGTTTTCTCTGGTCCCTACCTCAGAACACTGAAGCCAGTTTGAACACAACAAATTAGCCAGTTGATGGGAGACTGTGGGAAGTTTCAGACACAGTGATGGAATGGTCCATAAATCCCAGCCTCATCTCTCTCTCTCTCTCCTTCTCACTGTCTCCTGCCTGAGACCAACTGAAAGAGCCCAAGAGAAGGAGCCAACCCGAGAGCTCCCGGTCCAGGTGGACCCTGTTTCCATTGTGCCATTGGGACAGTGACACCACTCAAACATTGTTCCTTACCTTCAACTTCCTGCGTTGTTGGAGGCGTTGTTTGAAAACTATCAATATTGAGCTCCACACGACACTGATAGGGACCAGCATCCTCCTGGCTCAGTCCCACCATCATTATTGAGACATCGTTGTTGCTGATGCTCCCCATGAATCTGAATCCCGCTGTATCACATTCTCACACAGCTCACCCTGGGAATGGTCTGGATCAGGATATATACAGGTAAAGATAGCACCTGTGCCAGATTTAATCCATATGATGGAGCTGGTGAGTGTGAGGTGAGTGTCAGGGTGGGTGAAGCTGCAGGGTAAGACAGCGGAGCCTCCTTCCTCAGCCCCCACTCCATCCACGACTGTCATTGACCAATCAAGGGCCAACCAAGGACAGTAGTGGGAAGTTGTGTGTGGAGTCAGAGGAGATAGGGGAAGAACTAAATGAATATTTTTCGACAGTATTCTCTCTAGAAAATGACAATGTTGTCAAGGAGAATACTGAGATACAGGCTACTAGGCTAGGTGGGATTGAGGAGAAAGTGAGGTCTGCAGATGCTGGAGATCAAAGTTGAAACTTTATTGCTGGAACAGCACAGCAGGTCAGGCAGCATCCAGGGAACAGGAGATTCGACGTTTCGGGCACAGGCCCTTCTTCAGGAATTAGGTGGGATTGAGGTTCACAAGGAAGGGGTATTAGCAATCCTGCAGAGTGTGAAAATAGTTAAGTCCCCCGGGACGGATGGGATTTATCCTGGGATCCTCTGGGAAGCCAGGGAGGAGATTGTCGAGCATTTGACATTGTTCTTTAAATCATCATTGTCTACAGGAATAGTGCCAGAAGACTGGAGGATAGCAAATATGGTTCACCCATTCAAGAAGGGGAGTAGAGACAACCCTGGTAATTATAGACCAGTGAGCCTTACTTCAGTTGTTGGTAAAGTGTTGAAAAAGGTTATAAGAGATAGGATTGATATCATCTAGAAAAGAATAATTTGATTCGGAATAGTCATCACGGTTTTGTGAAGAGTAGGTCGTGCCTCACAAACCTTATTGAGTTCTTGGAGAAGGTGACCAAACAGGTAGATGAGAGTAAACCGGTTGATGTGGTGTATATGGATTTCAGCAAAGCGTTCGATAAGATTCCCCACAGTAGGCTATTGCACAAAATGCGGAGAAATGGAATTGTGGGAGATAAAGCTGTTTGGATCAGTAAATGGCTTGCTGAAAGAAGACAGAAGGTGGTGGCTGATGGGAAATGTTCATCCTGGAGTCCAGTTACTAGTGGTGTACCGCAAGGGTCGGTGTTGGGTCCACTGCTGTTCGTCATTTTTACAAATGACCTGGATGAGTGCGTGGAAGGGTGGGTTAGTAAATTCGCAGATGACACTAAGGTCGGTGGAGTTGTGGATAGTGACGAAGGATGTTGTAGATGATAGAAACACATAGATAAGTTACAGAGCTGGGCTGAGAGGTGGCAAATGGAGTTTAATGCGGACAAGTGTGAGGTAATTCACTTTGGTCGGAGTAACCGGAATGCAAAGTACTGGGCTAATGGTAAGATTCTTGGTAGTGCAGATGAGCAGAGAGATCTCGGTGTCCATGTACACAGATCCTTGAAACTTGCCACCCAGGTTGACATGGTTGTTAAGAAGGCATACAGTGTTTTAGCTTTTATTAATAGAGGGATCGATTTCCGGAGCTATGAGGTTATGCTACAGCTGTACAAAACTCTGGTGCGGCCGCACTTGGCGTATTGTGTACAATTCTGGTCACCACATTATAAGAAGGATGTGGAAGCTTTGGAAAGGGTGCAGAGGAAGTTTACTAGAATGTTGCTTGGGATGGAGGGAAGGTCTTACGAGGAAAGGCTGAGGGATTTGAGGCTGTTTTTGTTAGAGAGAAGAAGGTTGAGAGGGGACTTAATAGAGAAATAAAAGATAATCAGAGGGTTAAATAGGGTGGACAGGGAAAGCCTTTTTCCAAGAATGGTGACGGCGAGCATGAGGGGGCATAGCTTTAAATTGAGGGGTGATAGGTATAGGACAGATGTCAGAGGTAGTTTCTTTACTCCGAGAGGAGTAAGGGTATGGAATGCTTTGCCTGCAACGGTAGTAGATTCGCCTGCTTGAAGTGCATTTAAGTCGTCATTGGACAAACATATGGACGTACATGGAATAGTGTAGGTTAGATGGGCTTCAGATTGGTATGACTGGTCGGCGCAACATCGAGGGCCGAAGGGCCTGTACTGCGCTGTAATGTTCTATGTTCTATGTTCTCACCCTTAGCAGAAACCACTGTGAGGCGAAAGACAGGGAGAGAGAGGATATGAACACAGCACTGGGTCAGACATCAGTGTGTGGAACTGCAACTTGGAGACTCTATTCTGAGTGTGTTATTTAGTGAGAACAGGGTTCGCAGCTATAATGAGAGGTAGTGAACAAATAGTAATGAAAATTCATGAGCAATCCAATACACTGGGGACAGAGTTTCAGTTCCCACCATGGCAGCTGCTGGAAATTCAATTCAGTTATTACATCAGGAATTAAACACCAGTCTAATGGGAACCATGAAACCATGATCAATTGTTGGAAAAAATCCATCTGGTTCACTGATGTTCTTTAGAAAAGGGAAATACCGTCCTTACCCACTCTGACCTGCATGTGACTCCAGTCCCACAGCAACAGATTCAACTCTGAAACTCCCACATCAATGGCAAAGGGAGACACTGAGTTTGGATGAAACCAGTACAAAATGTGAAAGGAAAGTTATAGGTATGTGCAGCATAGAACCAGACCCTTCAGTCCAACTTGTCCATGCCCATCAGATATCCGGAATATCTTTTCTGAACCCTTTTGAGTTTCTCAACATCTTTCCTACAGCAGGGAGGCCAGAGATGAATGCAGTATTCCAAAAGTGGTCTAACCAGCAACCTGTACAGCCATGACAAGACCTCCTCATTCCTATACTCAGTGCATTCAACAATAAAAGTGAGTTTACCAAATGCTTCCTTCATTAACCAGTCTACCCTTTGACTCCACTTTCAAAGAACAATGAACCTGCACACCAAGGTCTCTTTGTTTGGCAACACTCCCCAGTACCTCACTAGTCAGTGTATAAGTCCTGAAAATAAAAGTCCTGACCACAAGATGGAAGGATCGCTCTCTCTCACAGTCCTTGTGTTGTTTCGCGGCAATGAGATGCTGTGTTCTGGACAGTGATGGGCATACTTCAAACCCAACGGCCAATCAGGTGAACTCAGAACTTTTCTTTTCAGATTACTTGTGTTTTCTCTGCTTTTCTCTACAGTGATGGGGGAGAGGCAGAGCTGACTGCTTTCTCTCTGTAGGCTCTAGATACTTTACACTTTCAGATACTTCAGGAACGTATAGCTTTGTAACAGCACAGTTCAACCAATCAGACAGCAGTTGCAAAGCACAACTTTCTTAACTCAAAACATTATCATGAAGTCCGATGGCATCAGGTCAACATGAGCAAGGAAATCTCCGGATGACTACCCACTGCCACAATCCCCCCACTCCCAGGCTTCTGATCATGTTTATCACCACTTGGAGGAAGCACTGAGGTCAACACTGGCACAGAATGTACTCTGGGTGGGAGACGTCACTGTCGAACACCAAGACAGACTCAGCAGTTTTACTACTGCCTGAGCTGGTGGAATCTGAAATGACATAGCTCTTGGACTGGGTCTGTGGCGGGGGGTGAGGGAACCAACAAGAGAAAAAAGCTTGACCTTGTCCTCAGCCGTCTATCTGCCTATTATAGGATTGGGAGGAGTAACTACCACACAGTCCTGTGGAGACAAAGTCCCATCATCACATTGAGGTATATCCCCATCATGTATCGCACTAGCCCTGGGTTAAATGGGATAGTCTTTGAACAGATCGAGCAAGTCAACACTGGGATCCCTGAGACACTGTGGGCCATCAGTACAGCAGAATTGGGCTGTAACACACTCTCTAAACTCATGGCCTGTAATTTTCCCCCATTCCGCCATTGCAAAGGCAATCTCTTTGTTTTTTAAGGAGACTTACACTCTATCTCTTGTTGCTGTCTTAGTCTTAATGTACTTATAGAATCCCTTTGGATTACCTTTAACCTTATTTGCCGAGGCTACCCATATCCTTTCTTTAACTTCCTGATCTCCCTCTTATGAATGGCCTGACACTCATTATACAGTGCAAGAGATCCATTTGGATCCAGTTGTTTATATTTAGTATATGATTCTTTTTTATCCCTGACTGGAACCTCCATCTCTTTAATCACCCATTGTTCCTGAAAGCAGTACAGTTGAAACCATCCTTTGTGAATGGTCTTTTCTGTCTCAGAAGAGATCGCAGTGATCCAAGAATCTGAATCCCTGAACATTACACACCTCTTCAGCCTGGAACCTCCATCTCTTTATTCACCCGTTCCTGAAAGCAGTACAGTTGAAACTCATGGCCTGTAATTTTCCCCCACTCAGCCATTAACATCAAGTCAGGACATCAATCCTGGTTCAATGAACAATGCAGGAGGGGATGCCAGGAACAGCACCATCAAACCTGAAAATGAGATATCAGCTATAAAACAGGGTTACTTCCATGTCAAACAGCATGAGCAGCAATTGATGCTCTGGGTGAAGTGATTCCACTGTCAGTGCATCAGATATAAGCTCAGCAGACCTGTCACATGCAGTTATGAATAGTTGAGGACAATTAAGCAACTAACAGGAGTATGAGTCTCCACAAATAGACGATAGACAATAGACAGCAGGTGCAGGAGTAGGCCATTCTGCCCTTTGAGCCTGCACCACCATTCAATATGATCATGGCTGATCATCCTTAATCAGTATCCTGTTCCTGCCTTATCCCCATAACCCTTGATTCCACTATCCTTGAGAGCTCTATCCAACTCTTTCTTAAATGAATTCAGAGACTGAGCCTCCACTGCCCTCTGGGGCAGAGCATTCCACACTCCCAACACTCTCTGGGTGAAGAAGTTTCTCCTCATCTCTGTCCTAAATGGTCTACCCTTTATTTTTAAGCTGTGTCCTCTGGTTCGGCACTCACCCATCAGCGGAAACATGTTTCCTGCCGCCAGAGTGTCAAATCCTTTAATTATCTTATATGTCTCAATCAGATCTCCTCTCAGTCTCCTAAACTCAAGGCTATACAAGCCCAGTTGCTCCAGTCTTTCAGCGTAAGGTAGTCCTGCCATTCCAGGAATTGACCTCGTGAACCTATGCTGCACTCCCTCAATAGCCAGAATGTCTTTCCTCAAATTTGGAGACCAGAACTGCACACAATACTCTAGGTGTGGTCTCACCAGGGCCCTGTACAAACTGCAGAAGAACTCCTTTGCTTCTATACTCAATCCCTCTTGTTATGAAGGCCAGCATGCTATTAGCCTTCTTCACTACCTGCTGTACCTACATGCTTACCTTCATTGACTGGTGTACAAGAACACCCAGATCTTTTTGTACTGCCCCTTTACCTAACTTGACTCCATTTAGGTAGTAATCTGCCTTCCTGTTCTTACCACCAAAGTGGATAACCATACATTTATCCACATTAAACTGCATCTGCCATGCATCTGTCCACTCATCTAACCTGTCGAGGTCACCCTGTAATCTTCTAACATCCTCCTCACATTTCACCCTGCCACCCAGCTTAGTGTCATCAGCAAATTTGCTAATGTTATTACTAATACCATCTTCTATATCATTAATATATATTGTAAAAAGCTGCCTACCATTCCGAAATGGAGCCGTTTATCACTACTCTTTGCTTCCTGTCAGCCAACCAACTTTCAATCCAAGTTAGTACTTTGCCCCCAATACCATGCACCCTAATTTTGCTCACTAACCTCCAATGTGGGACTTTATCAAAGGCTTTCTGAAAGTCCAGGTACACTACATCTGCTGGATCTCCCTCGTCCATCTTCAGAGTTACATCCTCAAAAAATTCCAGAAGATTAGTCAAACATGATTTCCCCTTCATAAATCCATGCTGACTCTGACCTATTCTGTTACTGCTATCCAGATGTGTCGTAATTTCATCCTTTATAATAGACTCCAGCATATTTCCAACCATCTCGGTCAGACTAACTGGTCTATAATTTCCTGCTTTCACTCGTTCCTTTCTTAAAAAGTGGTACAACATTAGCCACCCTCCAATCCGTAGGAACTGATCCTGAATCTATCGAACTCCGGAAAATAATCACCAACGCATCACGATTTCTCGAGCCACCTCCTTTCAGTACCCTGGGATGTAGACCATCAGGCCCCGGGGACTTATCAACCTTCAGACTTAACAGTCTCTCCAACACCAATTCCTGGCAAATATAAATTCCCTTCAGTTCAGGTCCTTCAGCCACTATTACCTCAGGGAGATTGCTTGTGTCTTCCCCAGTGAACACAGATCTGAAGTACCAATTCAATTCTTCTGCCATTTCTTTGTTCCCCATAATATATTCCCCTGCTTCTGTCTTCAAGGGTCCAATTTTAGTCCTAACCATTTTTTTGCCTTTCACATACCTAAAAAAGCTTTTACTATCCTCCTTTATATTTTTGGCCAGTTTACCTTTGTACCTCATCCCCATCCCCATCTTCAATGAGGGGGAGCCCTGCTCATCAGTGCAAATGTTAGGGCTGAAGTATTCCCAAATAACTTGACCCAGAAGATGTCCCCAGCATCATAGGTGATTCCTTACCCAGCCGGCAAATATAATTCAGTGGGTCAGCATTCACGTGTAGATAGGGCTAGGGACAGAAATCATGGGACCTAGTGCTGTTCCTCATACAGCCCCTGACCCAACCTCCAGGACTCACACTCGCTTCCACTGACCTGACACTTGCAGGAAAAACTCAGCAGGTATGGTGGCATCTCTGCAGAGAAAGTAGAGTTAATGTTTTGGGTCCAGTGACACTTCTTCAGAAATAAAATTATTAAAAACAGTGGACTGAGAGGAGTGTGGATCTTGCAGCTGCTCCTGAGATTCAGATTTATTTCCAGATTTACTTTCAGATTTCTTACGTTTACTAAATTTCAGGATATAAGCTTTTTATTTGATTAATTTTTAGCTTTTTTCTCGTCAAAAATGCAAAAGAAGCAAAAAAAACTGACACAATTTTTTATGAAATGGAGTTTTCTCAATGGAAGTTTTGGATAGGCCCACATGTGGACTGTTCAGTCTTTTTCCACTATGAAATTATGAGAGAGATGTTTTTAAACTCACTGAAGCATTTTTTTTTAAATTGCTGAGGAATGTTTTGTTTCAAACCAAGTTGTGTTTACAGAGCTCTTGGACAGGCTGACACGTGGGATTTTCCTTTTAATCAGGACATTGATAGCTGTCTGCTGGACCACTTGTGCTTAATATTAACTCTTTGGATAAAGAAAGGTAGTTTATTTTAGAGATAATATGCTGTTGTAAGTTGCTTCTTTTTAGACTTAATGACATTGAGGGCATACAAGAGACGCAGAGTTAGACGGCCAGTAGATTTCGAGAGCTGATAACACAGCAGGATCAGTCAGATAGAAGGATGACTGTCAGGAAAGGTAAGAAGGTAGTTCAGAAATCTCTCATACTGTTGAAAGGATAATCTCTCAGAGGAAATTAGAAGGGACTGTAAGAATGAATCTTATATTTGGAGGGGTTTGACAAAATTTAAAAGAATAATTATTGTCGGTGACTCTCCTGTCAAGGGCACAGACAGGAGGTTCTGCAGCAGTGAGCATGAATCTAGGATATTGTACTGTTTTCTTGGTGCTAGGATTAAGGACATTGCAAAATGATTGACACATACTGTTAAAGAGAAGAGTGAGACACTGGACGTTTTTGTACACATTGATGGGAATGACATAGTTAGGGAAAGAGTAAAGGCTTTGCAAAGTGAATATCAGAGGTTAGGTAGAAGATATAAAAAACAGACCCTCAAAAGTAGTAATCTCTGGTTTACTCCCAGAGCCAAGCTCAGATTAGGGAACAAAAGGATAAAGGAGACAAATCAATGGCTGAAGAGGTGTGTAATGTTCAGGGATTCAGATTCTTGGATCACTGCGATCTCTTCTGAGACAGAAAAGACCATTCACAAAGGATGGTTTCAACTGTACTGCTTTCAGGAACAATGGGTGATTAAAGAGATGGAGGTTCCAGTCAGGGATAAAAAAGAATCATATACTCAATATAAACAACTGGATCCAAATGGATCTCTTGCACTGTATAATGAGTGTCAGGCCATTCATAAGAGGGAGATCAGGAAGTTAAAGAAAGGATATGGGTAGCCTCGGCAAATAAGGTTAAGGATAATCCAAAGGGATTCTATAAGTACATTAAGACCAAGACAGCAACAAGAGATAGAGTGTAAGTCTCCTTAAAAAACAAAGAGGTTGCCTTTGTGTTTTAGATTCCCTACAATGAGGGCGGCACGGTGGCACAGTGGTCAGCACTGCTCCCTCACAGTGCCAGAGACCCGGGTTCAATTCTACGCCTCAGGCGACTGTCTGTGTGAGTTTGCACATTCTCGCCGTGTCTGCGTGGGTCTCCTCCGGGTGCTCCGGTTTCCTCCCATAGTCCACAAAATGTGCAGGTTTGGTGAATTGGCTAAGCTAAAATTGACCGTAGTGTTAGGTGAAGGGGTAAATGTACGAGAATGGGTCTGGGTGGGTTGCGCTTCGGCGGGTCGGTGTGGACTTGTTGGGCTGAAGGGCCTGTTTTCACATTGTAACTAATCTAACCTAATGTGATAAAAGGCCCTTCAGCCCAACAAACCCATTCCGACCCTCGAAAGAGTAACCCACCCAGACCCATTTCCACTGACTAATTCACCTAACACTATGGGCAACGTCGCATGGCCAATTCACCTAACCTGCACATCTTTGGACTGTGGGAGGAAACCCTCACCACACAGGGAGAACATGCAAACTCCAGCTGCCTGAGGCTGGAATTGAACTCAGGTCCCTGGTGCCAGTGCTAACCACTGAGCCATCATGCCACCCCTCAGGAGATGGGAGAGATATCAAATGAACATTTTGTGTCAGTTTTTACTGTGGAGAAAGAAGTGGAAGCCAGAGAACTCTGAGAAATCAGTATTAAAATTTTGAAAACAGCTTGTATTACAGAAGAGGAATTGTTAGAGGTCTTCGAAAATATAAATATAAATCTCTGAGACGTGATCTACTCAATCCCAGGACTTTGTCAGAAGTTATGAGGAAATTGCTGGGCCCCCTGCAGGAACATTTGTATCATCCATAAATAACAGTCAGGTGCTGAATGACTGGAGTGTGGCTAATGTTCAAGAAGGAATGTCAGGAGAAGCCTGGGAACTTCAGACCTGTGAGTCTGACTTCGGTGGTGAGTAAGTTGTTCCGAAATTTTGGATTTATATGAATTTGGAGAGGCAAGGAATGATTTGGGATGGTTTTGTGCGAGGGATATCGTGTCTCACAAACTTGATGGAGTTTTTTGAAGAAGTAAACAAGAAAATTGATGAGGGCAGAGGGGTTAACATTGTTTACTTAGACTTTGGTAAATCCTTTGACAAGGTTCAGCATGGTAGACTAATTAGTGAAGTTAGATCCCATGGGATTCAGGGTGAGCTTTGCAAGTGGATGCACAATTGGCTGAAAGGCAGAAGACAGAGAGTGACTGTGGAGGGAGGGTTTTGTTCTGGAGGCCTGTGACCAGCAGGGTTCCACGGGGATCAGGGCTGTGCCCACTTTTGTCAGTCATTTATATCAACAATTTCGATGAGACTACAAAAAGCATGTTTTGCAAGTTTGTGGTTGATACCAAAATTGATAGAATATTGAACAGTGAAGAAGGTTATCTTAGAATACAAAAAGATCATAATCAAATGGGTCAATGGGCTGAAGAGTGACAGATGGAGTTTAAGATAAGTGTGAGGTATTGCACTTTGGGAAAACAAACAAAGGGAAGACTTACACAATTAAAAGTAGGGCCTTGGGTAGTGCTGTAGAACAGAGACCTAGGGATTCAGGTACAGAATTCTTCCAAATTTGCATTATCTATATATACCGTGGTTCAGCACACTTACCTTCATTGCTCAGACCTTTGATAATCGGAGTTGGGATGTTATGTTCAGGTTGGACAGGATGCTGGTGAGGCCTCTATTGTGTCCAGTTCTGGTCACCCTGTTATTGCAAGGATATCATTTAGCTGGAGAAGAGGTTTACCGGTATGTTGGAAATAAAGCAGGCCTTGAGTTATCGGAAGAGGCTGGAGCGACTAGGACATTTCTCACTGGAGCGTACAAGGTTGAGAGGTGACCTTATCAAGATCGATAAAAGCATGAGGAATATAGATAAGGTGAATGGCAGGTGTCTTTTTGCTCAGGTGGGAGATTTCAAGACTGGGGCATATCTTTAAGGTGAGAGGAGAAAGATTTTAAAAAGACATAAGGAAGGAGGCTGAGGGGTGACCTTATAGAGGTTTACAAAATTACGAGAGGCATGGATAGGATAAATAGGCAAGATTTTTTCTCTGAGGTCTGAGAGTCCAGAACTAGAGGGCATAGGTTTAGGGTGAGAGGGGAAAGATATAAAACAGACCTAAGGGGCATCTTTTTCACACAGAGGGTGGTATGTGTATGGAATGAGCTGCCAGATGAAGTGGTGGAGGTTGTTAGAATTGCAACATTTAAGAGGCATTTGGATGGGTATATGAATAGGAAGGGTTTGGAGGGAAATGGGCCGGGTGCTGGCAGGTGGAACGAGATTGGGTTGGGATATCTGGTCGGCATGGACGGGTTGGACCGATGTCCATGCTGCACATCTCTATGACTCTATGCCTGTAAGGGGCAGTTTTCATTTTACACAGAGAGTGGTACATGTGGAATGAACTTCCAGAGGAAATGGTGGATTTGGGGATAGTTACAGCGTTTAAAAGGCATTTAGATAATTTCATGAAAAAGAAATGTTTGGAGGGATATGGGCCACGTGAAGGCAGGTGGGACTACTTTAGTATGGGATTATGGTCAGTGTGGACTCATTGAACTGAAGGGTCTGCTCCTGTGCTGTATGACTCTATAACTGATTGTAGCTGGGAAAAGGTTGGTATAGATGCTGAAGATGGGGAGGGGGGTGAGGGGGCAGGAGTAAACACACAGTGGAAACGGATCCCAGACAGAGACAAAAACAATTGGACAGACAAACGAAAGGGGAAAGGTCAGCCTGGGAGAATGAACAGCGGCTGATGGGGACCATTCGTCACTGACAATGGATTGTTTTGGTAGCAGCCCATGTGATGACAAGGCCTGGTGTGTGGGGGTTGGGGGAAGGAGGTAGGAGAAGGTGCTGAGGCCCTGAAATTATTCACCGCAATATTGAGTCCAGAAGGTCACTGGGTCCCCAAAGAGTGGTGTGTGGAAATGGCAGGCAACTGGATGCTGAGAATCATTTTTGTGGGGAGAACATTTCTGTTCTGCAAAGTAATCACCCAGTCTGTGTTTTGTTTTCCCAATACAGAGTTAGAAGTGGACTGTGCAGAGTTGGTGAATTATGAGCAGCCCTGAGCCTGTGTGAGGTGGTGCTGATGGAGAGAGAGGGCTCAAGATTGTGCATATGGCAACACATGACACTGAGTGTGAATGGCAGATTTCATTCTCTAAATCAAGTTGCCATATTATTACCAGACCATGGGCTGCTTTCTCTTGAGAGAGAGAGACAATTGGTGGTGGTTTAACCTGAGGGCCACCACACCTCAGTGAGGGGAGAGTTGAGAAGGAGGGTGCTTCATGGTCACCTGAGCCAATGTGGGGATTGAACCCACACTATTGGCATCACACTGCTTTGCAAACCAACCGTCCAGCTAACTGAACCAAACCCCAGATTCCCTAAAATGTATGATTGAATCAGATCAGCTTTTCCAAATTTCAACAATGGTCAAATGCAGCCATTAGGTTAGCTTTTTTTTAAAATACCAGATTTTTAAAAAAATTCACCTGCTGCTGTGGTGGGATTTGAACCCATGGCCCCCGGATTGGGTGTCTGGATTAGTCACCCAGTGACAGTAACAGTAACAGTACATCACCAATTCCTGTTATAGCACAAGGGTGAATGCAGGGCTAAGATAGGTCCCACGTGGCTGTGATGCCTCACACAGTCAGATGGACACTGGGGGAATGTACTTGCATTGATGGAACTGTTCCTGATGAAGGTTGGATCCAAGAGGGACACATTAGTCTGTAGCACCTTCCTATTCAAGGAGATGATCTTAATGTCAGTATAACTTTGGGTCATTTGGAGATTGAACTAAATATTCTGAGTGTGTCAATGTCTTTCAATACTGACATCAGAAGCGCCTAAAAAATATCAGCACATCACAGAACATTAAATATTGAAAAAAATTAAATTTGAAACCAAAAGCTAAAATACTACAGATGCTGGACATTTTAAATAAACATCAAAATGCTGCAAACACTCAGCAGGGCAGACAATACCGATGGAGAGAAATAGTGTTAATGTTTTAGTTCCATGTCCTTTCACCAGAAAATCAAATCACAAAGCATTCACAGAATCTGTTCCACTCTCACCGTGCACCTTCTACAGGCTGAAGAATGTGGTAACGGTTTCTTACCATGTACCTGCAACCGAGTCTCTTTTTGGATCAGATACAAAAGATTGAATCTTGACCTGTATTCCACCAGACACAGGTAAGTGTGATTGTCCCTCACACTCAGCTGGTTTATCCTGGTCGAGGCATTTCCCTCCTCTGGGTTCCCGATGAGCTCGTACCGATTTCCACCGTGTACAGATGTCCAATTTCCCTGTGATTGGGCTGTAAATGTAACGATGTGTTGGTAGGGCTCCTTCCTCATCCAGGTAACAGTGGTCAGGGGAGGGTAGGATCTGGTCTCGAAGATACAGGGTAAAGTAACTGAATCTCCCTCTGTCCCACTCACCACTGAGACATCTCCTTGAGCATCAAAGGAAAGGACAAACATCAGAATGGATGAGGGCAGTGTGCAGAAGGTCTTATTTCAATATGTTACATTCCTTTCAACTTCACAATAAAATGAACAATTAAAGACTCCACTCATATCTCTAACAGGTCTGTCCTCGACATTCCCCAGGAAGAGTCACCCTGATCAAAATGTCTCCTCGCCACTCAATTTGAAAACCTTGATTACAAGATTAAAAATCAGACATCACCAGGTTATAGTCCAACAGGTTTATTTTGAAGCACTAGCTTTCGGAGCGCTGCTCCTTCATCAGGTGATTGTGGAGTATAAGATTGTAAGACACAGAATTTATAGCAAATGTTTATAGTGTGATGTAACTGAAATTATATGTTGAAAAAGACCAGGATAATTTGTTCAGTCTCTCATCCGTTAGAGTGACCATGTTGGTTTCAGTTCTTTAAAATGTAAATCACAATTTTCTTTTAAAAGTTACATTCTCAAGTGAACTTTAACAATTGGTGCCTGTCAGCCCAGATAATGTATTGAAAGTGTGAGCTCCCCTGTGTGATACTGTCTGTGCCACAATGTTTAGACTGATTCTAATCTAAAAAATAACTATAGAAACTTACATGGATTCATGCAGTTTTTTGAACAAAGTTTGATGAAATTCTGAAAGTACAACTTCACCCCACAAACTAATATGTGTTTGTGTGCATGTGTGTGTGTGTGTTTGTTAGGGGGTGGTTGTTAGTGTCTGTGAAAGTGTGCACGCAAGTGTCTGTGTATGAGTATAAAGGGGTATAAGTCTGAAAGAGGATGAATGTGTGATTGTGGGAGTGTATTTGTGAGCTTATGAAAGAGCATCTGCGCCTGTATGTGTGTCTGGAGGAGTGTGTGTGTCTGTGTATGTGTGTGTCTCTGTATATTTGTGTGTGTCTCTGTATACTTGTGTGTATGTCCGTGTGTGCAGGACCGCTGAAGTGTTCTCTGACTGGGGGCGGTGGGCGGGGGGGAGCACTCCTGTCTGTTGATTGTTGTACAGTGCACATCCATCCGTTGCCGTAGCTTCTGCTTGGTCTCACCAATGTAGCTTGCCTCAGGGCATCCTTGCCTGCAGCGAAAGAGAGAGACAATGTTGGCTGAGTTGCATGAGTACCTGCCACATACAGCAGTCTGGGACATTCAACCTTGGACTTTCAGGTGACCATCCTCCAAGGCGGACATCGGGTCTGGCAGCAACGAAAAGTGGCCGAGCAGAGTTCGGTACCCATGGGGATGGCCTCATCCGGGATCTTGGGTTCATGTCACACTACAGGTGACCCCATCACACTATACACATACACACACACACATACTGATGCAGACCCTCTCTGATACGCTCACACATACACTGCCACACTCACACATGCACCCTCTCACAGACTTTATACTTACACTCACACACAGGCACAACTCCTCACAGACATTCACAACCATCCCCCTCCCCTCCTTCCACATCCCCGCCCCACACACATATGCACATGCGCACATGCACACATGCACATATATGTTTGTGGGGGTGAATTTGTACTTCCAGAGTAACATTTTACTTTGCTCAAAAATCCATGTAAAATTCTATAAATTCATTTTTTAAGATTAGAATCAGTCTAAACGTTGTGGCACAGACAGTATCACCCAGGGGAGCTCACACCTTCAATACATTGTCTGGGCTGACAGACACCAATTGTTAAAGTTCATTTGAGAATGGAACTTTTTTAAAAATGTTTTGTGATTTACATATAAAAGAATTGAAGCCAACATGGTCATTCCAAAGGATGAGAGACTTAACAAACAATCCAGATCTTTTTCAATATGTAATTTCAGTTACATCACACTATAAACCTTCGCTATAAATTCTGTGTCTTACAATCTTATACTTCACACCCACCTGATGAAGGAGCAGCGCTCCAAAAGCAGTGCTTCCAAATAAACCTGTTGGACTATAACCTGGTGTTGTGTGATTTTTAACTTTGCACACCCCAGTCCAACACCGGCATCTCCAAATCTTGGTTACAAGATATTTACACGGTGTGGAGGTGCCAGTGTTGCACTGAGGTGGACAAAGTCAGAAGTCACACTGCACCAGACTTCACCTGATTCAGGAGCAGTGCTCTGAACCTTGTTATTTCAAATAAACCTGTTGGACTATAACCTGGTGCCGTGTGGCTGCTGAAGATACTCACAGATCGGATCCATTGAACCCTCCTGAATTCATTCATGCAGAACCCTCCACCCATTGCTCAAAGTTAATTTTCTTTAAACGAGGTCAAGGATTTTACAGCCTTCCCCCTCACTCTGTCCAGCAAACACATTCAAAGTATTGACCACACTTTGTGAGAAGGAGAACCCCCTGGTGTCATTCCTAATGTAACCATTCACCAGCACCAAGCTGTGACCTTTGAAATGAGCACAGGTTAATTTAAGCTCAGAGTCCAGATTAAAGTTTTCTATATTAAGTAAGATATTTGGGTGCAGGAGGAGGGGGATAATCAGCCATGTGGCTCTTTGCTTCATCAACTTAAAAGAGGAGCTGTGAGGTTAAATGTTTCCTCATCTCAATTTACATAGAAAATCCATTATTATGCAATTGTTCCCCTGTTTGACTTCTGTTCACAAGAGCAAATATCCTCTCAGAATCTGTCTTGTCAAACTCCTCAGCATCTTGAGGAAGGGTCACTCTGCCTGAAATGTTAACTCTGATTTCTCTCCACAGGTGCTGCCAGACCTGCTGAGCTTTTCTGACAATTTCCATTTTTGTTTCCGATTTGCAGCATCTGCAGTTTTGGTTTTGGTTTTTCCTCAGGATGTTCTTTGTTTAATTTATTTCTGCTTTTGTTTTATTCCATCATGGGTGTCGCTGGCCCGGATTATGTGCATGTATTGTCCATCCTGATTGCCCAGGTGAAGCTGCTGTTACGAGACGGCGGTGAAGCCTTCTGCTAATTAAACCAAACACCCAGAAAAGCTCACCTCGCATCGCCATCTGTTAAAGTATGAGGAAGAGAGGACTCCCAAAATTCACTTTTATATTAAAAATCAATTTATTCTTTGACTCGAGAAGTGAACATTAAACAACAACTATTTCCAACTCTTAGCCTCCTTTCCCTAAACTGCTCGCTATCTGTCTCCAACTCTATAACAATCTACTGTTCCAATAACCATCAGTATTAAAGTTACATCAGCTTCATTACAAAACCACACAGTGGCTGTTATTATTGATGTGTTTCTTCTTTCAGCTCAAGATCTCCCTGAGTTGTCTTCTGTCTTTCACTGCAAAGATGTTTCATATGAGAAAGGTACCTTTGGTACAGAATGTTTTGAATGGCAGTTTCTCAATGGCAGTTACTCTCTGTCTAACTTTCAAAATGTCTGCTTTTTTTATACCCCAAACATCAGGTGGTTTCATTGTTTTGAAGTTGGCAAAAACAATAAATTCAAACTTGATTGGGTTTTAGTATCCGGGGCATAATTTACACTGATTGGTTAGACTCAAATTATCGTCAAAACAATTGAGGTATCTAATTTTCCGCTAAATGTTACATATTTTCAATTTTCCAGTACACTCTGAGACTGCTCGTTAGTCACATGTTAGGTGCCTGCACATTCTCAGTGTAGAACAGCTTTCACTCTCGCTTAAAGGTAAAGTACGCAGCTTCAACTTCATAACAACTCCCCTGAAGAAAAAAAATGAACCATCATAATGAAAAGATGTCTCCATTTTTTGCCTAATTCTTAACCCGATGAAAGTGAAATACATAGGATATTAATTTAAGTTCATATTGATTTCCACACACATATGTATAACATTGTTATCTGTTCAACATTATTTAAAATTTATCCGTTAAATTTGTGATAATGTTGTATGGCCAGTACCAAACTTAATAATTCCTTTTCGATGGTAGAATATTTTTCTCTGGTGGGTATTGGGTTTCTTTGAAAAGTAACTGACTGGCTATTCAATTCCATCATCATCTTCCTGCAGCAGTACAGCCTCAAGTCCAATATCATGAGCATCGATTGCAACTTTGATTGCAACATTTGGTGCAGCTAAAACTGGTGCCACAGTTAATACAACTCTTACATTGTCAAGTGCCTCCTGGCATTGTTCCATCCACCGAAATGTCGTGGTCTTCTTTAGGAAATCCGTGAGTGAAGTCACTACCCTGCTGACATTTGGAACAAACTTCCAGTAGAATCCACTTAGTCCCCAAAATCAAAGCACTTCTTTCTTTGAGGTTGTTTGTGGAAATTCCTCGATGGTCTTTGTCTTTGCATTCCTGAGGGCCAACATTT
This sequence comes from Chiloscyllium plagiosum, assembly GCF_037043375.1. NCBI lineage: Eukaryota > Metazoa > Chordata > Chondrichthyes > Orectolobiformes > Hemiscylliidae > Chiloscyllium > Chiloscyllium plagiosum. The sequence goes on from NW_028270140.1 coordinate 152,100,235, forward strand.
CATGACCGATGTTATGTCCCAATAATGTCTCCTCTGCCTTCGCAAATTGTGTTTTCTTTAATTTTATTACCATTTTGCTTCTCTTAATCGTTCAAAGAACTGTGTGCCAACTGTACCATGTGATCTTTCCATGACTCACTAAAGATCACTGCATCATCCAGATATACTGCACAGTTTGTTAACACAGCCACACCTCTGTTCACGAGCCTTTTAAATGTGGCTGGTATGTTCTTCATTCAAAAGGTAAGTACTTTGAATTGACATAACCCATTTGGGGTGACAAACGCAGAAATTTATTTCACTTTCTCTGATAAAGGGATGACAATACCCAAACAGTAAGTCCAACTTTGTGATGTAAGGGGCTTGTCCAACTTTCTCTATACAGTCCTCCAATTTTAGTATTGATCTGAGTTTGCTTTTGTAATGGCCTTAACCTTCCAATGGTCAACGCAAAATTGTTGAATCCCGTCAGGTTTGGTAACTAAAACGATCATCGAACTCCACTTGCTTTGACTCAGTTCGATGATAGCTTCATTGAGCATTGCATCCACTTCCTTCTGGACCTGTGTGGCGTTGAAAGGATTAAGCCTGTAGGTGTGTTTTATTGGAACAGCATTCCCTACTTCTACCTCATGCACAAGAGGATCAGGCCTCTCCATCTTATTCCTGCATATGTCCTTGTACTGCTGCAACAATCCTTTCCACTGGTTCTTTGTCCCTGGGACAGATTGTTCACTCACCTATCCCACTCCTCAAGGACTTCTTCATTGTTTCATGCATTTTAAGGTAATCAAACTGCACAACATGAGATTTGATTCCTCACCCTGTGGGGCAGTAACTAACACTGTTCCTCCAGTTCCCTGTTTTTCCTGTCCAGCATCTTTACCTGATAGTTTACCTGACTCAACTTTTTTCTCAATTTGTCACGGACCACTGAACCTGACTTTGAGAGGATATTCTGTTATTGGTAACAATACTAACACATCATCCCCACGGGAAAATGTCTGAATTTCGGAGTGTTTATCTGCCACCTGCTTCAATCTACACTGCACCCTCTTTCAGTGCTGTTTCGCTAACTCACCTGCCTGATTTAATCTCTCTCTCACCTCTGATACATAATCCAAGTGTGTGACCTCCGACTTCAGTCCTGTCAATTTCTCTTTAATTAATTTCAAAGTACCTCTCACTTCATGTCCGGATATTAACTCAAAGGGAGTGAACTGAGTAGATTCATTTGAGCCATCTCTCATGGCAAACAATATGAATGGGATACCTTCATCCCAATCATTCAAGTAATCCTGACAGCACATTCTTAACATGGTCTTCAGGGTCTGATGCTACATTTCCAAAGCTCCCTGAGTTTCAGGATGATATGCACTTGGTTTAATGTGCTGTATGCCTAATCTATCCATGACTTCTCTAAACAGCTGAGCAATAAAATTAGACAATGGTCTGACTGAATCTCTCTGGGTAGCTCATACCAAGTGAAGAAAGCTACTAACTCCTCTACCACCCTTTTTGCCTTAATGCTCCGTAATGGAATTGCATCCGGAAATCTGGGAGGCACACCCATTATGTTTAGCAAGTACTGGTTCCCACTTATAGTTATAGGGAGGGAACCTACACAATCATCATAACCCACGTGAAAGGTTCTTCAAATGTGGGAACTGGCAACAAAGGTGTTGGGTTTACTGCTTTGGCTCACCGACCACTTGCCTGTATGACACATACGGCAAAAGTTAACAACATCTTTGTGCATCCCAGGCCAACACAACTATCTTTTCATTTTCCAAGGGGATGTGGGTGTCCCATGCACAGCCAGCCTTTATTGGCCAGCGCTGGAGAAGGAATGGTGAGCTGCCTTCTTGAACTGCTGTATTCCCTCAGCTGCAGAGACATTCACAATACGGTTGGTAAAGGATTTCCAAGGCTTTGTCCCAGTGACACTGAAGGAATGATGAAATATTCCCAAATCAGGATGGTGAGTGTCTTGGAGGGAAGCTTGTAGGTGGAGATGTTCTCCTGTATCCCATGCTCCGAAAGCTAGTATGCTTCCAATTAAACCTGTTGGACTATAACCTGGTGTTGTGTGATTTTTAACTTTCCCACAACTGCTTGCTATCTGCCTCCAACTCTATAACAATATACTGTTCCAATAACCACCTGTATTAACATTACATCAGCTTCATTACAAAACCACACAGTGGCTGTCATTGTCAGTGTGTTTCTTCTTTCAGCTAAAGATCTTCTGGGTCGACTTCTGTCTTTCACTGCAAAGATGTTTCATGTGAAGAAGGTCCCTTTGATTGAGAGTGTTTTGTACGGCAGTCTCTCAATGGCAGTTACTCTCTGTCGAACTTTCAACATATCTGCTTTTTTTTATACCCCAAACATCAGATTGTCTCATTAGTTTGAGGTTGGCAAAAAACAATAAATTCAAACTCGATTGAGTTTTAGTATTCTGGGGGATAATTTAATCGGATTGTTTAGATTCAAATCATGCTCAAAACAACTGAGGTATCTCGTTTGCAGTGAAATGTTACATATTTTCAATTTGGCCAATTAAACTGCTGGAAGCTGTCAGTGACTGAATTGAATTGAATCGAATCGAATTGAATCGAATCGAATTGAATTGAATTTATTGTCACATGTACCGAGGCACGGCAAAAAGCTTTGTCTTGTGAGCAGTACAGGCATATCACAGAGTTAAGTAGCACAGATAGTAAATAATAGGTAACCAACAGAAAAAACAAAAAGACAGGTACAGGCGAATGTGCCTGTTGTTAACATCAAGGCTGTATTTGAGCGAGTGTACATCAAGGAACCTGAGCAAAACTGAATCCAGTGGGAATCCAGATTGAAACCTCCGTGGGTTTCAGTCAGACCTGGCACAGAGGAAGCTGGTTGTTGTTCTTGGAGATCAGTCATCTCAGCTCCAGAACACATCTCTACAGGAGTTCCTCAGGTTAGTGTGTCCTTGGTCTAACCATCTTTAGCTGCATCATCAATGACCCTCCCTCCACCATAAGGTCAGAAGTGGGGATGGTTGTTCACTGATGAACATGGGATACAGGAGAACATCTCCACCTACAAGCTTCCCTCCAAGACACTCACCATCCTGATTTGGGAATATTTCATCATTCCTTCAGTGTCACTGGGACAAAGCCTTGGAAATCCTTTACCAACCGTATCGTGAATGTCTCTGCAGCTGAGGGAATACAGCAGTTCAAGAAGGCAGCTCACCATTCCTTCTCCAGGGCTGGCCAGTAAAGACTGACTGTGCATGGGACACTCACATCCCCTTGGAAATGAAAAGATAGTTCCAAGTCAGGATGGCCTGTATCCGATTTCATTTTTCACTGAGGTCTTCAAGGTCCCTACTTTGGAAGGTGCTGGTGGAGGGAATGTTGCTGTCTTGCTGCAGTGCATTTGATAGTTATTTTTATTCCCACAATGATGTTAGGGTAGGATTTCCAGGTCTTTGACCCAGTAATAATGACAGAGCAGTGATATATTTTCCTGCACAGTTCCAGGCAAGTGGGAAGTATTTCATCACACTCCTGACTGGCCAAGAGGCTTTGCAGTCAGGAGGTGTATTAATTCATAGGATTCTTAGCCTGTGACCTGCTCTTGCAGCCATAGTTTCATTTGCACTCCTGGGTTCACTCCTTATCCACAACTGAGGGGCAGTTAAGAGTCAAACACATAACTGTGGGTATGGAGTCACATGTAGGTCAGATCAGGTAAGGATAGCAGATTTCCCTCCCAAAAGGACATGATTAACCCAGATTCTTTTTTAATGGTGATGGTTACACGGTCATTATTAGACTAGTTTTCAGTTTTAGATATTTTCAAATTCAAATTTCACAAACTGCCACAATCCCCAGGACATTAGCCTCTGGCAAGGACAGCTCCCACCATTTTCTCCTCAGCCAATAGAGGTGGAGGATAGCAACAGTGAGGTTCTCGGCCAATGTGAGCTGAGAGTTCCTTCACCCTGAGATGAGCTCATCCAATGAGGGTTCAGGAGGTGCCAGGTCTCTCTTGTCCTCACCCAATGCTGATAAAGCTGGACCTTCATTGGTGGGGATCTTGGAGCTTGGATTGTCAGTGATGTTTTCTCTGTTCCCCATCCCAGAGCAATGAAGCCAGTTTGAACGTGATAATGAATGAGTGTGACTTTGGGAGGTTTCAAAGATGGTGATGGAATGGTCTCTAAATCCCAGTCATGTCTCTTTCTCTCTTTGTCTCTCTCTCTCTCTCTCTCTCTCTCTCTTTGTGCCTCTCTGTCTCTGTCCTTCTCACTGCCTCCTCCCTGACACCAACTGGAAGAGCCCAGTAGAAGGAGCCAACCCGAGAGCTCCCAGACCAGGTGGAGCCTGTCCCCATTGAGCTGTCAGGGCAGTGACACATCAGAACATTGTTCCTCACCTTTCACTTTCAAGCGTGTTCCTTTTCCAGATCCAAACTTGTCAATATTGAGATCCACACAACAGCAATAGGACCCAGCATCCTTCCAGCTCAGTCCCTCCATCATTATTGAGGCATCTTTGTTGCTGAGGTTCCCCACGAATCTGAATCGATTCCCACCGTCCCGCTGTATCACATTCTCACACAGCTCACCCTGGGAATGGTCTGGACCAGGAGACGTACACTTAAAGATTAAAGCCTGTGTTTCCTCCTTGTACCATAAGATGGAGCCGGTGAGTGTGAGGTGAGTGTCAGGGTGGGTGAAGCTGCAGGGAAAGACAGCGGAGCCTCCTTCTTCAGCCCTCACTCCATCCGCGATTGTCATTGACCAACCATTACCAGAATCTGCTGTGAGGGGAGAGAGAGAGAGAATATAAGACATCAGCACAGACACTAAACAGTGAGGTAAAACATTGAATCTGTTATTTCGTGAGAAAAGGTATGATATGATACAATTGTGGTTTGTGAACAGACTAGTGACAGTGTGGAATGAGCTCTAGGCTGGATACAACAGAGGGCTTTGGGTGGTTTTTGTAAACATCCTGAGGTTAGACTGTGGGGGTTGTTGCTGTTGGTTGAAGAGAGGGTTTGGTGCTTGAGAGTTTTCTGAACTCTCCATTGTTCCAGGAGACCCAGAGTTATCTGAAGAGCAGGACTCAGGGCCCTCCCTGCAGAACATTTTCTATGGCCCATCACTTTCTAATCTATTACCGAGCCAGCCTTCAGCAAACTGGCTCATTAATCAGTCATAGCAGAGGGATGGGGGATGCAGTGGAAGCATTGTGGGGGTGGGGGTGGAGGTGGATACAGAGAGACATGAAGATGGAAGAAAGTAAACTGAAGTAAAAAAGTAAACTCATCATTGTGCGAGAGAACTCCTGTCTCGTTCACGGAAGTTATGGCTGGTAATGATTTAACCTGAGGGTCACTCTGCCTCAGACAAGGGGCAAGGTTGAGAAGATTGGAACTTCATGGTCACCTCAGACAATATGGGAATTAAACATCCCTTGTTGGCATCACTCCACATCACAGACCAACTGTCCAGCCAACTGAGCTAACTGACGATGAGAAGGCAATCCAAGTAAATCCAGAAGGCAGTGTGAATATCGTCAAGTGAGGGCATAAGGGAGTGTGGCATGGTTGGATGGCATTTACTTCTGAGTAAGGCAGACGAGCTGAGGGCGTAGATTAATGAGTGGAGATGAGATATTGTTGTTATCACAGAGACATGGTTGAGGGTGTGACAGGATTGACAGCACAATGTTCTGGGCTATCGCACTGTGAGATTAGACATGTAGGGGTAGGGGGAATGTCAAAGAGGAGGGGGTGTTGCAACATTGATGAAGGAGTTAATCACTGACAGAAGATGGATGATATCTTAGAATGTTCCTCAAATGACGTCACATGGTACAATGTAAAAACAAACCCCATCACGAAACACTGTCTCTTACCATCAAGCAAATTTTGTATCCCACTGGCCTTCTCTCCCTGAATCCCATGCCACCTAACTTCACTAATTAGTCCACCATGTGGAACTTTGACAACAGCTTTACACAAGTTCATGTAAACAATATCTCCCCCTCTGCCCTCACTTGTCTTTTGGTTACATTTTCAAAAAGCTCAGTCAAGTTTGTGACACATGATTTCCCCTGCACAAAGCCACTTTTATGTTTTTCAGGAGCTCCAACACTTCCTCTTCAGTAAAGTGAATTCCTTCAAGACATTAATATTTATTTGCCCGAGTTCCCTTGCGTCAATTTCATTCTCCACAGTAAAAACTGATGCAAAATATTTGTTTAGGATATCCCCCCCTCTCCTCTGGTTCTACACATAGATGACCTCATTGATCTTGAAGAGGCCCTATTCCCTCCCTGGATGCTCTCTGGCTTCTAATGACTTTGTAGAATATCTTTGACTTATGCTCAGCCTGATCAGCTGAGGTTATCTGATGTCCACTTTTTACCCTCCTGATATCCCTCATAAGAATGCCCCTACAGGCCTTATACTCTTCAAGAGATTCACTTGATCCCAGTTGTCTACACCTAATACATGACTCTCTCGTACCAAATCCAATGTGGCCTCACCTCTTGTATCTTTGTCCATACATCTCCGACCCCTTCCCATCACACTTTGATTATCATTCACCTCTTCACTACCATGCATTATCTGCTCTCTCTTTTTTTTTGATTGGTTGACAGGAAAACTAATAAAATATGGATAATTATGAGTGCTCAAATAGGATAGGCAAGAAGGTCCTTTCTTCATTCATACTGTGGTCAGTAAACAGGAAAGATAGATTTAAGGTCGGAGATAGAAGTGGGAGGAGACTTAACAGATTCTTCCTCATGGAGAGGTTAATAAGAGTCTGGAACACACTGCCTGAAAGGGCGGTTGAGTTACAAACGCTGCTAACATTTGTACTTCAATGTTCATTTGCATCTCTATTTGCCTCTTCAGTAGCCTGCACCTCTGCTCTGTCATTTCTATTTTCCGAATCCCTGCAGTGTGAAAACAGGAGATTTGACCCAACAAATCCACATTGACCCTCTGAACAGCATCCCTTTTTTATTATTTTCAAAATTCCCTCCAACTGAGTCCCACCTCCCACCGCGATCTCCACTCCACTAATTTCATTAAAGCCCTCAATAAGTTGGTTAAGAAGGCTTTTAGATGGAGAGCAGCAAAATGGGAGAAGTCGAGTGAGGTCATTGTTGACTGATACAGACATGATGACCCAAAATGGCCTCCTTCTACGCTGTAAATGTCTAAGATTCATGAATCTACAAGGAAAACATGAAGGAATAAATCATCACGCTCGGAATAGTCAATTGTCACTGCTTTCATTTTTGATAAAACAAATGATTTCTCCCTGATGTAGAAACCGCAGTGAAGGAAAAGGCACATCGTGCTGAGCAGGAACAGTTTGGGAACTAAATACCAGACAGCAACAGACCATCAAGGAGGAGGCAATTCCATGATGAACAAAGTGGATTTGAAAGGTCAGTATTAGAAAGTACTTACTGTGACCCCGTACTGAGACTGACAGCAGGACTGCAGAAAGACAAACATAGAGAGACCTCATCGTTAATACTTCACCATTTCATCCTTCTCACTCGCTTACTCTTGTCCTTTTACAGAAAAATACAGAAGTTACTTGACTTCCTGCCAAATAAATGTGAGGCAATCATACACGATACGAACAACAAACGGGAAGTCTGTGTACGGTCAGTAGGAGCTGAGAGAATGACAAAGCTATTATAAAACTGAGGCGCCAACCACAGCAACCGTTGAGAAAGGGAGATGTTACATCAGCTTCCAACACAAATCTCAAAATCAACAGCTTCAGCATCAGTTGGGGCAGGACAGTGTTAGAGACAGAATAAAGCTCTTTCAACACCATCTCCATCAAACACTCCCAGGACAGCCACAGCTCGGGGTTGGATCCAGAGTAAAACTCCTTCTACTTTTTAAAATTGAAATTAACCAGAAGGAAAGCACCTTGACATTAAAACTATGACGCCTCATGTTAACAATTTCTGCCCTGGGAAAAAGTCTCTGGCTATCAACTCTATCTATGCCTCTCATTATCTTATACACCTCAATTAGGTCCCCTCTCTTCCTTCTTTTTTCCAATGAAAAAAGTCCAAGCTCAGTCAACCTCTCTTTGTAAGATAAGCCCTCCATTCCAGGCAGCACCCTGGTAAACCTCCTCTGAACCCTCTCCAACGCATCCACATCTTTCCTATAATACGTAAAAGCAATGACTGCAGATGCTGGAAACCAGATTTTGGATTAGTGGTGCTGGAAGAGCACAGCAGTTCAGGCAGCTTGTCCTACCTGCCTATCTTCTTTTCCACCTATCCACTCCACCCTCCTCTCTGACCTATCACCTTCATCCCCTCCCCCACTCACCTATTGTACTCTATGCTACTTTCTCCCCACCCCCACACTCCTCTAGCTTATCTCTCCATGCTTCTGGCTGTCTGCCTTTATTCCTGATGAAGGGCTTTTGCCCGAAACGTCAATTTTGCTGCTCCTCGGATGCTGCCTGAATTGCTGTGTTCTTCCAGCACCACTAATTCAAAATCTTTCCTATAAATGGGGCGACCAGAACTGGACACAGTATTCCAAGTGCAGTCGAACCAAAGTTTTATAGAGCTGCAACAAGATCTCACGGCTCTTAAACTCAATCCTGTCTTTAATCCTGTACTCAACTTTCAAGTTCAACCTTCCAAAATGCATCACTTCACATTTATCCAGGTTGAACTCCATCTGCCACCTCTCAGCCCATCTCTGCATCCTGTCAATGTCACGCTGCAGCCTACAACAGTCCTCGATACTGTCAACAACACCTCCAAACTTTGTGTCATCTGCAAACTTGCTAACCCATCCTTCAATCTCCTCATCCAAGTCATTGTTAGAAATTACAAAGAGTAGAGGCCCAAGAACAGAGCCCTATGGAACACCGCTCACCTCCAGGCAGAATACCTTCCTTCCACTACCACTCGCTGTCTTCTGTCGACCAGCCAATTCTGTATCCAGACAGCTAAATTTCCCTATATCCCATTCCTCCTGACCTTCTGAACGAGCCTACCATGGGGAACCTTATCTAAAGCCTGACTGAAGTCCATATATACCACATTTACTGCTCGACCCTCATCAACTTGTCTCGTAACATCCTCAAAGAACTCAATAAGTTTTGTGAGGCATGACCTGCCCCTCACAAAGCCATGCTGACTGCATTTAATCAAACCATGCTCTTCCAGATGGTCATAAATCCTATCCCTTAGAATCCTTTCTAACACCTTGCAGACGATAGACGTGAGACTGACTGGTCTGTAATTGCCGGGGATTTCCCTATTTCCTTTCTTGAAGAGTGGAATTACATTTGCCTCTCTTCAGTCCTCAGGTATGACTCTGGTGGAGAGCGAGAATGCAAAGATCTTCGCAAGCTGTGAAGCAATCACATTTCTCACTTCCCAAAGCAGCCGAGGACAAATCTGGTCTGGCCCTGGCGCCTTGTCAATCTTCATGTTTGTCAAAATTTTCAGCACATCAGCTTCCTCAATCTCTATCCATTCCAGCATGTGTACCTGCTCCTCAATGATTTCATTCACTACAAGGTCCTTTTCTTTAGTAAAGACAGAAGCATAAACTCATTTAGGGCCTCCCCTACCTCCTCAGACTCTATACACAAGTTCCCTATGCTATCCCTGATCAGCCCTACTCTTTCTTTGATCATTCTCTTATTGCTCACATACGTGTAAAATGCCTTTGGATTCTCCCTAATCCTTCCTGCCAAGCCTTTCTCATACCTCCTCCTAGCTCTCCTCAGATCATTTTTGAGCTCTTTCCTCGCCTGCCTGTAATCCTCTAGAGCTGAGCAAGACCCTTGCTTCCTCCACCTTTCGTAAGCCGCCTTCTTTCTTCTGATGAGAAGCGCCTCCGCTCTCGTCATCCAAGGTTCCTTTATCTTACCCCTTCTTGCCTGTCTCAGAGGAACACAGTTATGCATCACTCACAACAACTGATCCTTAAACACTCTCCACATGTCTATAGTGCCCTTTCCATGGAACAATTGCTCCCAGTCCATGCTCCCCAACTCACGCCTGATAGTATCATATTTCCTTTTCCCCAATTAAATATCCTCCCATTGTGCCTGCTTCTCTTCTTCTCCATAGCTATGTAGCATGTGGGGCAGTTGTGGTCACTATCACCAAAATGCTTTCCCACCACAAGATCTGTCACCTGCCCCGGCTCATTGCCGTGCACCAAATCCAAAATGGCCTCTACCCTTGTCGGCCTGTCAATGTACTGAGGTAGGAAACCCTCCTGAACACCCCTTACAAAAACAGCTTCATTCAAATCTTCTGCTCGAAGGAGGTTCCAATCAATATTGGGAAAGTTAAAGTCACCCATTACAACAACCCGACAACATTCATTCTTTTCCAAAATCTGCCGTCCTATGCTTTCTTCAATCTCCCTGCTGCTATTGGGGGGCCTGTAGTAAACCCCTAATGAGGTGACTGCTCCCTTACTGTTCCTAATTTCCACCCATACTGACTCAATAGGCAGACCCTCCTCGACAATGGTAACTTCTGTAGCTGTGATACCCTCTCTGATTAGCAGTGCTACACCCCCTCCTCTTTTTCCCCCCTCCCTATTCTTTTTAAATGTTCTAAACCCTGGAACATCCAGCAACCATTCCTGCCCCTGAGAAACCCACATCTCTGTTATGGCCACAACATCACAGCACCAGGTACTGATCCATGCCCTAAGCTCATCACTTTTATTCCTGATGCTCCTTGCATTCAAGCAAACATACTTTAACCAATCCCTTGGTTCTTTCCCAGGAAATACCTTCCCACTGGCTGTGCTACCTCTTGCTATTGCCTCATCTCCATCAGCTCTCACCACCGGTGTATAGCTCAGGTTCCCACCCCACCTGCCATACTGGTTTAAACCCTCCTGAACCACTCGAGCAAACCTTCCACCCAGGACATTGGTCCCCTTCCAGTTCAGGTGCAACCCGTCCTTCATGTACAGGTCTCACCTTCCCCAGAAGACATCCCAATTATCTACATATCTGAAGCCCTCCCTCCGACACCAGCTGCGCAGCCATGGGTTAAGCTGTGCCTGCTCCCTGTTCCTCGCCTCGCTATCTCATGGCACCAGTCGTAAACCTGAGAACACTACCCTATTCGTCCTGCTCTGCAGCTTCCACCCTAACATTTTATATCCTCAATCCTATTCCTGGCTATATCATTGGTGCCAATATGTAACATGATTTCTGGTTGTTCGCCCTCCTCTTTCTGAATCCAAATGGCTAGTTCTCCCTGTATTCCATGAGATCTAACCTTGCTCACCAGTCTCCCATGGGGAACCTTGTCGAATGCCTTACTGAAGTCCATATAGATCACATCTACCGCTCTGCCCCATCAATCCTCTTTGTTACTTCTTCATGCCTTAGGATCTCCCTTGCTCTCTTTGTTTTCACACTGTCCCTTGCTCAAGACTCTTGGTCTCTCTTTATCTTGCATTCTCCCACCCGAGTCTCTTGGTGTCTCTTTGTCTCATACTGTCACGTGCCGGGCACCCCCTGTCCACCCCGACCTGTAATTCTGTCTCAGCCTGCTCACTCCAATTAAACGTTTTTTTTGCCCTGGCTTTTCATGCACCAAGTGCCTCATAATCTAAGAGGGGTGGTACATCAAATTTTGCTCACCCACATCACGGCTTCAAGCTGAGATTCCTCGTTGTCTCGTCAATCTGTAGGAGCGAGAACCCAGACTGGAGACAGAGTCAGGAGGCAGACAGGATTCAGGGACGTGGCTGACTTTTATTCAATCAGAAACTGGTGAATGCACGGAGAGGGCCAAAGGATCATCCCCGAATCTGGCTTCAACGTGAGAACACAATCGATCCCTTAACCTGCAGCTCGGGCCGGAAGAGAGATCAATGACACACTCTGATTTTTGCAGTCAAAAACAGTCTTTTTATACAATGTGTTACAATGATCATACCCAAAATAGTTGCTGTGCCCTCCCATTCCCCTCCATCGGACCACTCCTGTAAAACACCTGATCAATGATGGGCATTCCTCTAGATAATCCTGGGTTTCCTTTGTCTTTTAACAATCATTGTTTTCTCTAGGCTGGGGATTTTTCAATGTTGTATTCCAAAGTTAATAGCTGTTCTCTTTTGGTCATGTCCCAGGTTTGTTGATCTCTGAGAACTCCTTGAATTCTATTGTTCATTGTATTTGCTATCTCTATCAAATTTTATTCTTCTTTTTCGATAAAATACACTTGATTCTGGTATAAAATTTGCAATATTCAAATTTTGTACCTACTCCTACTGTTAACACTCTTTAGCTAATGAGACAAGATATGCCAAGCATTTCTTCAATGTTTTCTCTCAGTGTTTTTATTATAAAGTTTTATAATTCTGTTTAAACCCAGCACAGGATTGGATACAGAGTCATGTTCCTTCTACTTTTTAAAACTGAAAATAACTTGAAGGAAAGCACCCTTGACATTATCTCCATCAAACACTCCCAGGGCAGGAACATCACAAGGTCTGATATAGAATGAGGCAATCCCTACTCTTTCAAAACTGAAAGGAAATGGAAAATAAAGATCCCTTAAAAATGTCCCCATCTAACAATCCCAGGACAGGAAGAGCACAGGATCAGATAAAGAGTTTCGCTCCTTCTCTCTGGTAATCCAGATCCCCCCGTATTGCTGAAGGGACAGTGACTGGGGACACAGATGGAGGCTGCTATCCTGGACTGTCCGTCCTGACCACACATTGTGGGGACAAGGGGTGAGCCAGGGTCACAGATCTCTGCTGAGTTAATCACTAATCCATGTGGAGAAAGATACAAATTCAGTGAGTCTGGTTTGACTTTAAAACCAAGCACAGGTCTAAATAGAACAAAGAAATCAGTTGTGGATGCTGAAGCCAGTGTGTGGTTTGCATGTTATTTCTTTAGTTTCCATACTTTCCTTCTCAGACCCCTGACGCTTTGGGCTGTATCTTGTGTCGTTTTGGTAAGTCCAAGCAGCACTAAGATTTTTTGAGCATTGTTACCTGCCTCTCTCTCATTCCAGGAGAAAAACAACCTGCAAAGGGGCAGAAAGAGTCAAGACGGAGAGTGTGCTGCTGATCATTCGGTTCCTCATCCCTTATGTGGAGAGCATCCTGACTCTGACTGCCCCGAGCAGGGCCAGGACAGATCGGAGGCTGCACTCGGCTGGGTGTACCAGGAGCCCCTGAGAAAGGCTGTCTCCCTGACTCAACTGTGGACGACTAACAACTATAACAAGCTTCCTGTGTCTGTGCTAAATGCTAACTGTGACAGGTGGGAGGGCACTATCTCCACCACAATGACATTATATTGATAATTTTAAAACAACGAGTATAAAGAGACATTGCAATACCCACAGCGATATGTCCAGCCAGCGATATGTCCACTTGGCATTGCAGGAGCTGCAGTGCATCATTCAGGGGATGACATTTTAATGACAATCAGCACACTTCCTTTGGAGATTTGGTTTTTATTTTTACAACATTCTTGGGTTATTAATTAAATCAATTTGATTTCATGGATTGTCAAAAAGAAAGAGCACAAAGATTAATTTGCTGAAAGTGTCTGGGTGTTCAGACTTTATGCTGTCCATGGGAAAATGCTGAGATCCATTATTAAGGAGGTGGTATCAGGATTTAGATAATCACAATGCAATCAGGCAGAGTCAACATGGTTTGTTGAAAGGGAAATAATGTTTTATGAATTTATTAGAGTTCTTTAAGGAAGTGACAATCAACATGGAGAAAGGGATCGCTGTAGAATACCAGGATTTACAAAACGTGTTCAGAAAATGTTTATTATGTGTTGATGGGATATGGGACGTGGGTTGGGCCAGCATTTATTACCAATAGGTTCATGAATGTCCTTCAAGGAACGGAATCTGCTGTCTTTCCCAGGTCAGGCCTGTGTCTGGATTTGGTTCGACACAATGTGGTTAATTGTTTGAGCTGAATCTTGCATTGCTTTGTTGGTGTACAAGTTGCCTCAGGATTTTTGGAGAGACTCCCGCTGTGAGGACAAGTGAGACTTCTCACTTCATCTTACCAAATGCACATCATTACCTACCCCGTTCCTGTGGCATCCCGCACATCCAATTCTATCCCGATTTTACCAAGAGCTATTCCTGAAACAACTCACCACTCACCAGGAAACCACTGAAAGACCAGGATCCCATGTGCCCTCACCACATTCAGTGCAGACAATTGTTAAATAAAACCTGAAAGAACTGTGGATGCTGTAAATCAGAAACAAAAAGGGAAGTTGTTGGAAAAGCTCAGCAGGTCTGACAGCATCTGTGAAGAGAAATCAGGATTAATGTTCCGGGTACGGTGACCCTTCCTCAGACTATTGTTACACTGACATGAGAGATGATGTCAGCACCATTGGGTGTTGCACAAATAATGGTTCATCTTTGGCCAACATTCACCTCTTTCTAAGTCTGTGACAATTAGCATCTGCATCATTGAGGAGCCAGTGTTCAATTGGCAACACCAATGGCAAGGTGCCAATTACTCTGACCCAGCAGATGACCCCTTTCCATGTGTGCTCTGCGTGGTTTGCAAACGGATGATGAAATGACTGCAAATTAAATGTAACTGGAGTTTGCAAACACCTGCTTCATGTAATTGATCCTTCAATGTCCTGGCATCCAGTAGAGGTGGATCCCAGGCTTTTACTGTCAGAGTGACATTGTCCCCATCTATCCTGGGTCACTGGCCCAGCCATTTCCCAGTTCCATTTCATATTTAGAGAGTGGTAAGTGCTGGCAGGGAATGCAGTTCACGGTGGACACTGTCAGCATTGGGCTCTGCCAGATCACTAGGTACACGGTTTCACACCTCCATGTCCCCTTTATACCTCACACTACCTGACAGACCCTGTCCACACATTTTCAGATGTGAAGCCCCACCACAATGAACTTCATCAATGACTGTCCTGCCTGCCCCGAGCCCTGACATTACACCTCAGTGATGTCTACTCTGCCCCTCTACATTCCCCCAGTGGAGGCCATGAAGGTGGTCACTGACAACGTGAGCCACTCCCCCACCCCATGGCCTGACATACCCTCTGGTGCTGATCCATATTCATCCCCCTCCCCCCATACACCTTGAGATGCCCTCGCCGACCATCATTCTTGTCCCAACCTCCACAGGTCCCTCTGCCTTTCCCCACCAGGCCTCAACTCCCCCACCCCTTTCAGCAATGATTCCATCTCTGTGCCTCCAGAACGATCAATGGACCAGTCCGTAGGACTGTATTCACCCCAAAATCTCTGAGTGACTTTGACTGACAGCCCCTGGAGCATGACTGGTCAGACCCCTAACCACTCCCGGACTAACAACACGAGGTTCTCCTGACTGAAGCTGCTGGCTCCACAGCACTGACTGTCACCCTCTCCCTGGACTGCAGGCAGACAGATTTGCTAATGGTGCCTGGCCTGAGCAGGTGACTCCTTCATTTAACTGGCCTGAGGTCCAGCCCCACTCAGTTTCTGACAAGGCCATCTAGTTCAATAGACATGCAGTGTGTTTGCTTGTGTGGGCAGCTGGCACATGCTGCAGGTGTTAGACTGAAGGGTGCAGCATCTGTAGAGAGAAAGCAGAGTTAATGTTTCAGGGCCAATGATCATTGTTCAGAACTGATTAAAGCTGGGAAAAGGTTGGTATGTCTGTCAACGAAGGGGTGGAGGGAAGGAGAAGGAGTAAATGATAGCTGAAGATAGAACCGAGAGAGAGAGAGAGAGAGAGAGAGAAATCTGACAGGCAAATGGAATGGTAAAGGTCAGCCTGGAAGAATAAACAGCTGCTAATGGGGACCACTAGTGGCTGACCATGGATTATTTGTGGTCGTAGTCCATCTGCAAACAAGGCTTGGTGATTAAACCCCGAGATGGAGCCTGGTCCAATCAAGGAGCTGCGTGCCTGTCCCTCTGCCTGCAATAATCTTTCAATGTTAATTGCCCTCAATGTGGGTCTGTGCTTCCAAAGTGACCCGTCAATGTATCAGAGAGCTGCCATGAAGATGGAGAGGGGTTGGTAAATGTCGGGATGCCAATGTCTGTGGATGATGTGTGTGGACGATGCATGTGGATCATTCCCTGAGACGCTATTTGTTGGTGAGCAGCGGGGAGGCTCCTCACAGCTAATGGTGAGCTGAAGTCTCCAGGTACCTGCTCTGTCCTCCATGTTAAGGATTCAGAGTCTCGATTAGAGTGTTGCTGGGAAAGCGCAGCAGGTCAGGCAGCATCAAAGGAACAGGAGAATCGACGTTTCGGCCATAAGCCCTTCTAGCTTGTTCGGCATGTTTGGTAAGACAGGAAGCTGAATGTTAGTCAGTAAGGTTCGGGCAGTAATAAGACATTTAAAAAGTTATAATGCCCCTTAATTCCTAATTTGCTCCTGCCCAGTGAGAGACCTGCCTCACTGCTCAGCAAATCCATAAAAGATGCAGCGAGATGCTCCCGATACTGGGATAGACCTCAACGCACTTCTCATCTGATTCCACCACAAATTTGACCTTGGCTCATCACTCAGGCCCCTGTAAGATTCCACCCATAATCTCAGCAGCATTAGCTGTGACAACAGGGGGAGGCCCACATGAACCAGTGGTGACTATTCAAAGTTCTCCCTGGTGACCTGCTCAATGTTTATCCATGAATCATTGTCATAGAGTCATAGAGTCATAGAGATGTACAGCATGGAAACAGACCCTTTGGTCCAACCCGTCCATGCTGACCAGATATCCCAACCCAATCTCGTCCCACCTGCCAGCACCCGGCCCATACCCCTCCAAACCCTTCCTATTCATATACCCATCCAAATGCCTCTTAAATGTTGCAATTGTACCAGCCTCCACCACTTCTTCTGGCAGCTCATTCCATACACGTTCCAACAATCTGTGTGAAAAAGTTGCCCCTTAGGTCTCTGTTATATCTTTCCCCTCTCACCCTGAAACTATGCCCTCTCGTTCTGGACTCCCCGACCCCAGGGAAAAGACTTTGTCTATTTATCCTATCCATGCCCCTTATAATTTTGTAAACCTCTGTAAGGTCACCAATCAGCCTCCGACATTTCATGGAAAACAGCCCCAGCCTGTTCAGTCTGTCCCTGTAGCTCAAATCTTCCAATCGTGGCACATCCTTGAAATCTTTTCTGAACCCTTTCAAGTTTCACAACATCTTTCTGATAGGAAGGAGACCAGAATTGAATGCAATATTCCAACAGTGGCCTCACCAATGTCCTGTACAGCTGCAACATGACCTCCCAACTCCAATACTCAATGCTCTGACCAATAAATGAAAGCATACCAAATGCCTTCTTCACTATCCTATCTACCTCTGACTCCACTTTCAAGGAACTGTGAACCTGGACTCTAAGGTCTTTTTGTTCAGCAACACTCCCCAGGACCTTACCATTAAGTGTATAACTCCTGCTCAGATTTGCTTTCCCAAAATGCAGCACCTCGCATTTATTTGAATTAAACTCCATCTGCCACTTCTCAGCCCATTGGCCCACTTGGTCCAGATCCTGGTGTAATCTGAGGTAACCTTCTTCGCTGTCCACTACACCTCCAATTTTGGTGTCATCTGCAAACTTACTAACTGTACTTCTTATGCTCACATCCAAATCATTTATGACAGTATTTTGTCATTTAAATGACAAAAAGTAGAGGACCCAGCACCGGTCCTTGTGGCACTCCACTGGTCACAGGACTCCAGTCTGAAAAACAACCCTCCACCACCACCCTCTGTCTACTATCTTTGAGCCAGTTCTGTATCCAATTGACTATCTCTCCCTGTATTCCATGAGATCTAACCTTGCTCACCAGTCTCCCATGGGGAACCTTGTCGAACGCCTCACTGAAGTCCATATAGATCACATCTACCGCTCTGCCCTCATCAATCCTCTTTGTTCCTTATTCAAAAAGCTCAATCAAGTTTGTGAGACATGATTTCCCACGCACAAAGCCATGTTGACTATCCCGAATCAGTATTTGCCTTTCCAAATACATGTACATCCTGTCCCTCAGGATTCCCTCCAAGAACATGCCCATCACTGAGGTCAAGCTCACTGGTCTATAGTTCCCTGGCTTGTCTTTACCGCCCTTCTTAAACAGTGGCACCACGTTTGCCAACCTCTAGTCTTCCGGCACTTCACCTGTGACTATCAATGATGCAAATATCTCAGCAAGAGGCCCAGCAATCACTTCTCTAGCTTCCCACAGAGTTCTAGAGCACACCTGATAAGGTCCTAGGGATTTATCCACCTTTATGCATTTTCATGACTTCCAGCACTTCCTCCTCTGTAATCTGGACATTTTGCAAGGTGTCACCATCTATTTCCCCACATTCTATATCTTCCATGTCCTTTTTCACATTAAATACTGCTGCAAAATACTCAATTAATATCTCCCCTTTTTTCTGCGGCTCCACACAAAGGCCGCCTTGCTGATCTTTGAGGGGCCCTGTTCTCTCCCTAGTTACCCTTTTGTCAATAAAACTAATAACTGGTTGTTTGCATATTGCTGTTTGTTGAGAAATGAAAACAGAAGAAAGAGACTGAAAGGAATAAATGTTTTTTTAAACTTAAATTGGAAGTTTGCAAATTGTCTGGAACAATTTAAAATCTGCAAAATGAGACTCAGTGATTTTAATTATTGCCTTTCTAGGGCAGAGAGATTGAGGGTCAAGCTCATTAACATGATATAAATGTGCATGTTTCCATTTCTTCATGCTCCCTGAGTGATCCAGAAAACCATTATTAAAAACACCCTCGACACAGCTGGATATCCAGCACAATCTTCTCAAGGAATAAGCAATAAAAGCTGACCCACATCAAGGGAAAGACATTGATAGAGATACAGAAAATGTATATAGAACGTACCGATACAGCACACACATACGTCAATCCCATATTACATATAGATGGAGATCGTTACACCTCACTGAGGTAGCAGATTGGAAATCAAGCCTCACTCTTTCTGGGGTCATGCAAAATGGTGAAGCTTTTTTTAGAAGTTCACAACATTCTCCAATTTACTTGGCGTTTTCGATCCAAGTTGACAGAAAGCACAGACCAGGTTTCTGTACTTACAAGGATTACTATTTATTACAAATAAATTCACTCTACTTCCAGAGAAATAATAACAAACTATTAACAACTACTTATCACAACTCTAAGATCCTCATAAACCCCACTTTAAATGTGCATGTGTACAAGGTAGTTTCAGTGGTCCTATACACAGGATCTGTCGAAATGATTCTCATGATAGATCAAAAAGTTCATTCTTTGTCTTCCTTCTCTGGATGCTGCCAATGGTTTACAATGTATACAGAGTGGCTTATAAAAGGTCATACTTACCCACTAAAGGTCAGAGCTTACTGCAACTACTGGAGTAAAGGAAGATCAGTTGTTTTCCTTCAATTTAAAGTAGCTTTTACTGCAGGAAATGGAGCTGATGATAAACAATTCCTCAGATGGTGGAGGTCTGATGGCTTCTCACTGTCTTGTTCATATCCACAAACTGTTTAGTTACCTGGAACCAATCACAAAGTATTTGGCAGCAAGAAGATCTTTGTCAGTGATTACTGGTCATTCGTCCACAGACCAATCAGATACTTGTTGCCAGCTGAATCTCCATTTGTACACACCCTTTGTGTCCAGCTCATCTGCACCTTCTTCCGCTACTGTCTGACCCAGCAGCTGTGTAAACAGTACGCACAATGAGTGTCAGGTTACTTGCTTTCAAAAACATGCAGTAACCCTTAAACAATCCTTGGCTTTCAAACAATTCTGATGTGTTTCAGTCCACAATTAAAATTACACCAAGATAAAAAGGCACAGAACTAAAACAAGTACTTTTGAAGCATAATAATGTCATGTTTTCAAGCTGGTGAATCCCATGAAGTTCCTTGAATTTGATCTGGGAAACAATGCAATCTCAGTTACACAGGGTCAGTACTTATTCACTCCTAATGTGTGTTCACCGCAGCTGCATAGGTTACATCCACTGGAAAAATACAGAAATCGAACTGATTATAATTATAATTTTAGTTTGAGAGTAATTACAGTAATTACATCAGTCAGTGTCAGAGTAATTGGGAAAAAGGAAATATTTACTTCATCAGTTGAACATTTTTCCCCTCATTCTTTTTCTGACCCTCACAAAAACATTGGGAGAGACAAACCTTTTGAGAGACAGTTATGTATTATGTAATAGGGTAACAGAGAGTCTGTTTGCTTTCTGATTGGTGCAGTAAAATCACACCACAAGAAAGATGGACAGGTTGATCGGCCAATGACAACAGGATCGTGGGGAGGGAATGAGGCTTTAAGGTCATGTGATTAAATCTCCATAAACCAGCCACCCAGAGTTGGGATCTCAAATAACAAGAAAATGGATCACCGAAGCCAAACTAGCACTGTCCCACACATGGGAGAACGGGCTTTCGGGATTGGGAAATGAGAAAGGATTAGGATTAGGATTTTGACATGACAAACCTGACTCACTCTTTTCTGAATCAGCAACCAGGAGAGTCTTCTCACCTTGAACTGAAAGAGAACAGTGTGTTAGTGAGGAGGACGTATTTTAAATGTTTAGAAACATCAATGTGGAAAAAAGTATGTAGCTGGTTCCCTTTTCTATTGCTGTCAAACACGATGCTGGCATAGGTACAGGAATCAGGCTGAGCTGTAATACAAACAGTATCCACTCTGAAACTGCCTTACTGCATTAGCTTTCTGACTCTAGAATCAAAGAATCGTACAGAATCCTGGATTCACATCACAGCTTTACCATTGGAAAATGTTCGATGAACTGCATGAGAATCAGACATCAAACCATATTCTGAGTTATTTGGACAGATGGTGTTCCAACACGCATGTCTTAAGGAGCGACTTAAGTGGGGGAAAGAGAGTTGGAGAGGTTTGGACAGGGATTCTCACAGTCTTGGAGATTGAAAATTAGATCCCAGTGATGTTACTATTACAGTCCGGTGAAACCACCACCACACATCTCTCTCTAATGAGAGAACAGCCCGATGCCCTCTGGGACTATGGTGAGTTTACAGGAAGGGATATGGAGGGGCCAGATTTGGAAATATTGTGAGTATATGAGGATGACAGACCCAATGCTGTGGAAGAATTTGAACCTGAGAAGGACAATCTTTAATTTTATGCCTTTTTCAACTCACGAGCCATTCTGGGCACCACACTTTGGGAAGGATATTCTGACCTGAGAAAGAGTGTGGTGCAGAATGATGACTTCAGGTCTCACAGAGTTAAATTACAAGGTGTGGGATCACAAATTATGTTTGTATCTAGAAATTCTCTAGAAAAGAAGAGCATAAACGATCTTTCCACATTCTCCAAGTCGGGAAGTCTCAGATGCCTTCCCATGGGGGTTCCTGATTCCATGATGCTGCCTGACCTGCTGTGCTGTTCCAGCAATAAAGTTTCAACTTTGATCTCCAGCATCTGCAGACTTCACTTTCTCCTCGAAGATTTCAACCTACTGCGAATCCTCTTACAAGGATGCCTTCCTTGAAGAAGCTCTCTGCCTCTCTCTACAAAGATTTCAGTGAGTCCCTCTCTCACTGCACACCCCAGGTCATCTCCTCTGCACAGAAGCTCTTCAGCCATATTCTGAAGCAGACTCGTTACCACAGCCATATCTCCTTTCTCAGCACCTGCCTACGGAACCGACTGATCCCCCATGGACTCCAGATCACCTTCCGACCAACACAATTTGGACCCAACCAGGACAACCAGTACCTGCAACAAATCCGCAGCCTCCAGCAACGGACCTCCCTCCGGATCCTCCACTCCCCGCTTGCAGCCATGCGCCGGTACCTACACTCCCTGCAGCTCGACCTACCCCAGCTCAGGACAACTCTCTCACAGACCTGTAAAGGACCTCTACTGTTCTTCATTTACAGAAGAATCCATAGACTGAACAAACAGTTCTTTCTAGCCATATCGGAAATTAAAGGCAGTAAGTACCAAAACCTTTCATGCACTTACCCCCAAACTCCGGATTCCTCAACTGTTCCAGAAACTTCCATCGGCCTCCCAAACCAGTCCGGCGCCATTACACACGCGGCCGCTACAGCGCCCGCGGCAATAGCCGCAGACGCCGCCGCCGATGACGTCACTTCCGCCCCCACCGACCTCGCAACCTTCATGATCGCGGCCCAAACAACCGCCTCCGGGATCGCCGCACAGACAACCTGCTCTGCGATCGTCATGAAGACAATCGCCAACAGATTGACGACCTCCGCGGCTATGGGGAAGAACTCTGTCTCCGTGGTCGCCGCAGCTACTTCCGCCCCCAGTGACGTCAGCAATCTACATTTGGACCACATCGCCGCATGTGTCTCCGCCACCCCGCTGCGTTCCGTCACCACGCCTAACCCCGCCCCCCCGCCGCGTTCCGTCACCACGCCTAACACCGCCCCCCCGCTGCGTTCCGTCACCGCGCCTAACACCGCCCCCCCGCTGCGTTCCGTCACCGCGCCTAACTCCGCCCCCACGCCGCGTTCCGCCACCGCGCCTAACCCCGCCCCCCGGCCGAGTTCCGTCACCGCGCCTAACCCCGCCCCCCGGCCCAGTTCTGTCACCGCGCCTAACCCCGCCCCCCCCGCCGGTCTCCATCACCATGTCCAACTCCGCCCCCATGCCGAACTCTGTCCCTGCCCCCAGGCCTAACCCCGCCCCCACATCCAGCTCCAGTCCCACACCAGGTCCTAGCTCCCCGCCCTGCCGTGTGTTCACCATCACTCCAGACTTGCCCCTCTCTGAGGATGAACGATCAGTCCTCAGCAGAGGTCTCACCTTCGTTCCCACACGTTCTCGGGTCAATGAATTCAATACACGGAGTGACATCGAACAATTCTTCCGCCGCCTTCGCCTCCGTGCCTTCTTTTTCAATCAAGACTCTCGCCCACCCTCTGACGACCCCTTCTCCCACCTCCAACACACCCCGTCCACCTGGACACCCCGTGCTGGCCTCCTACCTGCCCTCGACCTCTTCATAGCAAACTGCCGCCGCGATATTAACCGCTACCTGAACTCCCACACCCCTCCCACCCACTCCAACCTCTCACCCTCGGAACGCGCAGCCCTCCACTCCCTCCGTTCCAACCCCAACCTCACCATCAAACCAGCTGACAAGGGAGGCGCAGTAGTAGTTTGGCGCACTGACCTTTACACCGCTGAGGCCAAACGCCAGCTCGCAGATACCTCCTCCTACTGCCCCCTTGACCATGACCCCACCCCCCACCACCAAACCATCATCTCCCAGACCATCCATAACCTCATCACCTCAGGGGATCTCCCATCCACCGCCTCCAACCTCATAGTCCCACAACCCCGCACCTCCCGCTTCTACCTCCTGCCCAAAATCCACAAACCTGACTGCCCTGGACGACCCATCGTCTCAGCCTGCTCCTGCCCAACCGAACTCATCTCGGCATACCTCGACACGGTCCTGTCCCCATTAGTCCAAGAACTCCCCACCTACGTTCGTGACACCACCCACGCCCTCCACCTCCTCCAGGATTTCCGCTTCCCCGGTCCCCAACGCCTCATCTTCACCATGGACATCCAGTCCCTGTACACCTCCATCCCCCATCACGAAGGACTCAAAGCACTCCGCTTCTTCCTTTCCCGCCTTACCACCCAGTACCCTTCCACCGACACCCTCCTTCGACTGACCGAACTGGTCCTCACCCTGAACAACTTCTCTTTCCAATCCTCCCACTTTCTCCAAACAAAAGAAGTAGCCATGGGCACCCGCATGGGCCCCAGCTATGCCTGCCTCTTCGTAGGATATGTGGAACAATCCATCTTCCGCAACTACACTGGCCCCACCCCCCATCTTTTCCTTCGCTACATAGATGACTGTATCGGCGCTACCTCGTGCTCCCACGAGGAGGTTGAACAGTTCATCCACTACACTAACACCTTCCACCCCGACCTCAAATTCACCTGGACAGTCTCGGACTCCTCCCTCCCCTTCCTAGACCTTTCTGTTTCTATCTCAGGCGACCGAATCAACACGGACATCTACTACAAACCAACCGACTCCCATAGCTACCTGGACTACACCTCCTCCCATCCTGCCCCCTGCAAAAACGCCATCCCATTCTCCCAATTCCTTCGTCTCCGCCGCATCTGCTCCCAGGAGGACCAGTTCAAAATACGTACAACACAGATGGCCTCCTTCTTCAAGGACCGCAATTTCCCCCCCGACGTGGTCGACGGTGCCCTCCACCGCATCTCCTCCACTTCCCACTCCTCCGCCCTTGAGCCCCGCCCCTCCAACCGCCACCAGGACAGAACCCC
This sequence comes from Chiloscyllium plagiosum, assembly GCF_037043375.1. Taxonomy (NCBI): domain Eukaryota; kingdom Metazoa; phylum Chordata; class Chondrichthyes; order Orectolobiformes; family Hemiscylliidae; genus Chiloscyllium; species Chiloscyllium plagiosum. The sequence continues at coordinate 152,124,637 of NW_028270140.1, forward strand.
ACTGGTCCTCACCTACCACCCCACCAATCTCCATGTACAGCGCATCATCCGCCGTCACTTCCGCCACCTCCAAACTGACCCCAGCACCAAGGATATATTTCCCTCCCCTCCCCTATCAGCTTTCCGTAGAGACCACTCCCTCCGCGACTCCCTTGTCAGATCCACACCCCCCACCGACCCAACCTCCACTTCCGGCACCTTCCCTTGCAACCGCAGGAGGTGCAACACTTGCGCCCACACCTCCCCCCTCACTTCTCTCCAAGGCCCCAAAGGAAACTTCCATATCCGCCACAGATTCACCTGCACCTCCACCCACATCATCTACTGCATCCGCTGCAGCCGGTGTGGCCTCCTCTATATTGGGGAGACAGGCCGCCTACTTGCGGAGCGATTCAGAGAGCACCTCTGGGCCACCCGGACGAACCAACCCAACCACCCTGTAGCACAGCATTTCAACTCCCCCTCCCACTCCACCGAGGATATGCAGGTCATTGGACTCATCCACCGCCAAACCACAACAATGCGACGGTCGGAGGAGGAGCGTCTTATCTTCCGACTGGGAACCCTCCAACCACAGGGGATGAACTTGGACTTCACCAGTTTCTTCATCCCCCCTCCCCCCACCTTGTCTCAGCCGAATCCCTCCAGCCCGGCACCGCCTTCCTGACCTACAGTCTTCTTCTTGACCTCTCCGCCTCCATCCTACTCCGACCTATCACCCTCACCTTGACCTCTTTCCACCTATCACATTTCCAACGCCCCTCCTCCAAGTCCCTCCTCCCTACCTTTTATCTTCTCCTGCTGAACACTCTCTGCTCATTCCTGAAGAAGGGCCTGTGCCCGAAACATCGAATCTCCTGTTCCCTGGATGCTGCCTGACCTGCTGTGCTGTTCCAGCAATAAAGTTTCAGCTTTGATCTCCAGCATCTGCAGACCTCACTTTCTCCTCCCTTGCTAAGGCATACCTTTTATGCTACCCCTTCCAGATCCCATTTACCATCCCCTCACCATGCTAAGATGTGACACTTTGATGCCCATTGTCAGGTATTTCTAGTGAGTAATACTTTCCTGGAGATATTTTCCAAACACAATGATTAGAGATATTATTACACACCTCTGGATCAGGTGGGACTTCATCTAGACCTCCAGGCTTTGAAGGAGGGACATTACCACTGTACTACAACAACCCCTAATGGTCTTGATGTCACAAGGAATTAAGGGCTACGGAGAGAATGCGGGTAAGTGGAGTTGAAATGCCCATCAGCCATGATTGAATGGCGGAGTGGACTCGATGGGCCAAATGGCCTTACTTCCGCTCCTATGTCTTATGGTCTTATGGTCTTAATCATAGAGTCATAGAGATCTAGAGCACAGTAAAAGGCCCTTTGGCCCATTGATTCCATGCTGGTCAAAACCAACCATCACCTATTCTAATTCGATTATCCAGCACTTGCCCCATTGCCGAATACATCGACATCACAAGTGCACATCTAAACACTTCTTACACAGAGAGTTTCTGTCTGTGTCACCCTTACAAGCAATGACTTCCAGATTCCCACCATCCTCCGAGTGAAAAAGTTTCCTTCGCATCCCTGATAAACTTCTAACATTCACCAAAAATCCTCAGACAGCACCTTCCCAACCCACTACTACCTCCAGCTAAACGTTCAGTGGCAGATGATAAATGGGAACACCACCACCTGCAAATTCACCTCCAAGGCACTCACCATAGTGGCTCGGAAATATAGCATCACTCCTTTTCTCTTGTTAGGTCAAAATCCTGGAATTCACTCCCTAAAGGCATTGTGGGTCTGCCACCAGCACGTGGACTGCAGTGGTTCAAGAAGTAAAAATCACACAACACCAGGTTAGAGTCCAGCAGGTTTATTTGGAAGCACTAGGTTTCGGAGCACTGTTCCTTCGTCAGGTGGTTGTGGAGTATCAGATCGTAAGACACTGAATTTATAGCAAATGTGATGCAACTGAAAGATTGCCTTTGGAAACAGTTGCTCATGACTTACTTTCGAAAGACTGTTCTTGAATTGGCACAGCCCAATCAAATCTCCCCTGAATCTTCTCTGTTGTAAAGACAACACCAGTTCCTCCAAACAACTGAAGTCTCTCTTCTCTGGAACCATTCGATTCATCTGCTTTGTACAAAAACATCGTCCTTATCGGATAGTGCACAGAATTGGTCATGTTTCTCCAGCTGGGCTCGAACTGATGTTTTGGAAATGTCCATCCTTGCTTTTCTACTCTATATGCTATTCAACAAAAACAAACATTTCTTTTGCCTATTTTAATCCATTTCATTAAACTTCCAAGCTTCAAAGACTTCTCAATGTGCATTTCTGCTAACTTCCTGTTCCTGTAACCATTGTAAAATTGCACCATTTATCGCACTTCTCTTTGTTCTTCCTATCATGATGTGTCACTTCACTCTTCCCAGTGTTAACTTTCATTTGGCTGGCCATTTCACCAGCCTATATGCCCCAGAGCCTGTGAGCACTTTCATCACTCTTCACTGCGTTTTTGAATTTTGTGTCATCTGCAAACATTGGAGTTTGTCCTGTATCCCTGAGTGCAGATCATTCACAAAGATCAAGAAGAGAATTATATCACCAGCTCTGCAAACTTCCCTGCAGTCTGAAATAAAACCACAGACCACAGCGCTCTGCTTCCTGGCCCAAAGACAATTTTCAAACCACACAGCCAGTAACTTTGAACCTCATCTGCTTCAATTTAAAGAAGATATGTATATCGTACTTCACAGCAGGGGCAAGCCCTATGGCCCATCGAGTTTCCTCTGCAATTCATTAAGACCATAACTGATCTGGTTCTGGCTCAGTTCTGCTCTCCTACCTTGTCCCCACTACTCTCGATAAGGCCAAAGGCTGGTAGTCAGGCAGCATGTGTTAGCACCGAGGCTATAGGGATGAGAGGGATTGGTGTGAGGGGACGGAGTCATTTATTGACACAAACAGTGAAAGAGTTTCATCCTTTGTGTTTTGAATCCACCCAGGATCACAGCTGTCTCCATGATGTCCATCACTCCTCAGACAGCTGCTCTCACCACATCCTGAGACCCACACTCAGTGCTATGTGCCATCATATACACACTCTTAACCTCTCTCTCCATCAGCACCTCTTCACACTGTCTCAAAACTGTCCTCAGCCCCAGGTTCGACTTCATTCTCTGGCTCGTTCAACAGATAACATGAAACTTTTTCTCTTCCTTTCAGGCATTAACACAAGCTGCAACGACTCAGAGTTACCCCCACGCCTCTGGAACCTTCCTCCACCCACTGTCCCACTTGTCTCTCCCCATTCTCCTCCCTCCACCTCTTGTTGGACATTCACTATCCCTTCTCCGATGCTGAATGTACTGCACTCAGCAAAGGTCTCAGTTTTAATCACTTTGCACTCCCACCTCACCAAAGTTCAGACACGACATGGTGTTGATCTCTTCTTCCATTGCCTTTGCCTCTGTGCCCATTTCTTTGGACAGGAGTCCTCTGTCCTCAGCCTGAGCTACAAATCTTCCAAACTCACTAACCCTTTACAGCAGATGAAGCACTCTATTTTTATATTGGTAGTCAACTAATTCATTACTGCAAGATGTCACAGACAATGTGATAATGTTGCCATAATCTGGTTAAAGGACTGAACAGGAGAGTTGGATTCGCCTGTATTGATCACAGAGTACAGACATTGGCAGGGCAGACACACGAAACACGGGGAAAAGTAGAGAATTATTTAGAGAATGACTGCAGAATTCTGAGGTGTGGTGGGAGGTAGGTCACAAAAGGTTAGTCAACAGATGCACCATTGTGATCAGAGTCAAGAGTCTGGTTCTGGAAAAGCACAGCAGGTCAGGCAGCATCCGAGGAGCAGGAGAATCAAGTCCTGCAGTCCTTACTTGCATCATGTCATCAGGGAGGTTAACAGCATTCTATCCTAGAATAAAGGAGGAATTGGATATAAGTGTATCAATGTTTTGTTTCAGTTATACAGAGTATTTCTGAGACCATATCTCAAATGCTGTACACAATGAAGGATATTGGTGCTGGCTCAAAGGAGGTTTCTGAGATTGAGAAGCAGGTTGTCTCATGAGGAGAGGGAGGACAGGCTGGGTTTGTTTCCACTGGAGTTTAGAATAATGAAGAGCTGTGAGAATGTAAACTTCAAACTTTAATAACTGTTCAGGGGTTGAAAGAATAAACAATGACTCTCTCTGGAATAAACTGGCCCTGAGATGAAAGAGACAAGGAGGAACTGTTATCAAGGAGTTAAAAGCAACATGATAATTATCCATCCCCAGGAAGAAAGAGTCAAAGCAACATCAACATGTAGTTCCTGGAGACAGGAGATAGTTAACACCAAATGTGTCAAGGAACAAGGAAGCTACTCCTGATAAGAAGGCAAGTTCAAGACTTGATCACTCATGGATTTTGTGGATGAAAGGATCTAACGGATACTCAATAATGTCACATTGAAACTCTACATGAAGTAAAATCCATTAAGAATTCACCTTCAGAATTTTTCAGGAGCAGAACTCCAGAGAACAATTCAGCAAAAGGATTGGACCTTGGATAATCAGAGACAGACGCTATTGGTTAGAATCGTAGACTAAATTCCACTAAAAATCAGGGACTAGCTAAGTTGAATCATGAGGCTTAACTCGTTTTTTAAGGAGTCTTATTGCTATATGCAATAAACTTTGAGAATGTCGTTCAAAATTTCATTGTCTCGAAGATTTCTTAATATGTATCCAAATTAAATGAAGCTTGTAGTAATTTACACACAACAGGGATCACTTGATTGAAATGTATAATATCGTAAATGTTTTTAGAGTCATAGAGACGTACAACATGGCCATAGACCCTTCAGTCCAACACTTCCATACCAGCCAGATATCCTATATTAATCTGGTCCCATCTGCCAGCATTTGATCCATATCCTGCTAAACCCTTCCTGTTCATATACCCATCTAGATGCCTTTTAAATGTTGCAATTGGACCAGCCTCCATCACTTCCTCTGGCAGCTCATCACATACACGCAATCCCCTTTGCGGGAAAAGGTTACCCCTTTTAAATCTTTCCCCTCTCACTTTAAAATTATGCCCTCTAGTTTTGAACTCCACTATGCTGGAACTCTATCCATGCCCTTCGTGATTTTAACTTCTCTCAGGTCACCCCTCAGCTTTGAACAGTCCAGGGAAAACAGCCCTGGCCTCCTCAGTCTCTTCCTAAACCTCAAACCCTCCAACCCTGACAACAACCTTGTAAATCTTTTCTGAACCCTTTCAAGTTTCCCTACATCCTTCCTATAGCAGGGAGACCAGAACTAAATGCAGCATGATAAAATTGGCCAAATCAATGCACTATATAGCCACAGTATGACATCCCAACTCCTATACTTAATACACTGCCCAATAATGGATAGCGTACCAAATACCTTCATCACGAACCAGCTCTACTTGCAACTCCATCATTCGGGAACTGTGAGTCTGCACTCTAAAGTCTCTTTGCTTGGCAACACTTCCCAGAACCTAACCATTAAGTGTGTATGTCATACCCTGATTTGTCTTTCCAAAATGTAACACCTCACATTTGTCTCGATTAAACTCCATCTGCCATTCCACGGCCCATCATTCCACTGATCAAGTTCCCATTATACTCTAAGATAACGTTCTTCACTGTCCACTCCACCACCAATGTTGGTGTCCAGTTTTCTCAGACAGTTGCGTGACGTTGGAATTCTTTTCCTCAGGAAGCCGTGGTGGTGGAAAAGCACAGCAGGTCAGGCAGCATCTGAAAAGCAGGCAAAAGCCTTTCACCAGGAATTCATCAGGAGTCACATGGAGGCCGGTCCCTGTAAGGATGGCATTTACTGTCCATAAGGACATTACTGACCCAGATGGGTATTTCCTGACAAGTGGTAATGAGTTTGGAGTCACTATTAGACTCTTAATTCCAGATAGTTTTATATATAAATTCCATCATCCCCTGTGGTGTGATTCAAATCCAGGTGCCCAGAACATTTCCTGGTTCTCTGTATAACCGTCCAGCCAATTTACCATGATGCCCTCAACTCCTCTTTTCCAACATTCTCTTCCTGGCCGGGATAAACACATTGGGAGAGACGGTCAAGCACCATCTAATAGGATGATGGAGAATCTGTTTCCTTTCTGATTGGTGCAGAAAACAAACATTCCAATGAAGATGGGCAGGTTGGCAGACCAATGCTAGAGCACTGGGATGAGGAGTTGGGGCTTGGAAGTCGTGGGATCAACCCCCAATGATCTGACTAAACAGCGTTGGAGATACCAGGAGCAAGGAACTAGCTCACACAGCCCCAACTGGTTCTGTCCAGTCCATGGGTGAGTGGGATTCTGGAGCCTGGGAGCAGATAGAGGATCAGGGAGAAAGGGAGAGGAAATTAGGATTGGAGTTGAAAGGAAAGACTGATTCACTTGCGTCTGAACAAGCAACCCAGAGAGTCTTGCTGCTTGAACTGAAGGAGAATTGTCTGTTATTGAAGAGGATTACTTTTCAACATTCAGATTCATCACAAAATGGAATAGTATATAAAATATGCTGAAGAATAATTATCGTCACTGACCGTTTTCTGCTCCTGTGCCTTCCCTTTCCAGCCTGTTCAGTGTGAGGAGAAATGCAGGAAAGGGAAACATTTACCCCAACATCCTTCCCTTCAGTGTGAGGGTAATTACTGTGGGGGAAACATTTACCCCAACATCCTTCCCTTCAGTGTGAGGGTAATTACTGTGAGGGAAACATTTACCCCAACATCCTTCCCTTCAGTGTGAGGGTAATTACTGTGAGGGAAACATTTACCCCAACATCCTTCCCTTCAGTGTGAGGGTAATTATTGTGAGGGAAACATTTACCCCAACATCCTTCCCTTCAGTGTGAGGGTAATTACTGTGAGGGAAACATTTACCCCAACATCCTTCCCTTCAGTGTGAAGGTAATTACTGTGAGGGAAACATTTACCCCAACATCCTACCCTTCAGTGTGAGGGTAATTACTATGAGGGGAGCATTTACCCCAACATCCTTCACTTCAGTGTGAGGGTAATTACTGTGAGGAAAGCATTTACCCCAACATCCTTCCCTTCAGTGTGAGGGTAATTACAGTGAGGGGAGTATTTACCCCAACATGCTTCCTTCAGTGTGAGGGTAATTACTGCGAGGGGAGCATTTACCCCAACATCCTTCCCTTCAGTGTGAGGGTAATTACTGTGAGGGAAACATTTACCCCAACATCCTTCCCTTCAGTGTGAGGGCAATTACTGTGAGGGAAACATTTACCCCAACATCCTTCCCTTCAGTGAGAGGGTAATTACTGTGAGGGAAACATTTACCCCAACATCCTTCCCTTCAGTGTGAGGGTAATTACTGTGAGGGAAACATTTACCCCAACATCCTTCCCTTCAGTGTGAGGGTAATTACTGTGAGGGAAACATTTACCCCAACATCCTTCCATTCAGTGTGAGGGTAATTACTGTGAGGGAAACATTTACCCCAACATCCTTCCCTTCAGTGTGAGGGTAATTATTGTGAGGGAAACATTTACCCCAACATCCTTCCCTTCAGTGTGAGGGTAATTACTGTGAGGGAAACATTTACCCCAACATCCTTCCCTTCAGTGTGAGGGTAATTACTGTGAGGGAAACATTTACCCCAACATCCTTCCCTTCAGTGTGAGGGTAATTACTATGAGGGGAGCATTTACCCCAACATCCTTCACTTCAGTGTGAGGGTAATTACTGTGAGGAAAGCATTTACCCCAACATCCTTCCCTTCAGTGTGAGGGTAATTACTGTGAGGGAAACATTTACCCCAACATCCTTCCCTTCAGTGTGAGGGTAATTACAGTGAGGGGAGTATTTACCCCAACATGCTTCCTTCAGTGTGAGGGTAATTACTGCGAGGGGAGCATTTACCCCAACATCCTTCCCTTCAGTGTGAGGTTAATTACTGTGAGGGAAACATTTACCCCAACATCCTACCCTTCAGTGTGAGGGTAATTACTCTGAGGGGAGCATTTACCCCGTCATCAACCCCTTTCACTGTGAGGGTAATTATAGAAAAGAGGAACATTAAATGGCAACGATCTGGGCCAAAATTAATTGGTACTTAGTGTCACAGAGTCATACAGCACAGAACCATGCCCTTTAGCCTTACATGGAGAAAGTGAGGACTGCAGATGCTGGACAACTGAGCTAAAAAATGTTATGCTGCGCTTTTCCAGTAACACATTTTTCAGCTTGAGCCAAACATGTCCATTCCAGCAAGTTTTCCTAAACTGAACCAGTCCCATTTTCCTGTGTTTGACCCATATCTCTCTCACTCTTTCCGAACCATGTACCGGTCCAAAATGTCTTTTAATTAGGTGGATGTGAGGTGGGCCATTCATCAGACTGAACCCACTGGTGCATCAATAGTGAATGAATCCACTCCAACACTCCGAGCAAGTGAATGGTCTCTCCCCATTGTGAACATGTGCAGTGTTGATGTGCAGTGAGGTGAGATGATTGCCTGAACCCAGTCCCACAGTGAGACCACCAGAGCGGTCTCTCCCCAGTGCGAATGTGGTGATGGATCATCAGATGCTGAATACATTTATTGCTTTTCCCACAGTCTGAACTTTTAAAAGTTTCTTGTCATAGTGAACATGCTGGTGTCTCAGCAGCTGGGATGATTGAGTGTATCCCTTGCCACACTCTGTGTGGGTGAACAGCCTCTCCCCAGTTTGAACTCACTGTTGTACAGTCAGCTGGGATGATCGCCTGAACCCAGTCCCACAGTGAGAACATTTGAATGGTCTCCTGAATTATCCCCATCAGTGAACACATGTTAATGGGACATCAGTTCTCCAGAACTTTTCCAGCATTGCCTACATCCTGAATATTGAAAAGGTCTCTCCCCCGTGTGAACTCTCCGGTGCCTCCAGACAGACATATACAAAATATTTATTTAATAAAGTCTTCAGTGCTTCATGTGATGTAGATTTAATGAGTGATTTGTGTGAATGAGAGGGTTTTATATGGTAAAGTCTACAACAGATGCTTTGAGTTTTATTTCATCTCAGCATGGGTCTTGAAGGCCAGTTGTGATGGAGTTGAGTAAGTTGTTCAGGAAGAAGACCATACGACACAGGAACTGAAGTGGGCCATTCATCCCGTCAGGGTCTCGCAGGTACAGTGCTGCTGTGACTGAGGGGTTGGGAGGATATGAAATGAGAACCATTCACAAACAGGAAACTTCAAACAGACATGTCACTGTCACTCCTTTTACCAGGATACGAATATCGTTGTCCTTTCTCTGTGGAAGCAAATGTTTTCCTTTCTGTCTGAGGGAAAAGATGTCAGATGTTGGTGTGGCTGTGTGTGTTCGAATGTATTCACTAACCAGATTAGACCATCCTGGAGCATGTGCTCACTCTGTGTACCCCACCTGCAGAAGGTGCTGGGCTGGGTTTCACCAGCAATTCCTGTTTTTGTTTCTGATTTCCAGGATCCACCGTTGTTTGTAATTTTTCGATTCACTGCGGTGAGTGTTTGTATTTCAGACTGGAGGGACGTGTGCTGAAACAAGGCTCTTTCTGAGCTATGTCTATGACCTGGCCTCAAGTGGACAGGACAGAATTTCAGTACTTGCAGGTAATATGAAGATCCAAAGTGTAGTGTAATGGACCAGATCAAACCACCTCAAAACATATCAAGGAGATAGCTTCGATCCTAACTTCTTTCTTGTTTAAATGCAAGTTCAAGGCATTGCACTCGAGATGTGATTCCATTGGTCAAACTATTCACCTTTAACCAAAACTCAATTTATTCTGACATCACAATTTAAATACAAATGAGAAAAAGAATTGGCATTACTTTACCTTCAATAAAATACTTAACAAAATTATATATTATTTAACAACTGCCCATCAACTGCTCCAATACAGCAGCATCGCATAAGCACACACTTGGCAAAGGTAACGTCAACAAAGCAGACCTCCTGTACTTGCAGAGATGAGATTGGGGCAGGTGGGATATTGGTTGCTCGGGGAGGGTCAAAGAGAAATAAGGGTAGAGAGAGTGAAGTGAGGTAGGGCCAGGTGTTAGAGGGTGCAGGGACTGAGCAGAGAGTGAGAACAGATTAGGTAGATTTTTAACATTCATTCAAGGCATGTGGGTCTCGCTGGCAAGGCCTGTATTTGTTCCCCATCCCTAACTGTCCTTGAACTGAGAGGCTTGCTTGGCCATTTCAGAGACAAGGACAGAGTCAGACACATTGCATTCAATCTGTCCTAAAAGGTCACACTGAAGTTTGAAGTGGGATCTGAAGTCACCTGGAGGGCAGATGGGGGAAAGGAGGTGGATTTGCTTCCCTGAAGGACATTAGTGAAACAGGTTTTTTTTGAGCAACAAATGATAATTCAGATGGCCACCATCAGGAAGACAAGGCTTCAATTCCAGATTTATTAATTAAATTCCACAAGTTGCCGTGGTGAGAATTGAACCCCATTTCCCCAGAGCATAAACCTGATCTTCAGGGCCCCCTCAACAGCCCAGCTATGGGAGTCATTTGGGATGTGTGACTGGACTCTTTTCCTTGACCAATACAGACCGGCCATAAACAGCTCGAAACAGCAAGGAACGAGCCTGACGATTCAGAAAATCAGAAATGGTTATGGTTCAAGAATCCATCTAGAGCCAGAGACCGAGGAAAGGAGTTTTAATCTTCATTGCTCAGATAATAATCTAAAGAAACCAATCAGATCCCTTTCTGGAATGTTATGAAACAGGGATAGCAAGCCAAACCAAATCCACCTCACTATCACTGGATACACAACACAATGAAAAGAAATCATTCAATGATCCTCAAAATTACTGAATGATTCTGACTGAGACATGGCAAAGAACACATCTTAAAAGAATTGTGATTTTCCAGTTTGATAACCATTTTACTGATAAACGTCAGGCCTTCATGAAATCCTTGGATGATGAGTTCTCTTACAGGTACATTGGATGTACGTCTTGCTTGAATTCCAAAGTCACTGGTCAATACAGACTGCTTCTGCAGATAGAGCTATAGAATCATGGAGTCCTACAGCACAGAGACAGGCCCTTTGCCCCAAAATGGTCCATGCCCACCAAAATGTCTGTCCACACTAACCCCATTTCCCTGCACTTGGCCCATATCCTACTAATCCTTTCCTGGACACGTATTTACCCAAATGCCTTTTAAATGTTGATAATGTATCCACCTCAACTCCTTCCGCTGGCAGCTCATTTCAAGTTTGCATATGACACTAAGATTGGTGGAGTAGCAGATAGTGAAGGGGACTGTCAGAGAATTCAGCAGAGTATAGATAAATTGGAGAGCTGAGTAGAGAAATGGCAAGTAGAGTTTAATCCGGGCAAATGCGAGGTGATGCATTTTGGAAGGTTCAATTCAAGAGCAAACATTATGGTAAATGGACAAGCCCAGCTGAAAATTAATGCACAGAGAGATCTGGGTGTTAAGATCCATTGATCCCTGAAGGTTACAATGCAGTTCGATAGAGTGCTCGAGAAGGTATACAGCATGGTTTCCTTTATCAGGCGGGGTATTGAGTACAGGAGTTGGTAGACCATGTTATGGTTGTATCAGATTTTGGTTCGGCCACGTTTGGAATCTTATGTACCCATCTGATCGCCACGTAACCAAAAGTATGTGGATGCTTTGGAGAGAGTGCAAACGAGGTTCACCAGGATATTGTCTGGTATAATGGGGTGCTCGCTATGAAAAGAGGTTGAGCAGATTAGGATTATTTTCATGAGGAAGACAGAGGTTGAGGGGCACCTGACTGAGGTCTACAAAATCATGAGATGTATAGACAGGGTGGATAGCAAGAAGCTTTTTCCCAGAGTGGGGTCTCAGTTACGAGGAGTCATGAGTTCAAAGTGACAAGGGAAAAGATTTTTTGTTGGGAATTGACGAGACTCACGGCTGGTGTGTCCCTCCCAGGTGCCAGGGTCCATGATGTCTCGGATCGTATCTTTGGGGTCCTGAAGGGAGAGGGTGACCAGCCGCAAGTCGTGGTCCATGTAGGTACCAACAACATAGTTAGAAAGAGAGATAGGGATGTAAGGCAGGATTTCAGGGAGCTCGGGTGGAACCTGAGAGCTAGAACAAACAGAGTTGTTATCACTGGTTTGTTACCCGTTCCACGTGATCGCGAGGCAAGGAATAGGGAGCGATATCAGTGGAACAGAGATGGTGTAGGAGGGAGGATTTCAGGTACTTGGATAATTGGGGCTCATTCTGGGGAAGGTGCGACTTGCACAAACAGGACGGTCTTCACTTGAACCAGAGGGGTACTAATATCCTGGGTGGAAAATTAGCTGGTGCTAATCGGGTGGGTTTAAACAAGGGGATGGGAACCTGAGATGTAGTTCCAGTAGAAACGAGAATGAGAGTAGGGAGGACAGGGACAGGATTTCACGGTCACAGGAGTGTGCTGGCAGACAGCAAGCTGGTTAGAAGTGTGTCGACTTCAATGCCGGGAGTATCCGGAATACGATAGGTGAGCTTGCAGCACGGATGGGTACCTGGGACTTCGATGTTGTGGCCATTTTGGATACATGGATAGACCAGGGTGAGGAAGGGATGTTGCAGGTTTTCAGGATTCAGATCATTCATTAAGAACAGGCAAGGCGGTAAAAGAGGGGATGGTGTAGCCTTGTTCATCAAGGAAAGTATAATGGTGTCTGAAAGAACTTTTGACAAGGACACGTCTCCTGAGGTAGTATGGGCTGAGGTTAGAAACAGGAGAGAAGAGGTCATACTGCTGGGAGTTTTTTTTATAGGCCTCTGCAGAGTTCCAGGGAGGTGGAGGAGAGGATTGGCAAAACGATTCTGGGTAGGAGTGAAAGGAACAGGGTGATCACCGTGTGGGCGGCACGGTGGCACAGTGGTTAGCACTGCTGCCTCACAGCGCCTGAGACCCGGGTTCAATTCCCGCCTCAGGCGACTGACTGTGTGGAGTTTGCACGTTCTCCCCGTGTCTGCGTGGGTTTCCTCCGGGTGCTCCGGTTTCCTCCCACAGTCCAAAAGATGTGCAGGGTCAGGTGAATTGGCCATGCTAAATTGCCCGTAGTGTTAGGTAAGGGGTAAATGTAGGGGTATGGGTGGGTTTCGCTTCGGAGGGTCGGTGTGGACTTGTTGGGCCAAAGGGCCTGTTTCTACACTGTAATGTAATCTAATCTAATCTAATTATGGGGGACTTTAATTTCCCCAACATTGACTGGAAATGCTATAACTCTAGTACGTCGGTTGGATCAGTTTTTGTCCAATGTGTACAGGAGCATTTCCTGACACAGTACGTCGAGGGGCTGACAAGAGGAGAGGCCACACTGGATCTGGTGCTTGGTAATGAACCAGGCCAGGTGTTTGATTTAGTTGTAAGTGAGCACTTTGGAGAGAGTGACCATAATTCAGTTATGTTTAGTTTAACGATGGAAAGGGATAGGTACATGCCACAAGTCAAGAGTTATCGATGGGGCAAGGGCAATAAGAACACGATTAGTCAAGAATTAGGATGCAGAGAATGGGTTATCAAAATGCAGGGGATGGGGACAATGGAAATGTGGAGTTGGTTTAAGGAACAGATATTGCGTGCCCTTGATAGGTATGTCCCTGTCAGGCAGGGAGGAAGTTGTAAGGTAAGGGAACTGTGGTTTACTATAGAAATTTCATCTCTTGTTCAGTGTAAAAAGGAGGCTTATATGTTGATGAGACAAGATGGTTCAGATGAAGCTATGGAGAGATACAGATTAGCTAGGAAGGATTTAAAGAGAGTTAAGAAGAGCAAAGAGAGGACATGAGCAGTTTTTAGCAGGTAGAATAAAGGAGAACCCTAAATCTTTCTATAGATGTGTGAGGAATAAAAGGATGACTAGGGTAGGAATAGGGCCAGTCAAAGACAGAAGTGGGAAGTTGAGTGTGGACCCTGTGGAGATCAGAGATGTGCTAAATGAACATTTCTCATCGGTTTTCACTCAGGAAAAGGAGAACATTGCAGAGGAGATGAATGAGATACAAGATCAATTCTAGAAAGAGTGAAAGTAGACAAGTCCCCCTGGGCTGGATGGGATTTATCCGAGGATTCTCTGGGAAGTTATGGAGGAGATAGCAGAAGCTTTGGCTTTGATATTCGAGTCATCATTGTCCACAGGTTTAGTACCACAGGACTAGAGGATTGCAAATGTTGTGCCCTTGTTCAAGGAGGGCAGGAGGGATGACCAAGTAATTATAGACCAGTGAGCCTTACTTCTGTTGTAGGAAAGGTTTTGGAAAAGATTATAAGAGATGAGATTTATAATCATCTAGCTGGCAACAATTTGATTTCTGATAGTCAACATGATTTCGTCAAGGTCAGGTCGTGTCTCACAAACCTCATTGAGTGTTTTGAGAAGGTGACCAAGCATGTAGGTGACGGTAGGGCAGTTGACGTGGTATACATGGACTTCAGTGAAGCCTTTGATAAGTTTCCACATGGTAGGCTGTTGGAGAACATGCAGAGGCATGGGATTGAGGGTGATTTAGCAGTTTGAATGAGAAACTGGCTTTCTGAAAGGAGGCAATGAGTGATGGTTGATGGAAAATACTTAGCCTGGAGTCCAGTTACTCGTGGTGTGCCACAACGATCTGTTTTGGGACCACTGCTGTTTGTCATTTTTATAATTTGGAGATGCCAGTGTTGGACTGGGGTGTACAAAGTTAAAAATCACACAAAACCAGTTTATAGTCCAACAAGTTTAATTGGAAGTTATTTTTATAAATGACTTGAATGTAGGCATAGGTGGATGGGTTAGTAAGTTTGCAGATAACACTGAAGTTGGTGGTGTGGTGAACAGTGTGGAAGAATGCTACAGGTTGCAGGGGGACTTGGATAACTGCAGAACTGGGCTGAGAGGTGACAAATGGGCTTCAATGCAGCAAAATGTGAGGTGATTCACATTGGGAAGAATAACAGGAAGGCAGAGTACTGGGTCAATGGAAAGATTCTTGGTAGTGTGGATGTGCAGAGGGATCTTGGAGTCCATGTACATAGATACCTGAAAGTTGCCACCCAGGTTGATCGTGCTGTTAAGAAGGCATACCGTGTGTTAGATTTCAGTGGGAGAGGGATTGAGTTCTGCAGCTGCAATGTCATGCTGCAAATATACAAAATGCTAGTGCGGCTGCACTTGGAATATTGTGTACAGTTCTGGTCGCCCCATTACAGGAAGGATGTGGAAGCATTGGAAAAGCTGCAGAAGAGATTTACCAAGATGTTGCCTGGTCTGGAGGGAAGGTCTTAATGAGGAAAGGCTGAGAGACTTCGGTCTGTTCTCATTGGAAAGAAGAAGGCTAAGAGGGGATTTGATAAAGACATACAAGATGATCAGAGGATTAGTTAGGGTAGAAAGTGAGAGTCTTTTTCCTAGGATGATGACATCAGCTTGTACGAGGGGGCATAACTACAAATTGAGGGGTGATCGATTTAAGACAGATTTTAGAGGCAGGTTCTTTACTCAGTGGGAAGGGCATGGAATGCCCTACCTGCTAATGTAGTTAACTCAGCCATATTAGGGAGATTTAAACAATCCTTGGATAAGCACATGGATAATGATGTGATAGTGTAGGCGGATGGGCTTAGAATATTTTACAGGTCAACACAACATTGAAGGCCGAAGGGCCTGTTCTGTGCTGTTTTGTTCGATGCTCTATGTTCTAAGATTAAGGGAGATATGTGCGGAAGGTTCTTTATGCAGATTGGTGGCAAGTGCCTGGAACGGATTGCCAGCGGAGGTGGTAGAGGTGGGCACAATACATTTAAGATGTATCTAGACAGAGACATGAATGGGCAGAGCGCAGAGGGGCAAAGATCCTTAGAAAATAGGTGACAGGTTTAGACAAAGGATCTGGATCAGTACAGGCTTGGAGGGCTGAAGGGCCTGTTCCTGTGCTGTAATTTTCTTTGTTCTTTGTTCCACATCTGGGAAACACCCAACAAATATGTGGTTGGAGATGTGGCTCCAGGATTCACACAAGGACCCACAGAACCCATGAAAACGGGCACAAATTTCCTCAGTAGATGATAACACTCATGAGTGAGTAATCACCGATGACAATGACAATGACCTTGAATTAACCTGCATTATTTTTCCAGACCATATTCCAACAGCAAATGTTTCCCTTTTCTTCTCTCATCTTTCGTCAAACAACCTGTTTTTCAAACTTTAATTCTCAACTTTAAAGTCACAGTTCCAAACCAAAAGTGAGGAAACCAAAAGAGAAGTAGTGATGCTCTCAATGGGAAACATGCTGCTTTTCACTGGGTCACACTGAATGGGAAGAAAGTTAGTCCAAAGTGGTCAGGCTGTACAGTGAGGGTGGTACTCTATCACTGCATGTCTGTCCACTGTGTTGATGCTTCACACACTCGATGTTACAGTGTCTGAAATGGATGGTGATTGGTCAGTTCGAGTACCGCCAGTACCTGGGGCCAACGGCTGCTGGGCCTGATTAGGCTGAGGAATGCTGGATGACCCTGGATCATTCCTGAAAAACATACAAGGAACATTAATATTCAGAGGAAGTTAATGGCAATAATCCCAGGTCACAGTAACAAGAATCCTATCTTTTTGCTTATCCCCTCACAGGTCATGGGTCGGTCTGGCTGCTCCTAGTTGTCCATGAGAAGGTGGTGGGGAACTGTTGCTGGATCAAAATCTTGGAAATCCCTCCCTAAGGGCTCTGTGGCTCTTACTTCCAGAACACCGACTGGAGCAGTTCATGAAGGCAGCTCACCACCACCTTCTCAAGGGAAACTGAAGACAGGTAATCAATGCTGGCCCAATCAGAGATGCTCACGACTGGTAAATGAATAAACAAAATGTTCAGATTTAGACACAAATCACCCATGTCATCCTTGAATAATTCACCATCAGAAACAGTTCTACCTTGGTACCAGAATGTACCAAAGCACCCAAGGGTCAGCTTTGAGCAACTGGTTACAAGGCAGGGAGGGAGGGTGTTGGAGATGAGGGGAAAATTCCTGCAAGGGCTTCCCATCTGCTGTAACTTTGGAGGTTGCTACAGAGCATGGAAATTTTGGAAAGTGGGGGATGATCAGGAAATCACATTCCCACCCAGTGGAAATTCAGCTGCTCAGAGGGCAAGGGAGAAAAAGTAGGATTCACAAAAAAGGTCATTTTTATCCTCAGCACTCACTGCAAGTGATAACATTCCAATCTTTCCCTCCATAAAACAGCCATTACAACTCAAAGTGACCACTGTGAGAAAAATGGGGAACACTTTCGTTTTACACAAGGATGAATTGTAGATTGATTTGCAGACGAGAGACCACAGATGAACCTGGAGCTGGAGATTTACAAACAGCCAGAAATTGACCAATTCTGCTCAGAAATTATTTACCTGTCATTTACCTCCCACTTTCCCAGTGACTGTTTGAGCAACTTGTAAGAAGGAAAAAACACATTCGGAGCTCATCGGCAGGAGGCTGCATTTTGTCTATGAAAAGGAGATATTCAATACAACCCTGAACTCGAGCATTTCTACTCAGCGAAAGTGAGATCCTCCTGCTCCTCGGATGCTGCCTGACCTGCGGTGCTTTTCCAACACCACACTCTCGACTCAGGGCATTTCCACCACTACTCTCGTGTCAGTCACTGACTATCTCACCTTTTCAAAGGTGTCGTACTCTTGATTTGCTGTGAACACCCTAAAGAGAAAAAAAGATGCATAAATATTTTGTAAAATTATGAACAAATTTGTCACATTGTCTCCACGATTGGAAATGTTTCCCCCCATACACTTTCATCCCTTTATCCTCAAGAACTCTAACTCCTTCTTAAAAACATTCCTTGCTTTGGCCTCAACTGCTTTCTGTGGCAGGGAACTCCACAGGATCACAGTAACTCCAAAGGGATTACTCTCCATGTCAATCCTGAATGGCCTACCCCATATCCTTTGACAGTGACCATTGGTTCTTGTCTCCCCGGTCATCGGAAACATCTTTCCTACATTTACCTCGTCAGCTTTTATTGAAATTTCACACATTTCCCTGAGATCCCCCTCATTCTTCCAAACTCCAGTGAATACCATCCTAACCGATCCAATCTCTCTTCATACATCAGCCCTGAAATCCCAGGAGTCTGTCTGAGAAACCTTCATTGCACTCTGTCCAATGCCAGAACATCCTTCCTCAGATAAGGGGACCAGAACCGCACCCAATACTCCAGGTGTGGTTTCTCCAAGACCTTGTACAATTACAGCAAGACATTCCTGCTCCTGTATCAAAACTTCTCTCTATGAAGCCAAAATACAACTGACAGAGATACAGAGGGAGAGGCCATGAAGATAAGGATCAGAACTTAAACTTCTCAGGGTCTTCAGCACTAACGTAACTGAGCTCAGGATTCTGAGGCCTTCAATATGCCTAAGACATCCTGCCTGTTCAATTTGTTCAGCCAGAGCAAAGACAGGTAATGAGGGCAGTCCCAAAACAGACCAGTGCCTGAACATTGCACTCACTGCACAGGCCAGAAGAGGAGTCCATGTTACCATTCCTCCCCAAATATAGCTCTGTTACTCAGACTATCTGAGCCACCATGTCTATGCCTTTATCCAGCAAACTCTCGAAAGCCACTTGAACAATAAAGCACACAAGACTATTGTGGTGAACTGCAATTTCCTTTCTGTTCTGTTTGAGAGTCTGTACAAAGTGGGAATGAATGCAAAAGATGTGATTTGTTACGATTCTGTCAAATGGGAGTGAATGAAAAGACATTTTAGTGCATTGAGATTCAACAGTGATGGGAGGAGAATGGGGATTGATCCATCAGAGTTCAATGGAATGGGTTTAAATGGATCTCCTTGTGAAACATCCCAATGTTAAATCACTCACAAGAAAACTCCATCCCAGGCAACATCCTGGTGCATCTCCTGTGCACCCCTCCCTCTGGTTATGTCAGAACCATACTGTTTTATTAAACCTCATTCTCCATGAACCCACCTCCTTTGTTCCTGAAGTTGATGAAGATTATGAAGCAGATGGGCAGGATGAGAAGCATTGGAATGACTGGCAGATATACAGTGGTGGGCTCAGTCCTCTTCACTGGAAAACAGCAAGAACAGCATTATTCAGGAATACCTCCATGTTGCTGCAGTGAAACCTGTAGCAGGGTTACACAGCAAGAGGTTAAATGTACAAACAGGATGTTCTGCAATGGAGCAAACCAGTTCAACACTCTCACCTGCTGTTTCCCACAGACCAGGAAGTTGCTCCCCTCCAAATACTTACCCAATTATCGCCTGAAAGATCACTCTATTAAATTTATTTCCATTGGCCTTTCAGGCCGTGCATTGCAGATCAGAACAACCCCTGAAGGAGGCAACCGCTTAATTCTGTGACAGAATATAAGGTTAGATGGATACTTTAAAACATTCTGCAGGGTATTTCCTGGACCCATCCTTGACTCACCAACACAAGGGCACCCATTACTGAGCACTGATCTAACATTCCACCCTGTCCTGTGCCCTACATGTAGGCCAGACCAAGTAAGGAAGGCAGATTTCATACTGTAAAGGACCTGACTGAGTCAGATGAGCTTTCCCAACTATCAACAGTGGTCACATGTGACCATAAGGTTAGCTTTTCATTTAAATTCCAAATGTTTAAAATTTCATTCACCTTTCACCTTCTGCTGTGGTAGGATTTGAACTCATGGCCCCAGACATGAGTGTCTGGATTAGTTACCCAGTGACAGTAGCATTATACCATCAACTCCATTTATAACCCATGTGTGAATGCAGGGTTAGGATAGGTCCCACGTGGCTGTGATGCCTCACACAGTCAGACAGAAACTGGGGAAATGTGCTTGCACTGATGGAACTATTCCTGATGAAGGTGTGAACACTTTCATTGTAACCAAGAGGGACACATTAGTCTGCAGCACCTTCCTGCTCGAGGAGATGATCTCATTGTCAGTTTAACTTTGGATCGTTTGGGGATTGGACTGAATGTTCTGAGTGTGTCAATGCCTTTCAATACTGACATCAGAATGTACCTAAAAGGATCAACACATCAAATTACATTAACTGTTTAAAAAGTCAAATTTCAAACACAAATGCAAAATACTGCAGATGTTGGAAATTAGAAATAAAAATCAAAATGCTGTAAATACTCAGCAGGCCAGACCCCACCTGCGGAGAGAAACAGGGTTAATATTTTAGTTTCAATGACCAAATCATTAAACATTTGCATAACCTGCTACAGTCTCACTGTACACCCTCTACAGACTGAATACTTTTTAATATTCATTCAATTACGGGATGAGAAGGACATTGGGTAGGGCAGCGTTTATTACCCATCCCTATTAGTTAAGAATAAACCACATTGCTGTGTGTCTGGAGTCACAAGTAGGCCAGGCCAGGTTAGGATGAAAGTTCCCTTCACAAAAGATCATTAGTGAACCAGATGGGTTTTTACAACAATAAACAGTGGTCACATAGTCAGCTTTTCACTCTTACTTTGAGAATTTTATAATTTCGAATTCCACATCTGCCATGGTAGGATTTGAATCCTTCTGCCCAGAACATTACCTGGGTGTTGGATTAACCATCCATCGATAATACCATCAATTGTTGTCCCCCCACAATGATTTCTTACCATAAACCCACACCTGAGTCTCCTTCTGGATCAGATACTGAGAATCAGGTTCTGATCTGTACTCCACCAGACACAGGTAAGTGTGATTGTCCCTCACTCTCAGCTGGTTTATCCAGGTTGAGGCATTTCCCTCCTCTGGGTTCCCGATGAGCTCATACCGATTTCCATCGTGTACAGTTGTCCAAGTTCCCTGTGATTGGGCTCTAAATGTAATGACGTGTTGATAGGGCTCCTTCCTCATCCAGGTAACAGTGGTCAGGGTTTGGGAGTCCCAGCTCCTGAAGATACAGGGTAAAGTAACTGAATCTCCCTCTGTCCCACTCACCACTGAGGCATTTCCCTGAGCAGCTGAGGCAAGGACAAACATCAGAATGGATGAGGTCAGTGCCCAGAAGTTCTGAATTCAGTTTGTTCCATTTCTTTCAACTTCACAATCAGATGAGTAATTAAACACCCCACACATATTTCTCACAAGTCTGGAACAGGCTATTATAGTTCCCTAGAGGAATCACCATGATGAAAATCACTCACTTTCAACCCCCTCATTTTGATTTACTCATTCATGGGATACTTTCAGATTAGAAAAAGGACTGAACCCACATGAATTCATTCATTCTGGGCCCAACATCCCTCCCAACTTCACTAAAAATGATTGTTTTTCATTCCCCAGCCCTATACTCCAGTCTGTGCTCCTTCACTCTGTCCTGAAATCCCATTCCAATGATTGAACAGGTGTCTGTGTGAAGGTGAACATTCCTGATATTAACCTGAACATAGTCTTTCACTAATTCCCAACCATAACCTATGTCATGAACACAGTTCGATTGAGGTCTGTTGAAGATTTCCCTCAGCACCGACCACTTCTATGAGTTTTAGGGGATGGTGGTGTTGGGATGCTTGGGGAGGCAGGGGGAGGAATTAGCTCCATGCTGTACCAGCTTTATAAATTAATCATCCTCGGAAAGGAGGAATCTCTCTCGATCTCCATCCTAATGTGAAATGAGTTTCAGATTCACCCACATCCTCTCAGCATCTACTCCCTCAAGACCCCTCAGGATCTTGCAAGTTTCAATAAAGTCATTTCTCAATCTTCAGCAATGAGCAGCCCCCAACTGGCTCTGAACCAATCAGGATGGGAAGGTAACAACACTCTGACATTCTCAGCCAATGAGAGGTAGGGAGGTGGCACTTCACATATTCTCGGCCAATGAGACCTGAAGTTCCACAATGTGCTCACTCAGTAAGGGATTGGAAGGTACTTGCCCTGTCTTGTCCTCAGTCAATGCCAATTATTGGATTGACGACAAGAAGGAGGTCATTTAACCCACTGGGTCCTGGTTAGCTCCACATGGAACAATCCAGGTGAGACCCACTCATCTGCTGGATTCACCCTCCAAGCCCTGCCAGTTCACTTCCTTCAAGGGCCTATCAGGTTTAATTCTGAAATCAATGACTGTCTCCACACGCCCCTCTGCTGATGTTGGTGACTGTCAGTTGTCAGCACTCACTGCGTAAACATTTCTCTCTCACATTCTCGATGCACCTGTTCTAAAGGAAATGCACAACAGAAATGTGGAGGCTCTTTAAGGAGCACTTGTTGCGAGTGTTGGATAACTTTGTCCTAATGAGACAGGCAAAGAATGGTAAGGTGAAGGAGCCTTGGATGACAAGAGAAGAGGAGCTTCTCATCAAGAGGAAGAAGGAAGCTTATGTAAGGTTGAGGAAGCAAGGATCTGGCACAGCTTTCGAGGATTACAGGGTAGCTAGGGAAGAACTCAAAAATGGACTGAAGAGAATTAGGAGGCGGCACAAAAAAGCTTTGGTGGGAAGGATTAGAGAAAACACAAAGGCATTCTATATTTAGATGAGGAATAGGAGAATGACCAGAGAGAGGGTAGGGCCAATCAGGGATAGTGGAGGGAATTTGTGCCTGGAGTCTGAGGAGGTAGGGGAGGCCCTAAATGAGTTTTTTGCTTCAGTATTCACTCGATATAGGCACCTTGTTGATAATGAGAACACCATGGACCAGGTTAATAGGCTTGAGCAGATTGATGTTAAGAAAGTGGATGTGCTAGAAATTCTGGGAAGCATCAAGAGAGATAAGTGTCCAGGGCCAGATCAGATATATCCAAGGTTACTACGGGAAACAAGGAATGAGATTGATCTCTGAATCCTCACTCTCCATGGGAGTAGTAATGGATGATTGGAGGGAGGCGAATGTTGTTCCTCTATTCAAGAAAAGGAATAGAAAAATCTCTGGGAATTACAAACCTGTCAGTCTGACGTCTGTGGTAAGCAACTTACTGGAAAGGATTTAGGACTATTTGGAAGAACATAGTTTGGTTAAAGATTGTCAGCGTGGCTTTGTGAGGGGCAGGTGATGCCTCACAAGCCTGATTGGGTTCTTTGAGGATGTGATGAGATAAATTGATGAAGGTCGAGCAGTGGATGTGGTGTTAATGGATTTCAGTAAGGTATTTGATAGTCGATTAATTCAGACAGTTAGGAGGTATGAGATACAGGGAAATGTGGCTGTCTGGATACAAAATTGGCTCGCTGAATGAAGACAGCAAGTGGTAGTGAATGGAAAGTATTCCACCGAGAAGCCAGTGACCAGTGGTGTTCCACAGGGATCTGTTCTTGGGCCTCTGCTCTTTGTAGTTTTTATAAATGACATGAACGAAGACGTATCAGGGTTGGTTAGTAGGTTTACCAATGCCGGTGGTGTTGTAGTGAGTGTAGAGTGCTGTTGGAGGCTACAACAAGCCATTGACAGATGCAGATCTGGGCTGAGAAGTGGCAGATGGAGTTCAACCTGAATAAATGCGAAGTGGTGCATTTTGAAAGTTCGACTTTGAATGCTGAATACAAGGTTAAAGACAGGATTCTTGACAGTGTGGAGGAACAGAGAATCTTGGGGTCCATGTCCAGAGATCCCTCAATGTTGCCACCCAAGTTGATAGCATTGTGAAGAAGGCGGATGGTGTTTTGGCTTTCATTAACGGAGGGAGTTGAGTTTAAGAGTCGCAAGGTTTTGCTGCAGCTCTATAAAATCCTGGTTAGACCATACTTGGAATATTATGTCCAGTTCTGGGTTGCCTCATTACTGGAAGGATGTAGATGCTTTAGAGAGGATGCAGAGGAGATTTGCCAGGATACACCCTGGATTGGACGACTTGTCTTATGAAGAGAGGTTGGGTGAGCGAGGGCTTTTTGCACTGGAGAGAAGCAGGAAGAGAGGTGACTTGATAGAGATATACAAGGTAATGAGAGGCATAGATAGAGTAGATAGCCAGAGACTCTTCTCAAGGCAGAAATGGCTGTCACAAGGGGTCATCATTTTAAGGTGATTGGAGGGAGGTATAGGGGAGATGTCAGAGGTAGTTTATTTATGCAGAGACTCGTGGATATGTGGAAGGCAGTGGTAGTAAAGTCAGAAACATTAGGGATATTCCAGCGACTGTTAGACAAACGCAAGAATGGCAGAAGATTGAGGGTGTGGAGGATATTTTGATCCAAGATTAAGATAAATGCTCAGCACAACATCGTGGGCTGAAGGGCCTGTACTGTGCTGTTCTGTGTTCTATGTAACATACAAGGCTATGGAGCAAACGCTGGAAAGTTGGACGGTTTCAGACTTAGAGCGATGTTTTTGTTGGTGTAGAATGCATGGGCTCAAGGGCCTCTTCCATCCTGTCTAATTCTATCATTGTATGGATCAGCCTTCCATATGGTTCCTTCCATAAGGAACAAAAACGGCAATAAGATGTTGTGGGAGTAATCCATAGGACCCATAGCAGTAGCTATATGGTGGGTGTCATGGACCAGGCCACACCCCCTCAAAACATTTCAGGAACTTCGCCCAGACCCTAACTTATTGAGTTGTTTTAAACAAATGTCGATTGGATAATCCAGGAGAGATGCAGCTGGCCCAACCACTCACTTTTAAAGAAAACAGTATTTATTTACACACGAACAAAAGAAAAACACATTTAGAATCCCAGAATTATTTAAAAACCCAATCGCCTCGATTGCAACTGAATGATGCTGTTCCAAATACTTGAAACGTCCCCATGAACACTCTCTTGGCAAAAAAACTACAATCAAACACTGGTTCACACAGGAGAGATGTCAGAGAGAGAGAGAGGGAGAGAGAGGATCAACATGGAGCTGTTTCTTTGTCCAGCAACCTCATAAAACTGACTGCTTGCTAAACCAAACCAAACCAGAAAAAGCTGAGCTGGAATAACTGGCGACTTCCCTTTCATTGCATAATTCTTTTCTGTTTTAAATTGAAAGGCTGATTTCTGAGGCAGTATCTGTTATGTATAATCAAATAGGCCCTAAAACTTCTCTGTTTACAACCCCTCTCAAAAAACCAAGGACAGAATATCCTTGTCAAAGGAGCAGTATTGTCACAGTGGGGACGGGAATAAATCAGCAGATAGTAAAGGGCATGTAACAGAAGCAGTACATTAATCATGGGTGACTTTAATCTTCATGCATATTGGGATAGTCAGATTAGCAGAGGGAGCCATGAGGAAGAATTCAGAGACATATTGAAGGCAGTCTCTGAGAACAATGTTCTGTAGATCCAACCAGGGATCAGGCTAGTTTGGGTTTGGTGATGTGTCATGATTCAGGTTTAATAAACAATGCCAGAGTGAGAAATACCCTGGAATCTGTCACCATAAAACGATAGAATTTAATACTCAGTTTGAGGGGGAGGAGCTTTAGTTGGCAGTAACTGTGCTGAGCTTATTGAAGGGAATGAGGGCAGAACTGGCTGGAGTGAGCTGTAGGAGCAGGATAGCAGCAAAAACAGCTGAGGAACAACGCAGACTTGGAACAAAATAGTTCATGGCTCCACAGCAAAGGGACAATCCAGTGAGAAGAAGCATTCTGGGAAGTGGATAAGCCAATCAGGGTTAACCAGGGAAGTTCAGTATAGTATCGAGTTGAAAGAAGGAACATATAACGTGACAAATACTAATGGTAAACCAAAGAAATTTTAACAACCAACAAAAGATGACCAAATTATAATAAAGTCAGAGAAAATACACTCTGAGTGTAAACTTGCAAGTAAAATCATGAGAGAGAGAGAGAGCGTGCGAGAGAGCAAATATCTAAAAAGGAAGAAAAGGGCCAGAGTGACCACAGACCCCTTCGAGAGTAAGGTCTGGGAAATAATCATCAGGAACAAGAAATGGGAGAGGAGCTGAATAAATCATTTTTAGCAGTTTCCACAGTAAAAGGCATGAAAAGCATCCCAAACTTAATAACTATTCAAGGGCAAAAGGACAAGAATAAATACAATAAATACAAGTATGCTGTTTTGGAAATTGTAGGGAGTGATGGGCTCTCAGAGGAAGCAGCACGGACAGCCAACTTTCTGGGACTGAGACTGGCTCGACTGTAACGGGGGGTAGGTCAAGTTCCAAGTGAGTCTCCAGTCAGAGGCACAGATAGTCGTTTCAGTGGGCTGCAGTGAGATATCAGAATGGTGTCTTGCCTCCTCAGTGCCAAGGTCAAGACTGTCTCGGAGAGGGTGCAGAATATTCTTAAAGGGAAGGGGGAGACCAACAGGAGGTTGTTGTACACATTAGAACCAATGAGATAGGAAGAGAAAAAGATTGGATTGTGAGGAGAGAATATAGTAAGATAGGCAGGAGACTAAAAAGTAGGTCCTTGAGTGCAGTAATATTTGGATTATTCCTGGTACCACGTGCAAGTGATCCTACGAATAGGAGGATAAAGCAGATAAATGATTGGCTGAGAAGCTGGTACAGGGGAGAATACAAACTTTCAGATCATTAGAATCTCTTCTGGGGTAGAAGTGTCCTTTATAAGAAAGACGAGTTGAAGCTGTACAGGAAGGAGAGATTTACTGGAGCCAACCAGGATGGAAGTGAAAGGTGAGGGTTGTGGGGGATTGCAGGGTGATAGTGAGAAAAGGGATCATTCTGAGATGGTGCACTTGGGAAAAGGAACAAGTCAAGTAGTCAGTGCAGGCAGGAGCAAAGCAGAGAACAAGATCGAACTGATCAATTAGCATGCACTTATTACAATGTAAGCAGACTGAGATGTGAGGCAGATGAACTCAGGGCATGGTTGGGAAGATGAGACTGGGATATCACAGCTATTACAGAAACATAGCGCAGGGATGATCAGGACTGACAGCTTCATGTTCCACGATTGTATCAATGATTTGGATTTGAATACAGGAGCTATGTTTAGTACGTTTGCAGATGACACCAAAATCGGTGGTATACTGAACAGCAAAGAAGGTTATCTCAGAGTGCAACAGGACTTTGATCAGATGGGACGATGGGCTGAGGAATGGCAGATACAGTTTAATTTAGAAGAATGTGAGATGTTACCTTTTAGTCGGGCAAATCAGTGCAGGCCTTATACACTCAGTGATAAGGTCCTGGGGAGTGTTGCTGAACAAAGAGGTCTTGTTCTTTGAAAGTGGAGTCACAGGTAGACAGGGGACTGAAGAGGGTGTTTGGTATGCTTGCCTTTCTTGGTCAGTGCATTGAGTGTAAGAGTTGGGAGGTCATGTTGTTACTCAACAGGACACTGGCTAGGCCACTTTTGAAATACTGCATTCACTTTTAGTCTCCCTGCTATCGGAAAGACTTTGTGAAATTCAAAAAGGTTCAGGAAGTATATGGAAGGATGTTGCCAGGGTTGGAGTGTTTGAATATAGGGATAGACTGGATAGGTTTGGGCTGTTTCCCCTGGTGCATCAGAGGCTGAGGGCTGAGCTTTTAGAAGTTCATAAAATCATGTGGGGCATGGATGGGGTGAATAGTCAAGGTCTTTTCCCCAGGGTACGGGAGTCCAAAACTAGAGGGCAGAGGTTTAAGGGATAGGGGAAAGATTTAAATGGGACCTTTTACATGCAGAGGGTGATGCCTGTATGAATAGGAGGGTTTAGAAGGAAATGGGCCAAGTGCTATCAAATGAGACTGGATTAATTAGGATATCTGGTTGCCGGGGATGAGTTGGGCTGAAGGGTCTGTTTCCATGCTGTATATGTCTCTATGTCTAATAACTATCATGACAGAAAAACCGCGAAGGAAACTGATGGAGTTAAAGACCAATTGGTCCCCTGGACCTGACTGGATGAATCTAGAGTATTAAAGGAAGTTATTGAAGAGACAATAAACACACAGGTGTTAAACTTCCAAGAATCTTTGGAAAGGTCCCAGAGAATTGGAAATCTCCCAAAGTAACACTCTTGTGTTTCAAGGAAAGGAGACAGAAAACAAACTTACCCAATGTGTCCATCACTTGGAGTTCTGAAGCAATGTGGTCTCACTGGGGATGGCGGATGTTTCCTTTCAAGATGGCAGGAAAAAAGAAGGGACTGCATCAGGCAGCAGGCTGGATATAGTTTACTGGGACATTGCGACAAGGTTTCCATCAACTACAGTAACAAACATCTGGTTAGACTTCTGAAGGTCACTGTGTGGATAGCTGAGTACAATACATGATGCGTTGCTGGAAAAGCGCAGCAGGTCAGGCAGCATCCAAGGAGCAGGAGAATCGACGTTTTGAGCATGAGCCCTTCTTCAGGAATCTTCTTCTTGAAGAAGGGCTCATGCCCGAAACGTCGATTCTCCTGCTCCTTGGATGCTGCCTGACCTGCTGCGCTTTTCCAGCAACACATTTTCAGCTCTGATCTCCAGCATCTGCAGTCCTCACTTTCTCCTACAATACATGATGGAATGCCGTGCAAATTGGGAGAAGGAGAGTGAGAATTGGGGGCGTAATTTGAGATAAATACATCAGCAAAAATGAAAGTGAAAAAATGGGGATGCAGAAAATTGGAAATAAAAAGAAGGTGCTGGAGAAACTCAGCAGGTCTGGCATCCTATGTGGAGTCAGAAACAGAGTTAACATTTCAGGCCAATAACTTTCCATCAGATATGTTGCTCCAAGTGCTGTGTTTGAAGCAAATTAAGCATTTCCACGGCATAGTCTTGGCAATCTCATCAGGGAAATAGACAAGGCCTTTTTCCTGGTGTGGGAAAGTTTAGAACGAGAGGGCATAAGTTTAGGCTGAGAGGGGAAACATTTAAAATGGACATAAGGGGCAACTTTTTCACGCTGAAGGTGGTGCGTGTATGGAATGAGATGTCAGACGAAGTGGTGGAGGCTGGTACAATTACAAAATTTAAAAGGCATCTGGATAGGTATATGAATAGGAAGGGTTTAGAGAGACATGGCCCAAGCACTGGCAAAAGGGACGAGATTAATTTAGGAAATCTGGTCAGCATGGATGAGTTGGACCGAAGGGTCTGTTTTCGTGCTGAACATCTCTATGACTCTGTAGAGCAACTAGCTAATGACTGTTATTGGGAAAATGTGAGATCAAAACTAAGGATGTCTTGGCAGAACATTTAGAAATGTATAATATGAGCAAGCAGAGTCAACATGACTTCATAAAGGGGAAATTATCTTGAATTCTTTGAGGTGGTGACAAGTTGGATAGATAAAGGGGAATCGGTGGATGTTTCATATGTTTTTAAAATATATTTCAAAAGGTGCAACACATTAAACTCCTTAATGCGATTAGATTCTATGGTGCTGGTGGTAGTATACGAACATGGAGAGAGAATTGACTAACTGTTAGAAAACAGAGAGTTGGGATAAGACGGGAGTGGTATCCAGCCAGCAAACTGTAATTAGTGGTGTATCACAGGATCTGAGATGAGGCCACATTTATTAAAATATACATTAATGATTTGGACGAGGTCAGTGAATGTACTGGAGCCAAGTTTGCTGATGACAAAAATGTAGGTGAGAAGGCAAGTGATGAGGATGAAATAAAGAAGCTGCAGAGAGATGTCGACAGGTTAAATAAGTGGGAAAAACTTGGCAGTTGGAATATAATATGGAAAATGTAAGGTTATACATTTGGCACAAAGAATAGAGAGGCTGAATATTAGTGAAACAGAGAAAGCCTGCAGAAAGTTACACAACAGAAGAATATGGAAGTTTCACAAAAACATTCAGCAGAGAGTAGGGAAGGTCAATGGAATGCTGACCTTTATTTCAAATGGAATAGAATTTTAAAGTGGGGAGGTTTTACCAGACACTAGTTAGCTCACAGCTGGAATATTGTGGATAGTTTTGGTCCCTTATCAAAGGAAAGAGAAACTGGCATTGGAGGCAGTCCAGAGAAGATTCAATTAGTTGATGCCAGGTAGGGAGGGGCTGTCTTATGGGCAGCGTTTGACAAGATTGAGCCTGTGCTTGATGGATTACAGAAGAATGACAAGTGACCACATTGAGACATTAAAGATGCTTCGGGTGCTTGATAAGGTGGGTGCAGCGTGGTTGTCCCCCTTGTCAGGAACAGAGGGCATCAGCTCAGAATGAGGGGTTACACATTTCAGATGAGAGGAAAGTTTTCTCTAAGAGGGTAGTGAATCTCTGGACTACTTTACCACAGACAGCAGTTAATGTTGGGTCATTAAGTATAGCCAAGGCTGAGATAGACAAATGTTTAATCATTCACGGAATCGAGGTTTGTGAAGATAAAGCAAGAATGGGGAATTGACGTTTATCATCTCAGTCATGATCTCATTGAATGTGGAACAGACTCAATGGGCTGAATGGCCTTCTTCTGTTCCTATGTCTTATGGGCTCCCTGCCTCAGTTCTCAACACTTCCATTTCTGAAACCTGGAAATCCCATTTGCTTTTCCAACCACATTCTCAAACATGTCCTGACATCTTCAAAAACCGATGCACTCTGACCACCGACTTCCTTTATCCAGATCCCTCCTTGAGATCCCTGTTATTGGCTCCATATTGCCCATAGGGAACATGGAACCAGGTGGATCTTGGAGCTTGCATCCTTGGTGATGTTTTCTCTGGTCCCTACCTCAGAACACTGAAGCCAGTTTGAACACAACAAATTAGCCAGTTGATGGGAGACTGTGGGAAGTTTCAGACACAGTGATGGAATGGTCCATAAATCCCAGCCTCATCTCTCTCTCTCTCTCCTTCTCACTGTCTCCTGCCTGAGACCAACTGAAAGAGCCCAAGAGAAGGAGCCAACCCGAGAGCTCCCGGTCCAGGTGGACCCTGTTTCCATTGTGCCATTGGGACAGTGACACCACTCAAACATTGTTCCTTACCTTCAACTTCCTGCGTTGTTGGAGGCGTTGTTTGAAAACTATCAATATTGAGCTCCACACGACACTGATAGGGACCAGCATCCTCCTGGCTCAGTCCCACCATCATTATTGAGACATCGTTGTTGCTGATGCTCCCCATGAATCTGAATCCCGCTGTATCACATTCTCACACAGCTCACCCTGGGAATGGTCTGGATCAGGATATATACAGGTAAAGATAGCACCTGTGCCAGATTTAATCCATATGATGGAGCTGGTGAGTGTGAGGTGAGTGTCAGGGTGGGTGAAGCTGCAGGGTAAGACAGCGGAGCCTCCTTCCTCAGCCCCCACTCCATCCACGACTGTCATTGACCAATCAAGGGCCAACCAAGGACAGTAGTGGGAAGTTGTGTGTGGAGTCAGAGGAGATAGGGGAAGAACTAAATGAATATTTTTCGACAGTATTCTCTCTAGAAAATGACAATGTTGTCAAGGAGAATACTGAGATACAGGCTACTAGGCTAGGTGGGATTGAGGAGAAAGTGAGGTCTGCAGATGCTGGAGATCAAAGTTGAAACTTTATTGCTGGAACAGCACAGCAGGTCAGGCAGCATCCAGGGAACAGGAGATTCGACGTTTCGGGCACAGGCCCTTCTTCAGGAATTAGGTGGGATTGAGGTTCACAAGGAAGGGGTATTAGCAATCCTGCAGAGTGTGAAAATAGTTAAGTCCCCCGGGACGGATGGGATTTATCCTGGGATCCTCTGGGAAGCCAGGGAGGAGATTGTCGAGCATTTGACATTGTTCTTTAAATCATCATTGTCTACAGGAATAGTGCCAGAAGACTGGAGGATAGCAAATATGGTTCACCCATTCAAGAAGGGGAGTAGAGACAACCCTGGTAATTATAGACCAGTGAGCCTTACTTCAGTTGTTGGTAAAGTGTTGAAAAAGGTTATAAGAGATAGGATTGATATCATCTAGAAAAGAATAATTTGATTCGGAATAGTCATCACGGTTTTGTGAAGAGTAGGTCGTGCCTCACAAACCTTATTGAGTTCTTGGAGAAGGTGACCAAACAGGTAGATGAGAGTAAACCGGTTGATGTGGTGTATATGGATTTCAGCAAAGCGTTCGATAAGATTCCCCACAGTAGGCTATTGCACAAAATGCGGAGAAATGGAATTGTGGGAGATAAAGCTGTTTGGATCAGTAAATGGCTTGCTGAAAGAAGACAGAAGGTGGTGGCTGATGGGAAATGTTCATCCTGGAGTCCAGTTACTAGTGGTGTACCGCAAGGGTCGGTGTTGGGTCCACTGCTGTTCGTCATTTTTACAAATGACCTGGATGAGTGCGTGGAAGGGTGGGTTAGTAAATTCGCAGATGACACTAAGGTCGGTGGAGTTGTGGATAGTGACGAAGGATGTTGTAGATGATAGAAACACATAGATAAGTTACAGAGCTGGGCTGAGAGGTGGCAAATGGAGTTTAATGTGGACAAATGTGAGGTGATTCACTTTGGTTGGAGTAACCGGAATGCAAAGTACTGGGCTAATGGTAAGATTCTTGGTAGTGCAGATGAGCAGAGAGATCTCGGTGTCCATGTACACAGATCCTTGAAACTTGCCACCCAGGTTGACATGGTTGTTAAGAAGGCATACAGTGTTTTAGCTTTTATTAATAGAGGGATCGATTTCCGGAGCTATGAGGTTATGCTACAGCTGTACAAAACTCTGGTGCGGCCGCACTTGGCGTATTGTGTACAATTCTGGTCACCACATTATATGAAGGATGTGGAAGCTTTGGAAAGGGTGCAGAGGAAGTTTACTAGAATGTTGCTTGGGATGGAGGGAAGGTCTTACGAGGAAAGGCTGAGGGATTTGAGGCTGTTTTTGTTAGAGAGAAGAAGGTTGAGAGGGGACTTAATAGAGAAATAAAAGATAATCAGAGGGTTAAATAGGGTGGACAGGGAAAGCCTTTTTCCAAGAATGGTGACGGCGAGCATGAGGGGGCATAGCTTTAAATTGAGGGGTGATAGGTATAGGACAGATGTCAGAGGTAGTTTCTTTACTCCGAGAGGAGTAAGGGTATGGAATGCTTTGCCTGCAACGGTAGTAGATTCGCCTGCTTGAAGTGCATTTAAGTCGTCATTGGACAAACATATGGACGTACATGGAATAGTGTAGGTTAGATGGGCTTCAGATTGGTATGACTGGTCGGCGCAACATCGAGGGCCGAAGGGCCTGTACTGCGCTGTAATGTTCTATGTTCTATGTTCTCACCCTTAGCAGAAACCACTGTGAGGCGAAAGACAGGGAGAGAGAGGATATGAACACAGCACTGGGTCAGACATCAGTGTGTGGAACTGCAACTTGGAGACTCTATTCTGAGTGTGTTATTTAGTGAGAACAGGGTTCGCAGCTATAATGAGAGGTAGTGAACAAATAGTAATGAAAATTCATGAGCAATCCAATACACTGGGGACAGAGTTTCAGTTCCCACCATGGCAGCTGCTGGAAATTCAATTCAGTTATTACATCAGGAATTAAACACCAGTCTAATGGGAACCATGAAACCATGATCAATTGTTGGAAAAAATCCATCTGGTTCACTGATGTTCTTTAGAAAAGGGAAATACCGTCCTTACCCACTCTGACCTGCATGTGACTCCAGTCCCACAGCAACAGATTCAACTCTGAAACTCCCACATCAATGGCAAAGGGAGACACTGAGTTTGGATGAAACCAGTACAAAATGTGAAAGGAAAGTTATAGGTATGTGCAGCATAGAACCAGACCCTTCAGTCCAACTTGTCCATGCCCATCAGATATCCGGAATATCTTTTCTGAACCCTTTTGAGTTTCTCAACATCTTTCCTACAGCAGGGAGGCCAGAGATGAATGCAGTATTCCAAAAGTGGTCTAACCAGCAACCTGTACAGCCATGACAAGACCTCCTCATTCCTATACTCAGTGCATTCAACAATAAAAGTGAGTTTACCAAATGCTTCCTTCATTAACCAGTCTACCCTTTGACTCCACTTTCAAAGAACAATGAACCTGCACACCAAGGTCTCTTTGTTTGGCAACACTCCCCAGTACCTCACTAGTCAGTGTATAAGTCCTGAAAATAAAAGTCCTGACCACAAGATGGAAGGATCGCTCTCTCTCACAGTCCTTGTGTTGTTTCGCGGCAATGAGATGCTGTGTTCTGGACGTGATGGGCATACTTCAAACCCAACGGCCAATCAGGTGAACTCAGAACTTTTCTTTTCAGATTACTTGTGTTTTCTCTGCTTTTCTCTACAGTGATGGGGGAGAGGCAGAGCTGACTGCTTTCTCTCTGTAGGCTCTAGATACTTTACACTTTCAGATACTTCAGGAACGTATAGCTTTGTAACAGCACAGTTCAACCAATCAGACAGCAGTTGCAAAGCAGAACTTTCTTAACTCAAAACATTATCATGAAGTCCGATGGCATCAGGTCAACATGAGCAAGGAAATCTCCGGATGACTACCCACTGCCACAATCCCCCCACTCCCAGGCTTCTGATCATGTTTATCACCACTTGGAGGAAGCACTGAGGTCAACACTGGCACAGAATGTACTCTGGGTGGGAGACGTCACTGTCGAACACCAAGACAGACTCAGCAGTTTTACTACTGCCTGAGCTGGTGGAATCTGAAATGACATAGCTCTTGGACTGGGTCTGTGGCGGGGGGTGAGGGAACCAACAAGAGAAAAAAGCTTGACCTTGTCCTCAGCCGTCTATCTGCCTATTATAGGATTGGGAGGAGTAACTACCACACAGTCCTGTGGAGACAAAGTCCCATCATCACATTGAGGTATATCCCCATCATGTATCGCACTAGCCCTGTGTTAAATGGGATAGTCTTTGAACAGATTGAGCAAGTCAACACTGGGATCCCTGAGACACTGTGGGCCATCAGTACAGCAGAATTGGGCTGTAACACACTCTCTAAACTCATGGCCTGTAATTTTCCCCCATTCCGCCATTGCAAAGGCAATCTCTTTGTTTTTTAAGGAGACTTACACTCTATCTCTTGTTGCTGTCTTGGTCTTAATGTACTTATAGAATCCCTTTGGATTACCTTTAACCTTATTTGCCGAGGCTACCCATATCCTTTCTTTAACTTCCTGATCTCCCTCTTATGAATGGCCTGACACTCATTATACAGTGCAAGAGATCCATTTGGATCCAGTTGTTTATATTTAGTATATGATTCTTTTTTATCCCTGACTGGAACCTCCATCTCTTTAATCACCCATTGTTCCTGAAAGCAGTACAGTTGAAACCATCCTTTGTGAATGGTCTTTTCTGTCTCAGAAGAGATCGCAGTGATCCAAGAATCTGAATCCCTGAACATTACACACCTCTTCAGCCTGGAACCTCCATCTCTTTATTCACCCGTTCCTGAAAGCAGTACAGTTGAAACTCATGGCCTGTAATTTTCCCCCACTCAGCCATTAACATCAAGTCAGGACATCAATCCTGGTTCAATGAACAATGCAGGAGGGGATGCCAGGAACAGCACCATCAAACCTGAAAATGAGATGTCAGCTATAAAACAGGGTTACTTCCATGTCAAACAGCATGAGCAGCAATTGATGCTCTGGGTGAAGTGATTCCACTGTCAGTGCATCAGATATAAGCTCAGCAGACCTGTCACATGCAGTTATGAATAGTTGAGGACAATTAAGCAACTAACAGGAGTATGAGTCTCCACAAATAGACGATAGACAATAGACAGCAGGTGCAGGAGTAGGCCATTCTGCCCTTTGAGCCTGCACCACCATTCAATATGATCATGGCTGATCATCCTTAATCAGTATCCTGTTCCTGCCTTATCCCCATAACCCTTGATTCCACTATCCTTGAGAGCTCTATCCAACTCTTTCTTAAATGAATTCAGAGACTGAGCCTCCACTGCCCTCTGGGGCAGAGCATTCCACACTCCCAACACTCTCTGGGTGAAGAAGTTTCTCCTCATCTCTGTCCTAAATGGTCTACCCTTTATTTTTAAGCTGTGTCCTCTGGTTCGGCACTCACCCATCAGCGGAAACATGTTTCCTGCCGCCAGAGTGTCAAATCCTTTAATTATCTTATATGTCTCAATCAGATCTCCTCTCAGTCTCCTAAACTCAAGGCTATACAAGCCCAGTTGCTCCAGTCTTTCAGCGTAAGGTAGTCCTGCCATTCCAGGAATTGACCTCGTGAACCTATGCTGCACTCCCTCAATAGCCAGAATGTCTTTCCTCAAATTTGGAGACCAGAACTGCACACAATACTCTAGGTGTGGTCTCACCAGGGCCCTGTACAAACTGCAGAAGAACTCCTTTGCTTCTATACTCAATCCCTCTTGTTATGAAGGCCAGCATGCTATTAGCCTTCTTCACCACCTGCTGTACCTACATGCTTACCTTCATTGACTGGTGTACAGATCTTTTTGTACTGCCCCTTTACCTAACTTGACTCCATTTAGGTAGTAATCTTCGAGGAGAAAGTGAGGTCTGCAGACGCTGGAGATCAAAGCTGAAACTTTATTGCTGGAACAGCTCAGCAGGTCAGACAGCATCTAGGGAAAAGGAGATTCGACGTTTCGGGCACATGCCCTTCCTGAGGAAGGGCATGTGCCCGAAACGTCGAATCTCCTTTTCCCTAGATGCTGTCTGACCTGCTGAGCTGTTCCAGCAATAAAGTTTCAGCTCCATTTAGGTAGTAATCTGCCTTCCTGTTCTTACCACCAAAGTGGATAACCATACATTTATCCACATTAAACTGCATCTGCCATGCATCTGTCCACTCATCTAACCTGTCGAGGTCACCCTGTAATCTTCTAACATCCTCCTCACATTTCACCCTGCCACCCAGCTTAGTGTCATCAGCAAATTTGCTAATGTTATTACTAATACCATCTTCTATATCATTAATATATATTGTAAAAAGCTGCCTACCATTCCGAAATGGAGCCGTTTATCACTACTCTTTGCTTCCTGTCAGCCAACCAACTTTCAATCCAAGTTAGTACTTTGCCCCCAATACCATGCACCCTAATTTTGCTCACTAACCTCCAATGTGGGACTTTATCAAAGGCTTTCTGAAAGTCCAGGTACACTACATCTGCTGGATCTCCCTCGTCCATCTTCAGAGTTACATCCTCAAAAAATTCCAGAAGATTAGTCAAACATGATTTCCCCTTCATAAATCCATGCTGACTCTGACCTATTCTGTTACTGCTATCCAGATGTGTCGTAATTTCATCCTTTATAATAGACTCCAGCATATTTCCAACCATCTCGGTCAGACTAACTGGTCTATAATTTCCTGCTTTCACTCGTTCCTTTCTTAAAAAGTGGTACAACATTAGCCACCCTCCAATCCGTAGGAACTGATCCTGAATCTATCGAACTCCGGAAAATAATCACCAACGCATCACGATTTCTCGAGCCACCTCCTTTCAGTACCCTGGGATGTAGACCATCAGGCCCCGGGGACTTATCAACCTTCAGACTTAACAGTCTCTCCAACACCAATTCCTGGCAAATATAAATTCCCTTCAGTTCAGGTCCTTCAGCCACTATTACCTCAGGGAGATTGCTTGTGTCTTCCCCAGTGAACACAGATCTGAAGTACCAATTCAATTCTTCTGCCATTTCTTTGTTCCCCATAATATATTCCCCTGCTTCTGTCTTCAAGGGTCCAATTTTAGTCCTAACCATTTTTTTGCCTTTCACATACCTAAAAAAGCTTTTACTATCCTCCTTTATATTTTTGGCCAGTTTACCTTTGTACCTCATCCCCATCCCCATCTTCAATGAGGGGGAGCCCTGCTCATCAGTGCAAATGTTAGGGCTGAAGTATTCCCAAATAACTTGACCCAGAAGATGTCCCCAGCATCATAGGTGATTCCTTACCCAGCCGGCAAATATAATTCAGTGGGTCAGCATTCACGTGTAGATAGGGCTAGGGACAGAAATCATGGGACCTAGTGCTGTTCCTCATACAGCCCCTGACCCAACCTCCAGGACTCACACTCGCTTCCACTGACCTGACACTTGCAGGAAAAACTCAGCAGGTATGGTGGCATCTCTGCAGAGAAAGTAGAGTTAATGTTTTGGGTCCAGTGACACTTCTTCAGAAATAAAATGATTAAAAACAGTGGACTGAGAGGAGTGTGGATCTTGCAGCTGCTCCTGAGATTCAGATTTATTTCCAGATTTACTTTCAGATTTCTTACGTTTACTAAATTTCAGGATATAAGCTTTTTATTTGATTAATTTTTAGCTTTTTTCTCGTCAAAAATGCAAAAGAAGCAAAAAAAACTGACACAATTTTTTATGAAATGAAGTTTTCTCAATGGAAGTTTTGGATAGGCCCACATGTGGACTGTTCAGTCTTTTTCCACTATGAAATTATGAGAGAGATGTTTTTAAACTCACTGAAGCATTTTTTTTTAAATTGCTGAGGAATGTTTTGTTTCAAACCAAGTTGTGTTTACAGAGCTCTTGGACAGGCTGACACGTGGGATTTTCCTTTTAATCAGGACATTGATAGCTGTCTGCTGGACCACTTGTGCTTAATATTAACTCTTTGGATAAAGAAAGGTAGTTTATTTTAGAGATAATATGCTGTTGTAAGTTGCTTCTTTTTAGACTTAATGACATTGAGGGCATACAAGTGACGCAGAGTTAGACGGCCAGTAGATTTCGAGAGCTGATAACACAGCAGGATCAGTCAGATAGAAGGATGACTGTCAGGAAAGGTAAGAAGGTAGTTCAGAAATCTCTCATACTGTTGAAAGGATAATCTCTCAGAGGAAATTAGAAGGGACTGTAAGAATGAATCTTATATTTGGAGGGGTTTGACAAAATTTAAAAGAATAATTATTGTAGGTGACTCTCCTGTCAAGGGCACAGACAGGAGGTTCTGCAGCAGTGAGCATGAATCTAGGATATTGTACTGTTTTCTTGGTGCTAGGATTAAGGACATTGCAAAATGATTGACACATACTGTTAAAGAGAAGAGTGAGACACTGGACGTTTTTGTACACATTGATGGGAATGACATAGTTAGGGAAAGAGTAAAGGCTTTGCAAAGTGAATATCAGAGGTTAGGTAGAAGATATAAAAAACAGACCCTCAAAAGTAGTAATCTCTGGTTTACTCCCAGAGCCAAGCTCAGATTAGGGAACAAAAGGATAAAGGAGACAAATCAATGGCTGAAGAGGTGTGTAATGTTCAGGGATTCAGATTCTTGGATCACTGCGATCTCTTCTGAGACAGAAAAGACCATTCACAAAGGATGGTTTCAACTGTACTGCTTTCAGGAACAATGGGTGATTAAAGAGATGGAGGTTCCAGTCAGGGATAAAAAAGAATCATATACTCAATATAAACAACTGGATCCAAATGGATCTCTTGCACTGTATAATGAGTGTCAGGTCATTCATAAGAGGGAGATCAGGAAGTTAAAGAAAGGATATGGGTAGCCTCGGCAAATAAGGTTAAGGATAATCCAAAGGGATTCTATAAGTACATTAAGACCAAGACAGCAACAAGAGATAGAGT
Source organism: Chiloscyllium plagiosum (assembly GCF_037043375.1). NCBI lineage: Eukaryota > Metazoa > Chordata > Chondrichthyes > Orectolobiformes > Hemiscylliidae > Chiloscyllium > Chiloscyllium plagiosum. The sequence continues at coordinate 152,164,103 of NW_028270140.1, forward strand.
GTAAGTCTCCTTAAAAAACAAAGAGATTGCCTTTGTGTTTTAGATTCCCTACAATGAGGGCGGCACGGTGGCACAGTGGTCAGCACTGCTCCCTCACAGTGCCAGAGACCCGGGTTCAATTCTACGCCTCAGGCGACTGTCTGTGTGGAGTTTGCACATTCTCGCCGTGTCTGCGTGGGTCTCCTCCGGGTGCTCCGGTTTCCTCCCATAGTCCACAAAATGTGCAGGTTTGGTGAATTGGCTAAGCTAAAATTGACCGTAGTGTTAGGTGAAGGGGTAAATGTACGAGAATGGGTCTGGGTGGGTTGCGCTTCGGCGGGTCGGTGTGGACTTGTTGGGCTGAAGGGCCTGTTTTCACATTGTAACTAATCTAACCTAATGTGATAAAAGGCCCTTCAGCCCAACAAACCCATTCCGACCCTCGAAAGAGTAACCCACCCAGACCCATTTCCACTGACTAATTCACCTAACACTATGGGCAACGTCGCATGGCCAATTCACCTAACCTGCACATCTTTGGACTGTGGGAGGAAACCCTCACCACACAGGGAGAACATGCAAACTCCAGCTGCCTGAGGCTGGAATTGAACTCAGGTCCCTGGTGCCAGTGCTAACCACTGAGCCATCATGCCACCCCTCAGGAGATGGGAGAGATATCAAATGAACATTTTGTGTCAGTTTTTACTGTGGAGAAAGAAGTGGAAGCCAGAGAACTCTGAGAAATCAGTATTAAAATTTTGAAAACAGCTTGTATTACAGAAGAGGAATTGTTAGAGGTCTTCGAAAATATAAATATAAATCTCTGAGACGTGATCTACTCAATCCCAGGACTTTGTCAGAAGTTATGAGGAAATTGCTGGGCCCCCTGCAGGAACATTTGTATCATCCATAAATAACAGTCAGGTGCTGAATGACTGGAGTGTGGCTAATGTTCAAGAAGGAATGTCAGGAGAAGCCTGGGAACTTCAGACCTGTGAGTCTGACTTCGGTGGTGAGTAAGTTGTTCCGAAATTTTGGATTTATATGAATTTGGAGAGGCAAGGAATGATTTGGGATGGTTTTGTGCGAGGGATATCGTGTCTCACAAACTTGATGGAGTTTTTTGAAGAAGTAAACAAGAAAATTGATGAGGGCAGAGGGGTTAACATTGTTTACTTAGACTTTGGTAAATCCTTTGACAAGGTTCAGCATGGTAGACTAATTAGTGAAGTTAGATCCCATGGGATTCAGGGTGAGCTTTGCAAGTGGATGCACAATTGGCTGAAAGGCAGAAGACAGAGAGTGACTGTGGAGGGAGGGTTTTGTTCTGGAGGCCTGTGACCAGCAGGGTTCCACGGGGATCAGGGCTGGGCCCACTTTTGTCAGTCATTTATATCAACAATTTCGATGAGACTACAAAAAGCATGTTTTGCAAGTTTGTGGTTGATACCAAAATTGATAGAATATTGAACAGTGAAGAAGGTTATCTTAGAATACAAAAAGATCATATCAAATGGGTCAATGGGCTGAAGAGTGACAGATGGAGTTTAAGATAAGTGTGAGGTATTGCACTTTGGGAAAACAAACAAAGGGAAGACTTACACAATTAAAAGTAGGGCCTTGGGTAGTGCTGTAGAACAGAGACCTAGGGATTCAGGTACAGAATTCTTCCAAATTTGCATTATCTATATATACGGTGGTTCAGCACACTTACCTTCATTGCTCAGACCTTTGATAATCGGAGTTGGGATGTTATGTTCAGGTTGGACAGGATGCTGGTGAGGCCTCTATTGTGTCCAGTTCTGGTCACCCTGTTATTGCAAGGATATCATTTAGCTGGAGAAGAGGTTTACCGGTATGTTGGAAATAAAGCAGGCCTTGAGTTATCGGAAGAGGCTGGAGCGACTAGGACATTTCTCACTGGAGCGTACAAGGTTGAGAGGTGACCTTATCAAGATCGATAAAAGCATGAGGAATATAGATAAGGTGAATGGCAGGTGTCTTTTTGCTCAGGTGGGAGATTTCAAGACTGGGGCATATCTTTAAGGTGAGAGGAGAAAGATTTTAAAAAGACATAAGGAAGGAGGCTGAGGGGTGACCTTATAGAGGTTTACAAAATTACGAGAGGCATGGATAGGATAAATAGGCAAGATTTTTTCTCTGAGGTCTGAGAGTCCAGAACTAGAGGGCATAGGTTTAGGGTGAGAGGGGAAAGATATAAAACAGACCTAAGGGGCATCTTTTTCACACAGAGGGTGGTATGTGTATGGAATGAGCTGCCAGATGAAGTGGTGGAGGTTGTTAGAATTGCAACATTTAAGAGGCATTTGGATGGGTATATGAATAGGAAGGGTTTGGAGGGAAATGGGCCGGGTGCTGGCAGGTGGAACGAGATTGGGTTGGGATATCTGGTCGGCATGGACGGGTTGGACCGAAGGGTCTGTTTCCATGCTGCACATCTCTATGACTCTATGCCTGTAAGGGGCAGTTTTCATTTTACACAGAGAGTGGTACATGTGGAATGAACTTCCAGAGGAAATGGTGGATTTGGGGATAGTTACAGCGTTTAAAAGGCATTTAGATAATTTCATGAAAAAGAAATGTTTGGAGGGATATGGGCCACGTGAAGGCAGGTGGGACTACTTTAGTATGGGATTATGGTCAGTGTGGACTCATTGAACTGAAGGGTCTGCTCCTGTGCTGTATGACTCTATAACTGATTGTAGCTGGGAAAAGGTTGGTATAGATGCTGAAGATGGGGAGGGGGGTGAGGGGGCAGGAGTAAACACTCAGTGGAAACGGATCCCAGACAGAGACAAAAACAATTGGACAGACAAACGAAAGGGGAAAGGTCAGCCTGGGAGAATGAACAGCGGCTGATGGGGACCATTCGTCACTGACAATGGATTGTTTTGGTAGCAGCCCATGTGATGACAAGGCCTGGTGTGTGGGGGTTGGGGGAAGGAGGTAGGAGAAGGTGCTGAGGCCCTGAAATTATTCACCGCAATATTGAGTCCAGAAGGTCACTGGGTCCCCAAAGAGTGGTGTGTGGAAATGGCAGGCAACTGGATGCTGAGAATCATTTTTGTGGGGAGAACATTTCTGTTCTGCAAAGTAATCACCCAGTCTGTGTTTTGTTTTCCCAATACAGAGTTAGAAGTGGACTGTGCAGAGTTGGTGAATTATGAGCAGCCCTGAGCCTGTGTGAGGTGGTGCTGATGGAGAGAGAGGGCTCAAGATTGTGCAGATGGCAACACATGACACTGAGTGTGAATGGCAGATTTCATTCTCTAAATCAAGTTGCCATATTATTACCAGACCATGGGCTGCTTTCTCTTGAGAGAGAGAGACAATTGGTGGTGGTTTAACCTGAGGGCCACCACACCTCAGTGAGGGGAGAGTTGAGAAGGAGGGTGCTTCATGGTCACCTGAGCCAATGTGGGGATTGAACCCACACTATTGGCATCACACTGCTTTGCAAACCAACCGTCCAGCTAACTGAACCAAACCCCAGATTCCCTAAAATGTACGATTGAATCAGATCAGCTTTTCCAAATTTCAACAATGGTCAAATGCAGCCATTAGGTTAGCTTTTTTTTAAAATACCAGATTTTTTAAAAAAGTCACCTGCTGCTGTGGTGGGATTTGAACCCATGGCCCCCGGATTGGGTGTCTGGATTAGTCACCCAGTGACAGTAACAGTAACAGTACATCACCAATTCCTGTTATAGCACAAGGGTGAATGCAGGGCTAAGATAGGTCCCACGTGGCTGTGATGCCTCACACAGTCAGATGGACACTGGGGGAATGTACTTGCATTGATGGAACTGTTCCTGATGAAGGTTGGATCCAAGAGGGACACATTAGTCTGTAGCACCTTCCTGTTCAAGGAGATGATCTTAATGTCAGTATAACTTTGGGTCATTTGGAGATTGAACTAAATATTCTGAGTGTGTCAATGTCTTTCAATACTGACATCAGAAGCGCCTAAAAAATATCAGCACATCACAGAACATTAAATATTGAAAAAAATTAAATTTGAAACCAAAAGCTAAAATACTACAGATGCTGGACATTTTAAATAAACATCAAAATGCTGCAAACACTCAGCAGGGCAGACAATACCGATGGAGAGAAATAGTGTTAATGTTTTAGTTCCATGTCCTTTCACCAGAAAATCAAATCACAAAGCATTCACAGAATCTGTTCCACTCTCACCGTGCACCTTCTACAGGCTGAAGAATGTGGTAACGGTTTCTTACCATGTACCTGCAACCGAGTCTCTTTTTGGATCAGATACAAAAGATTGAATCTTGACCTGTATTCCACCAGACACAGGTAAGTGTGATTGTCCCTCACACTCAGCTGGTTTATCCTGGTCGAGGCATTTCCCTCCTCTGGGTTCCCGATGAGCTCGTACCGATTTCCACCGTGTACAGATGTCCAATTTCCCTGTGATTGGGCTGTAAATGTAATGATGTGTTGGTAGGGCTCCTTCCTCATCCAGGTAACAGTGGTCAGGGGAGGGTAGGATCTGGTCTCGAAGATACAGGGTAAAGTAACTGAATCTCCCTCTGTCCCACTCACCACTGAGACATCTCCTTGAGCATCAAAGGAAAGGACAAACATCAGAATGGATGAGGGCAGTGTGCAGAAGGTCTTATTTCAATATGTTACATTCCTTTCAACTTCACAATAAAATGAACAATTAAAGACTCCACTCATATCTCTAACAGGTCTGTCCTCGACATTCCCCAGGAAGAGTCACCCTGATCAAAATGTCTCCTCGCCACTCAATTTGAAAACCTTGATTACAAGATTAAAAATCAGACATCACCAGGTTATAGTCCAACAGGTTTATTTTGAAGCACTAGCTTTCGGAGCGCTGCTCCTTCATCAGGTGATTGTGGAGTATAAGATTGTAAGACACAGAATTTATAGCAAATGTTTATAGTGTGATGTAACTGAAATTATATGTTGAAAAAGACCAGGATAATTTGTTCAGTCTCTCATCCGTTAGAGTGACCATGTTGGTTTCAGTTCTTTAAAATGTAAATCACAATTTTCTTTTAAAAGTTACATTCTCAAGTGAACTTTAACAATTGGTGTCTGTCAGCCCAGATAATGTATTGAAAGTGTGAGCTCCCCTGTGTGATACTGTCTGTGCCACAATGTTTAGACTGATTCTAATCTAAAAAATAACTATAGAAACTTACATGGATTCATGCAGTTTTTTGAACAAAGTTTGATGAAATTCTGAAAGTACAACTTCACCCCACAAACTAATATGTGTTTGTGTGCATGTGTGTGTGTGTGTTTGTTAGGGGGTGGTTGTTAGTGTCTGTGAAAGTGTGCACGCAAGTGTCTGTGTATGAGTATAAAGGGGTATAAGTCTGAAAGAGGATGAATGTGTGATTGTGGGAGTGTATTTGTGAGCTTATGAAAGAGCATCTGCGCCTGTATGTGTGTCTGGAGGAGTGTGTGTGTCTGTGTATGTGTGTGTCTCTGTATATTTGTGTGTGTCTCTGTATACTTGTGTGTATGTCCGTGTGTGCAGGACCGCTGAAGTGTTCTCTGACTGGGGGCGGTGGGCGGGGGGGAGCACTCCTGTCTGTTGATTGTTGTACAGTGCACATCCATCCGTTGCCGTAGCTTCTGCTTGGTCTCACCAATGTAGCTTGCCTCAGGGCATCCTTGCCTGCAGCGAAAGAGAGAGACAATGTTGGCTGAGTTGCATGAGTACCTGCCACATACAGCAGTCTGGGACATTCAACCTTGGACTTTCAGGTGACCATCCTCCAAGGCGGACATCGGGTCTGGCAGCAACGAAAAGTGGCCGAGCAGAGTTCGGTACCCATGGGGATGGCCTCATCCGGGATCTTGGGTTCATGTCACACTACAGGTGATCCCATCACACTATACACATACACACACACACATACTGATGCAGACCCTCTCTGATACGCTCACACATACACTGCCACACTCACACATGCACCCTCTCACAGACTTTATACTTACACTCACACACAGGCACAACTCCTCACAGACATTCACAACCATCCCCCTCCCCTCCTTCCACATCCCCGCCCCACACACATATGCACATGCGCACATGCACGCATGCACATATATGTTTGTGGGGGTGAATTTGTACTTCCAGAGTAACATTTTACTTTGCTCAAAAATCCATGTAAAATTCTATAAATTCATTTTTTAAGATTAGAATCAGTCTAAACGTTGTGGCACAGACAGTATCACCCAGGGGAGCTCACACCTTCAATACATTGTCTGGGCTGACAGACACCAATTGTTAAAGTTCATTTGAGAATGGAACTTTTTTAAAAATGTTTTGTGATTTACATATAAAAGAATTGAAGCCAACATGGTCATTCCAAAGGATGAGAGACTTAACAAACAATCCAGATCTTTTTCAATATGTAATTTCAGTTACATCACACTATAAACCTTTGCTATAAATTCTGTATCTTACAATCTTATACTTCACACCCACCTGATGAAGGAGCAGCGCTCCAAAAGCAGTGCTTCCAAATAAACCTGTTGGACTATAACCTGGTGTTGTGTGATTTTTAACTTTGTCGACCGCAGTCCAACACCGGCATCTCCAAATCTTGGTTACAAGATATTTACACGGTGTGGAGGTGCCAGTGTTGCACTGAGGTGGACAAAGTCAGAAGTCACACTGCACCAGACTTCACCTGATGCAGGGGCAGTGCTCTGAACCTTGTTATTTCAAATAAACCTGTTGGACTATAACCTGGTGCCGTGTGGCTGCTGAAGATACTCACAGATCGGATCCATTGAACCCTCCTGAATTCATTCATGCAAAACCCTCCACCCATTGCTCAAAGTTAATTTTCTTTAAACGAGGTCAAGGATTTTACAGCCTTCCCCCTCACTCTGTCCAGCAAACACATTCAAAGTATTGACCACACTTTGTGAGAAGGAGAACCCCCTGGTGTCATTCCTAATGTAACCATTCACCAGCACCAAGCTGTGACCTTTGAAATGAGCACAGGTTAATTTAAGCTCAGAGTCCAGATTAAAGTTTTCTATATTAAGTAAGATATTTAGGTGCAGGAGGAGGGGGATAATCAGCCATGTGGCTCTTTGCTTCATCAACTTAAAAGAGGAGCTGTGAGGTTAAATGTTTCCTCATCTCAATTTACATAGAAAATCCATTATTATGCAATTGTTCCCCTGTTTGACTTCTGTTCACAAGACCAAATATCCTCTCAGAATCTGTCTTGTCAAACTCCTCAGCATCTTGAGGAAGGGTCACTCTGCCTGAAACGTTAACTCTGATTTCTCTCCACAGGTGCTGCCAGACCTGCTGAGCTTTTCTGACAATTTCCATTTTTGTTTCCGATTTGCAGCATCTGCAGTTTTGGTTTTGGTTTTTCCTCAGGATGTTCTTTGTTTAATTTATTTCTGCTTTTGTTTTATTCCATCATGGGTGTCACTGGCCCAGATGATGTGCATGTATTGTCCATCCTGATTGCCCAGGTGAAGCTGCTGTTACGAGACGGCGGTGAAGCCTTCTGCTAATTAAACCAAACACCCAGAAAAGCTCACCTCGCATCGCCATCTGTTAAAGTATGAGGAAGAGAGGACTCCCAAAATTCACTTTTATATTAAAAATCAATTTATTCTTTGACTCGAGAAGTGAACATTAAACAACAACTATTTCCAACTCTTAGCCTCCTTTCCCTAAACTGCTCGCTATCTGTCTCCAACTCTATAACAATCTACTGTTCCAATAACCATCAGTATTAAAGTTACATCAGCTTCATTACAAAACCACACAGTGGCTGTTATTATTGATGTGTTTCTTCTTTCATCTCAAGATCTCCCTGAGTTGTCTTCTGTCTTTCACTGCAAAGATGTTTCATATGAGAAAGGTACCTTTGGTACAGAATGTTTTGAATGGCAGTTTCTCAATGGCAGTTACTCTCTGTCTAACTTTCAAAATGTCTGCTTTTTTTATACCCCAAACATCAGGTGGTTTCATTGTTTTGAAGTTGGCAAAAACAATAAATTCAAACTTGATTGGGTTTTAGTATCCGGGGCATAATTTACACTGATTGGTTAGACTCAAATTATCGTCAAAACAATTGAGGTATCTAATTTTCCGCTAAATGTTACATATTTTCAATTTTCCAGTACACTCTGAGACTGCTCGTTAGTCACATGTTAGGTGCCTGCACATTCTCAGTGTAGAACAGCTTTCACTCTCGCTTAAAGGTACAGTACGCAGCTTCAACTTCATAACAACTCCCCTGAAGAAAAAAAATGAACCATCATAATGAAAAGATGTCTCCATTTTTTGCCTAATTCTTAACCCGATGAAAGTGAAATACATAGGATATTAATTTAAGTTCATATTGATTTCCACACACATATGTATAACATTGTTATCTGTTCAACATTATTTAAAATTTATCCGTTAAATTTGTGATAATGTTGTATGGCCAGTACCAAACTTAATAATTCCTTTTCGATGGTAGAATATTTTTCTCTGGTGGGTATTGGGTTTCTTTGAAAAGTAACCGACTGGCTATTCAATTCCATCATCATCTTCCTGCAGCAGTACAGCCTCAAGTCCAATATCATGAGCATCGATTGCAACTTTGATTGCAACATTTGGTGCAGCTAAAACTGGTGCCACAGTTAATACAACTCTTACATTGTCAAGTGCCTCCTGGCATTGTTCCATCCACCGAAATGTCGTGGTCTTCTTTAGGAAATCCGTGAGTGAAGTCACTACCCTGCTGACATTTGGAACAAACTTCCAGTAGAATCCACTTAGTCCCCAAAATCAAAGCACTTCTTTCTTTGAGGTTGTTTGTGGAAATTCCTCGATGGTCTTTGTCTTTGCATTCCTGAGGGCCAACATTTCATGACCGATGTTATGTCCCAATAATGTCTCCTCTGCCTTCGCAAATTGTGTTTTCTTTAATTTTATTACCATTTTGCTTCTCTTAATCGTTCAAAGAACTGTGTGCCAACTGTACCATGTGATCTTTCCATGACTCACTAAAGATCACTGCATCATCCAGATATACTGCACAGTTTGTTAACACAGCCACACCTCTGTTCACGAGCCTTTTAAATGTGGCTGGTATGTTCTTCATTCAAAAGGTAAGCACTTTGAATTGACATAACCCATTTGGGGTGACAAACGCAGAAATTTATTTCACTTTCTCTGATAAAGGGATGACAATACCCAAACAGTAAGTCCAACTTTGTGATGTTAGGGGCTTGTCCAACTTTCTCTATACAGTCCTCCAATTTTAGTATTGATCTGAGTTTGCTTTTGTAATGGCCTTAACCTTCCAATGGTCAACGCAAAATTGTTGAATCCCGTCAGGTTTGGTAACTAAAACGATCATCGAACTCCACTTGCTTTGACTCAGTTCGATGATAGCTTCATTGAGCATTGCATCCACTTCCTTCTGGACCTGTGTGGCGTTGAAAGGATTAAGCCTGTAGGTGTGTTTTATTGGAACAGCATTCCCTACTTCTACCTCATGCACAAGAGGATCAGGCCTCTCCATCTTATTCCTGCATATGTCCTTGTACTGCTGCAACAATCCTTTCCACTGGTTCTTTGTCCCTGGGACAGATTGTTCACTCACCTATCCCACTCCTCAAGGACTTCTTCATTGTTTCAGGCATTTTAAGGTAATCAAACTGCACAACATGAGATTTGATTCCTCACCCTGTGGGGCAGTAACTAACACTGTTCCTCCAGTTCCCTGTTTTTCCTGTCCAGCATCTTTACCTGATAGTTTACCTGACTCAACTTTTTTCTCAATTTGTCACGGACCACTGAACCTGACTTTGAGAGGATATTCTGTTATTGGTAACAATACTAACACATCATCCCCACGGGAAAATGTCTGAATTTCGGAGTGTTTATCTGCCACCTGCTTCAATCTACACTGCACCCTCTTTCAGTGCTGTTTCGCTAACTCACCTGCCTGATTTAATCTCTCTCTCACCTCTGATACATAATCCAAGTGTGTGACCTCCGACTTCAGTCCTGTCAATTTCTCTTTAATTAATTTCAAAGTACCTCTCACTTCATGTCCGGATATTAACTCAAAGGGAGTGAACTGAGTTGATTCATTTGAGCCATCTCTAATGCAAACAATATGAATGGGATACCTTCATCCCAATCATTCAAGTAATCCTGACAGCACATTCTTAACATGGTCTTCAGGGTCTGATGCCACCTTTCCAAAGCTCCCTGAGTTTCAGGATGATATGCACTTGGTTTAATGTGCTGTATGCCTAATCTATCCATGACTTCTCTAAACAGCTGAGCAATAAAATTAGACAATGGTCTGACTGAATCTCTCTGGGTAGCTCATACCAAGTGAAGAAAGCTACTAACTCCTCTACCACCCTTTTTGCCTTAATGCTCCGTAATGGAATTGCATCCGGAAATCTGGGAGGCACACCCATTATGTTTAGCAAGTACTGGTTCCCACTTATAGTTATAGGGAGGGAACCTACACAATCATCATAACCCACGTGAAAGGTTCTTCAAATGTGGGAACTGGCAACAAAGGTGTTGGGTTCACTGCTTTGGCTCACCGACCACTTGCCTGTATGACACATACGGCAAAAGTTAACAACATCTTTGTGCATCCCAGGCCAACACAACTATCTTTTCATTGTCCAAGGGGATGTGGGTGTCCCATGCACAGCCAGCCTTTATTGGCCAGCGCTGGAGAAGGAATGGTGAGCTGCCTTCTTGAACTGCTGTATTCCCTCAGCTGCAGAGACATTCACAATACGGTTGGTAAAGGATTTCCAAGGCTTTGTCCCAGTGACACTGAAGGAATGATGAAATATTCCCAAATCAGGATGGTGAGTGTCTTGGAGGGAAGCTTGTAGGTGGAGATGTTCTCCTGTATCCCATGCTCCGAAAGCTAGTATGCTTCCAATTAAACCTGTTGGACTATAACCTGGTGTTGTGTGATTTTTAACTTTCCCACAACTGCTTGCTATCTGCCTCCAACTCTATAACAATATACTGTTCCAATAACCACCTGTATTAACATTACATCAGCTTCATTACAAAACCACACAGTGGCTGTTATTGTCAGTGTGTTTCTTCTTTCAGCTAAAGATCTTCTGGGTCGACTTCTGTCTTTCACTGCAAAGATGTTTCATGTGAAGAAGGTCCCTTTGATTGAGAGTGTTTTGTACGGCAGTCTCTCAATGGCAGTTACTCTCTGTCGAACTTTCAACATATCTGCTTTTTTTTTATACCCCAAACATCAGATTGTCTCATTAGTTTGAGGTTGGCAAAAAACAATAAATTCAAACTCGATTGAGTTTTAGTATTCTGGGGGATAATTTAATCGGATTGTTTAGATTCAAATCATGCTCAAAACAACTGAGGTATCTCGTTTGCAGTGAAATGTTACATATTTTCAATTTGGCCAATTAAACTGCTGGAAGCTGTCAGTGACTGAATTGAATTGAATCGAATCGAATTGAATCGAATCGAATTGAATTGAATTTATTGTCACATGTACCGAGGCACGGCAAAAAGCTTTGTCTTGTGAGCAGTACAGGCAGATCACAGAGTTAAGTAGCACAGATAGTAAATAATAGGTAAACAACGGAAAAAACAAAAAGACAGGTACAGGCGAATGTGCCTGTTGTTAACATCAAGGCTGTATTTGAGCGAGTGTACATCAAGGAACCTGAGCAAAACTGAATCCAGTGGGAATCCAGATTGAAACCTCCGTGGGTTTCAGTCAGACCTGGCACAGAGGAAGCTGGTTGTTGTTCTTGGAGATCAGTCATCTTAGCTCCAGAACACATCTCTACAGGAGTTCCTCAGGTTAGTGTGTCCTTGGTCTAACCATCTTTAGCTGCATCATCAATGACCCTCCCTCCACCATAAGGTCAGAAGTGGGGATGGTTGTTCACTGATGAACATGGGATACAGGAGAACATCTCCACCTACAAGCTTCCCTCCAAGACACTCACCATCCTGATTTGGGAATATTTCATCATTCCTTCAGTGTCACTGGGACAAAGCCTTGGAAATCCTTTACCAACCGTATCGTGAATGTCTCTGCAGCTGAGGGAATACAGCAGTTCAAGAAGGCAGCTCACCATTCCTTCTCCAGGGCTGGCCAGTAAAGACTGACTGTGCATGGGACACTCACATCCCCTTGGAAATGAAAAGACAGTTCCAAGTCAGGATGGCCTGTATCCGATTTCATTTTTCACTGAGGTCTTCAAGGTCCCTACTTTGGAAGGTGCTGGTGGAGGGAATGTTGCTGTCTTGCTGCAGTGCATTTGATAGTTATTTTTATTCCCACAATGATGTTAGGGTGGGATTTCCAGGTCTTTGACCCAGTAATAATGACAGAGCAGTGATATATTTTCCTGCACAGTTCCAGGCAAGTGGGAAGTATTTCATCACACTCCTGACTGGCCAAGAGGCTTTGCAGTCAGGAGGTGTATTAATTCATAGGATTCTTAGCCTGTGACCTGCTCTTGCAGCCATAGTTTCATTTGCACTCCTGGGTTCACTCCTTATCCACAACTGAGGGGCAGTTAAGAGTCAAACACATAACTGTGGGTATGGAGTCACATGTAGGTCAGATCGGGTAAGGATAGCAGATTTCCCTCCCAAAAGGACATGATTAACCCAGATTCTTTTTTAATGGTGATGGTTACACGGTCATTATTAGACTAGTTTTCAGTTTTAGATATTTTCAAATTCAAATTTCACAAACTGCCACAATCCCCAGGACATTAGCCTCTGGCAAGGACAGCTCCCACCATTTTCTCCTCAGCCAATAGAGGTGGAGGATAGCAACAGTGAGGTTCTCGGCCAATGTGAGCTGAGAGTTCCTTCACCCTGAGATGAGCTCATCCAATGAGGGTTCAGGAGGTGCCAGGTCTCTCTTGTCCTCACCCAATGCTGATAAAGCTGGACCTTCATTGGTGGGGATCTTGGAGCTTGGATTGTCAGTGATGTTTTCTCTGTTCCCCATCCCAGAGCAATGAAGCCAGTTTGAACGTGATAATGAATGAGTGTGACTTTGGGAGGTTTCAAAGATGGTGATGGAATGGTCTCTAAATCCCAGTCATGTCTCTTTCTCTCTTTGTCTCTCTCTCTCTCTCTCTCTCTCTCTTTGTGCCTCTCTGTCTCTGTCCTTCTCACTGCCTCCTCCCTGACACCAACTGGAAGAGCCCAGTAGAAGGAGCCAACCCGAGAGCTCCCAGACCAGGTGGAGCCTGTTCCCATTGAGCTGTCAGGGCAGTGACACATCCAAACATTGTTCCTCACCTTTCACTTTCAAGCGTGTTCCTTTTCCAGATCCAAACTTGTCAATATTGAGATCCACACAACACCAATAGGACCCAGCATCCTCCCAGCTCAGTCCCTCCATCATTATTGAGGCATCTTTGTTGCTGAGGTTCCCCACGAATCTGAATCGATTCCCACCGTCCCGCTGTATCACATTCTCACACAGCTCACCCTGGGAATGGTCTGGACCAGGAGACGTACACTTAAAGATTAAAGCCTGTGTTTCCTCCTTGTACCATAAGATGGAGCCGGTGAGTGTGAGGTGAGTGTCAGGGTGGGTGAAGCTGCAGGGAAAGACAGCGGAGCCTCCTTCTTCAGCCCTCACTCCATCCGCGATTGTCATTGACCAGCCATTACCAGAATCTGCTGTGAGGGGAGAGAGAGAGAGAATATAAGACATCAGCACAGACACTAAACAGTGAGGTAAAACATTGAATCTGTTATTTCGTGAGAAAAGGTATGATATGATACAATTGTGATTTCTGAACAGACTAGTGACAGTGTGGAATGAGCTCCAGGCTGGATACAACAGAGGGCTTTGGGTGGTTTTTGTAAACATCCTGAGGTTAGACTGTGGGGGTTGTTGCTGTTGGTTGAAGAGAGGGTTTGGTGCTTGAGAGTTTTCTGAACTCTCCATTGTTCCAGGAGACCCAGAGTTATCTGAAGAGCAGGACTCAGGGCCCTCCCTGCAGAACGTTTTCTATGGCCCATCACTTTCTAATCTATTACCGAGCCAGCCTTCAGCAAACTGGCTCATTAATCAGTCATAGCAGAGGGATGGGGGATGCAGTGGAAGCATTGTGGGGGTGGGGGTGGAGGTGGATACAGAGAGACATGAAGATGGAAGAAAGTAAACTGAAGTAAAAAAGTAAACTCATCGTTGTGCGAGAGAACTCCTGTCTCGTTCACGGAAGTTATGGCTGGTAATGATTTAACCTGAGGGTCACTCTGCCTCAGACAAGGGGCAAGGTTGAGAAGATTGGAACTTCATGGTCACCTCAGACAATATGGGAATTAAACATCCCTTGTTGGCATCACTCCACATCACAGACCAACTGTCCAGCCAACTGAGCTAACTGACGATGAGAAGGCAATCCAAGTAAATCCAGAAGGCAGTGTGAATATCGTCAAGTGAGGGCATAAGGGAGTGTGGCATGGTTGGATGGCATTTACTTCTGAGTAAGGCAGACGAGCTGAGGGCGTAGATTAATGAGTGGGGATGAGATATTGTTGTTATCACAGAGACATGGTTGAGGGTGTGACAGGATTGACAGCACAATGTTCTGGGCTATCGCACTGTGAGATTAGACATGTAGGGGTAGGGGGAATGTCAAAGAGGAGGGGGTGTTGCAACATTGATGAAGGAGTTAATCACTGACAGAAGATGGATGATATCTTAGAATGTTCCTCAAATGAGGTCACATGGTACAATGTAAAAACAAACCCCATCACGACACTCTGTCTCTTACCATCAAGCAAATTTTGTATCCAACTGGCCTTCTCTCCCTGAATCCCATGCCACCTAACTTCACTAATTAGTCCACCATGTGGAACTTTGACAACAGCTTTACACAAGTTCATGTAAACAATATCTCCCCCTCTGCCCTCACTTGTCTTTTGGTTACATTTTCAAAAAGCTCAGTCAAGTTTGTGACACATGATTTCCCCTGCACAAAGCCACTTTTATGTTTTTCAGGAGCTCCAACACTTCCTCTTCAGTAAAGTGAATTCCTTCAAGACATTAATATTTATTTGCCCGAGTTCCCTTGCGTCAATTTCATTCTCCACAGTAAAAACTGATGCAAAATATTTGTTTAGGATATCCCCCCCTCTCCTCTGGTTCTACACATAGATGACCTCATTGATCTGGAAGAGGCCCTATTCCCTCCCTGGATGCTCTCTGGCTTCTAATGACTTTGTAGAATATCTTTGACTTATGCTCAGCCTGATCAGCTGAGGTTATCTGATGTCCACTTTTTACCCTCCTGATATCCCTCATAAGAATGCCCCTACAGGCCTTATACTCTTCAAGAGATTCACTTGATCCCAGTTGTCTACACCTAATACATGACTCTCTCGTACCAAATCCAATGTGGCCTCACCTCTTGTATCTTTGTCCATACATCTCCGACCCCTTCCCATCACACTTTGATTATCATTCACCTCTTCACTACCATGCATTATCTGCTCTCTCTTTTTTTTTGATTGGTTGACAGGAAAACTAATAAAATATGGATAATTATGAGTGCTCAAATAGGATAGGCAAGAAGGTCCTTTCTTCATTCATACTGTGGTCAGTAAACAGGAAAGATAGATTTAAGGTCGGAGATAGAAGTGGGAGGAGACTTAACAGATTCTTCCTCATGGAGAGGTTAATAAGAGTCTGGAACACACTGCCTGAAAGGGCGGTTGAGTTACAAACGCTGCTAACATTTGTACTTCAATGTTCATTTGCATCTCTATTTGCCTCTTCAGTAGCCTGCACCTCTGCTCTGTCATTTCTATTTTCCGAATCCCTGCAGTGTGAAAACAGGAGATTTGACCCAACAAATCCACATTGACCCTCTGAACAGCATCCCTTTTTTATTATTTTCAAAATTCCCTCCAACTGAGTCCCACCTCCCACCGCGATCTCCACTCCACTAATTTCATTAAAGCCCTCAATAAGTTGGTTAAGAAGGCTTTTAGATGGAGAGCAGCAAAATGGGAGAAGTCGAGTGAGGTCATTGTTGACTGATACAGACATGATGACCCAAAATGGCCTCCTTCTACGCTGTAAATGTCTAAGATTCATGAATCTACAAGGAAAACATGAAGGAATAAATCATCACGCTCGGAATAGTCAATTGTCACTGCTTTCATTTTTGATAAAACAAATGATTTCTCCCTGATGTAGAAACCGCAGTGAAGGAAAAGGCACATCGTGCTGAGCAGGAACAGTTTGGGAACTAAATACCAGACAGCAACAGACCATCAAGGAGGAGGCAATTCCATGATGAACAAAGTGGATTTGAAAGGTCAGTATTAGAAAGTACTTACTGTGACCCCGTACTGAGACTGACAGCAGGACTGCAGAAAGACAAACATAGAGAGACCTCATCGTTAATACTTCACCATTTCATCCTTCTCACTCGCTTACTCTTGTCCTTTTACAGAAAAATACAGAAGTTACTTGACTTCCTGCCAAATAAATGTGAGGCAATCATACACGATACGAACAACAAACGGGAAGTCTGTGTACGGTCAGTAGGAGCTGAGAGAATGACAAAGCTATTATAAAACTGAGGCGCCAACCACAGCAACCGTTGAGAAAGGGAGATGTTACATCAGCTTCCAACACAAATCTCAAAATCAACAGCTTCAGCATCAGTTGGGGCAGGACAGTGTTAGAGACAGAATAAAGCTCTTTCAACACCATCTCCATCAAACACTCCCAGGACAGCCACAGCTCGGGGTTGGATCCAGAGTAAAACTCCTTCTACTTTTTAAAATTGAAATTAACCAGAAGGAAAGCACCTTGACATTAAAAATATGACGCCTCATGTTAACAATTTCTGCCCTGGGAAAAAGTCTCTGGCTATCAACTCTATCTATGCCTCTCATTATCTTATACACCTCAATTAGGTCCCCTCTCTTCCTTCTTTTTTCCAATGAAAAAAGTCCAAGCTCAGTCAACCTCTCTTTGTAAGATAAGCCCTCCATTCCAGGCAGCACCCTGGTAAACCTCCTCTGAACCCTCTCCAACGCATCCACATCTTTCCTATAATACGTAAAAGCAATGACTGCAGATGCTGGAAACCAGATTTTGGATTAGTGGTGCTGGAAGAGCACAGCAGTTCAGGCAACTTGTCCTACCTGCCTACCTTCTTTTCCACCTATCCACTCCACCCTCCTCTCTGACCTATCACCTTCATCCCCTCCCCCACTCACCTATTGTACTCTATGCTACTTTCTCCCCACCCCCACACTCCTCTAGCTTATCTCTCCATGCTTCTGGCTGTCTGCCTTTATTCCTGATGAAGGGCTTTTGCCCGAAACGTCAATTTTGCTGCTCCTCGGATGCTGCCTGAATTGCTGTGTTCTTCCAGCACCACTAATTCAAAATCTTTCCTATAAATGGGGCGACCAGAACTGGACACAGTATTCCAAGTGCAGTCGAACCAAAGTTTTATAGAGCTGCAACAAGATCTCACGGCTCTTAAACTCAATCCTGTCTTTAATCCTGTACTCAACTTTCAAGTTCAACCTTCCAAAATGCATCACTTCACATTTATCCAGGTTGAACTCCATCTGCCACCTCTCAGCCCATCTCTGCATCCTGTCAATGTCACGCTGCAGCCTACAACAGTCCTCGATACTGTCAACAACACCTCCAAACTTTGTGTCATCTGCAAACTTGCTAACCCATCCTTCAATCTCCTCATCCAAGTCATTGTTAGAAATTACAAAGAGTAGAGGCCCAAGAACAGAGCCCTATGGAACACCGCTCACCTCCAGGCAGAATACCTTCCTTCCACTACCACTCGCTGTCTTCTGTCGACCAGCCAATTCTGTATCCAGACAGCTAAATTTCCCTATATCCCATTCCTCCTGACCTTCTGAACGAGCCTACCATGGGGAACCTTATCAAAAGCCTTACTGAAGTCCATATATACCACATTTACTGCTCGACCCTCATCAACTTGTCTCGTAACATCCTCAAAGAACTCAATAAGTTTTGTGAGGCATGACCTGCCCCTCACAAAGCCATGCTGACTGCATTTAATCAAACCATGCTCTTCCAGATGGTCATAAATCCTATCCCTTAGAATCCTTTCTAACACCTTGCAGACGATAGACGTGAGACTGACTGGTCTGTAATTGCCGGGGATTTCCCTATTTCCTTTCTTGAAGAGTGGAATTACATTTGCCTCTCTTCAGTCCTCAGGTATGACTCTGGTGGAGAGCGAGAATGCAAAGATCTTCGCAAGCTGTGAAGCAATCACATTTCTCACTTCCCAAAGCAGCCGAGGACAAATCTGGTCTGGCCCTGGCGCCTTGTCAATCTTCATGTTTGTCAAAATTTTCAGCACATGAGCTTCCTCAATCTCTATCCATTCCAGCATGTGTACCTGCTCCTCAATGATTTCATTCACTACAAGGTCCTTTTCTTTAGTAAAGACAGAAGCATAAACTCATTTAGGGCCTCCCCTACCTCCTCAGACTCTATACACAAGTTCCCTATGCTATCCCTGATCAGCCCTACTCTTTCTTTGATCATTCTCTTATTGCTCACATACATGTAAAATGCCTTTGGATTCTCCCTAATCCTTCCTGCCAAGCCTTTCTCATACCTCCTCCTAGCTCTCCTCAGATCATTTTTGAGCTCTTTCCTCGCCTGCCTGTAATCCTCTAGAGCTGAGCAAGACCCTTGCTTCCTCCACCTTACGTAAGCCGCCTTCTTTCTTCTGATGAGAAGCGCCTCCGCTCTCGTCATCCAAGGTTCCTTTATCCTACCCCTTCTTGCCTGTCTCAGAGGAACACATTTATGCATCACTCACAACAACTGATCCTTAAACACTCTCCACATGTCTATAGTGCCCTTTCCATGGAACAATTGCTCCCAGTCCATGCTCCCCAACTCACGCCTGATAGTATCATATTTCCTTTTCCCCAATTAAATATCCTCCCATTGTGCCTGCTTCTCTTCTTCTCCATAGCTATGTAGCATGTGGGGCAGTTGTGGTCACTATCACCAAAATGCTTTCCCACCACAAGATCTGTCACCTGCCCCGGCTCATTGCCGTGCACCAAATCCAAAATGGCCTCTACCCTTGTCGGCCTGTCAATGTACTGAGGTAGGAAACCCTCCTGAACACCCCTTACAAAAACAGCTTCATTCAAATCTTCTGCTCGAAGGAGGTTCCAATCAATATTGGGAAAGTTAAAATCACCCATTACAACAACCCGACAACATTCATTCTTTTCCAAAATCTGCCGTCCTATGCTTTCTTCAATCTCCCTGCTGCTATTGGGGGGCCTGTCGTAAACCCCTAATGAGGTGACTGCTCCCTTACTGTTCCTAATTTCCACCCATACTGACTCAATAGGCAGACCCTCCTTGACAATGGTAACTTCTGTAGCTGTGATACCCTCTCTGATTAGCAGTGCTACACCCCCTCCTCTTTTTCCCCCCTCCCTATTCTTTTTAAATGTTCTAAACCCTGGAACATCCAGCAACCATTCCTGCCCCTGAGAAACCCACATCTCTGTTATGGCCACAACATCACAGCACCAGGTACTGATCCATGCCCTAAGCTCATCACTTTTATTCCTGATGCTCCTTGCATTAAAGCAAACATACTTTAACCAATCCCTTGGTTCTTTCCCAGGAAATACCTTCCCACTGGCTGTGCTACCTCTTGCTATTGCCTCATCTCCATCAGCTCTCACCACCGGTGTATAGCTCAGGTTCCCACCCCACCTGCCATACTGGTTTAAACCCTCCTGAACCACTCGAGCAAACCTTCCACCCAGGACATTGGTCCCCTTCCAGTTCAGGTGCAAACCGTCCTTCATGTACAGGTCTCACCTTCCCCAGAAGACATCCCAATTATCTACATATCTGAAGCCCTCCCTCCGACACCAGCTGCGCAGCCATGGGTTAAGTTGTGCCTGCTCCCTGTTCCTCGCCTCGCTATCTCATGGCACCAGTCGTAAACCTGAGAACACTACCCTATTCGTCCTGCTCTGCAGCTTCCACCCTAACATTTTATATCCTCAATCCTATTCCTGGCTATATCATTGGTGCCAATATGTAACATGATTTCTGGTTGTTCGCCCTCCTCTTTCTGAATCCAAATGGCTAGTTCTCCCTGTATTCCATGAGATCTAACCTTGCTCACCAGTCTCCCATGGGGAACCTTGTCGAATGCCTTACTGAAGTCCATATAGATCACATCTACCGCTCTGCCCCCATCAATCCTCTTTGTTACTTCTTCATGCCTTAGGGTCTCCCTTGCTCTCTTTGTTTTCACACTGTCCCTTGCTCAAGACTCTTGGTCTCTCTTTATCTTGCATTCTCCCACCCGAGTCTCTTGGTGTCTCTTTGTCTCATGCTGTCGCGTGCCGGGCACCCCCTGTCCACCCCGACCTGTAATTCTGTCTCCGCCTGCTCACTCCAATTAAACGTTTTTTTTGCCCTGGCTTTTCATGCACCATAATCTAAGAGGGGTGGTACATCCCGGCTTCAAGCTGAGATTCCTCGTTGTCTCGTCAATCTGTAGGAGCGAGAACCCAGACTGGAGACAGAGTCAGGAGGCAGACAGGATTCAGGGACGTGGCTGACTTTTATTCAATCAGAAACTGGTGAATGCACGGAGAGGGCCAAAGGATCATCCCCGAATCTGGCTTCAACGTGAGAACACAATCCATCCCTTAACCTGCAGCTCGGGCCGGAAGAGAGATCAATGACACACTCTGATTTTTGCAGTCAAAAACAGTCTTTTTGTACAATATGTTACAATGATCATACCCAAAATAGTTGCTGTGTCCTCCCATTCCCCTCCATCGGACCACTCCTGTAAAACACCTGATCAATGATGGGCATTCCTCGAGATAATCCTGGGTTTCCTTTGTCTTTTAACAATCATTGTTTTCTCTAGGCTGGGGATTTTTCAATGTTGTATTCCAAAGTTAATAGCTGTTCTCTTTTGGTCATGTCCCAGGTTTGTTGATCTCTGAGAACTCCTTGAATTCTATTGTTCATTGTATTTGCTATCTCTATCAAATTTTATTCTTCTTTTTCGATAAAATACACTTGATTCTGGTATAAAATTTGCAATATTCAAATTTTGTACCTACTCCTACTGTTAACACTCTTTAGCTAATGAGACAAGATATGCCAAGCATTTCTTCAATGTTTTCTCTCAGTGTTTTTATTATAAAGTTTTATAATTCTGTTTAAACCCAGCACAGGATTGGATACAGAGTCATGTTCCTTCTACTTTTTAAAACTGAAAATAACCTGAAGGAAAGCACCCTTGACATTATCTCCATCAAACACTCCCAGGGCAGGAACATCACAAGGTCTGATATAGAATGAGGCAATCCCTACTCTTTCAAAACTGAAAGGAAATGGAAAATAAAGATCCCTTAAAAATGTCCCCATCTAACAATCCCAGGACAGGAAGAGCACAGGATCAGATAAAGAGTTTCGCTCCTTCTCCCTGGTAACCCAGATCCCTCTGTATTGCTGAAGGGACAGTGACTGGGGACACAGATGGAGGCTGCTATCCTGGACTGTCCGTCCTGACCACACATTGTGGGGACAAGGGGTGAGCCAGGGTCACAGATCTCTGCTGAGTTAATCACTAATCCATGTGGAGAAAGATACAAATTCAGTGAGTCTGGTTTGACTTCAAAACCAAGCACAGGTCTAAATAGAACAAAGAAATCAGTTGTGGATGCTGAAGCCAGTGTGTGGTTTGCATGTTATTTCTTTAGTTTCCATACTTTCCTTCTCAGACCCCTGACGCTTTGGGCTGTATCTTGTGTCGTTTTGGTAAGTCCAAGCAGCACTAAGTTTTTTTGAGCATTGTTACCTGCCTCTCTCTCATTCCAGGAGAAAAACAACCTGCAAAGGGGCAGAAAGAGTCAAGACGGAGAGTGTGCTGCTGATCATTCGGTTCCTCATCCCTTATGTGGAGAGCATCCTGACTCTGACTGCCCCGAGCAGGGCCAGGACAGATCGGAGGCTGCACTCGGCTGGGTGCACCAGGAGCCCCTGAGAAAGGCTGTCTCCCTGACTCAACTGAGGATGGCTGACAGCTGTAACAAGCTTCCTGTTCCTGTGTTAAATGCTAACTGTGACAGGTGGGAGGGCACTATCTCCACCACAATGACATTATATTGATTATTTTAAAACAACGAGTATAAAGAGACATTGCAATACCCACAGCGATATGTCCAGCCAGCTTTGAACACTCGGCATTGCAGGAGCTGCAGTGCATCATTCAGGGGATGACATTTTAATGACAATCAGCACACTTCCTTTGGAGATTTGGTTTTTATTTTTACAACATTCTTGGGTTATTAATTAAATCAATTTGATTTCATGGATTGTCAAAAAGAAATAACTGGGGTTCTTTCTGGGGACGGTGGGACCTCTATAAACAGGATGGTCTACACCTGAACCTGAGGGGAACCAGTATCCTTGGGGGGAGGTTTGCTAGTGCTCTTGGGGGGGGTTTAAACTAACTCGGCAGGGGCATGGGAACCCAGATTGTAGCTTCAGGGTGCAGGGCCTGGAGTGTAGGGAGGTGAGGAACATGGCATCAATTTCCAAGGAGGGTGCCTGTAAACAGGGAAGTGGTTTGAAGTGTGTATACTTCAATGCAAGAAGTATACGAAATAAGGTAGGTGAACTTGCAGCGTGGGTTGGTACCTGGGACTTCGATGTTGTGGCTATTACGGAGACATGGCTAGAACAGGGACAGGATTGGCTGTTGCAGGTTCCGGGATTTAAATGTTTTAGTAGGTTTAGAGGTGGGGGTAAAAGAGGGGGAGGTGTGGCATTGCTTGTCAAAGATAGTATTACAGCGGTGGAAAGGACGATGGATGAGGACTTGCCATCTGAGGTAGTTTGGGCTGAGGTTAGGAATAGGAAAGGTGAGGTCACCCTGTTAGGAGTCTTTTACAGGCCTCCTAATAGTCCTAGAATCATTGAAGAAAGGATTGGGAAGGTGATTCAGGAGATGAGTGACAGTAATAGGGTGGTTGTTATGGGGGACTTTAACTTTCCTGATATTGATTGGGAAAGCTATAGCTCAAGTTCGTTAGATGGGTCAGTGTTTGTTCAATGTGTGCAGGAGAGTTTCCTGACACAATATGTAGACAGGCCAACAAGAGGTGAGGCCATACTGGATTTGGTTCTGGGTAACGAACCAGGCCAGGTGTTAGAATTAGAGGTAGGTGAGCACTTTGGGGATAGTGACCATAATTCGGTGATTTTTACACTCGTGATGGAGAGGGATAAGTGTGTACTACAGGGCAAGAATTATAGCTGGGGTAAGGGAAATTATGATGCGGTGAGGCATGACTTAGGATGTGTGGCTTGGAAAAGTAGACTCCAAGGCAAGAGTGTAAATGATATGTGGAACTTGTTCAAGGGGCAACTATTGAGTGTCCTTGATAATTATGTACCTGTCAGGCAGGTAGGAAAGGGTCGTGCGAGGGAGCCGTGGTTTAATAAGGAATTGGAATCCCTTGTTAAATGGAAGAGGGCGGCCTATCTCAAGATGAGACGTGAAGGTTCAATTGGGGCGATTGAGAGTTATAGGGTAGCCAGGAAGGACCTGAAGAGAGAGCTAAAAGCAGCAAGGAGGGGACATGAAAGGTCCTTAGTAGATAGGATTAGGGAAAACCCTAAGGCTTTCTATCGGTATGTTAGGAATAAAAGAATGACTAGGGTAGGAATAGGTCCAGTCAAGGATAGTAGGGGGAAGTTGCGTGTGGAGGCGGAAGAGATTGGGGAGACACTGAATGAATACTTTTCTTCAGTATTCACTCAGGAACAGGGCATTGTTGTTGATGAGAATACTGAGGCACAAATAAGGAGAATGGATGGCTTTGAGGTATGTAGAGAAGAGGTGTTGGAAATCCTGGAAAAGGTGAAAATAGATAAGTCCCCTGGGCCTGATGGCATTTATCCTAGGATTCTCTGGGAAGCAAGGGAGGAGATTGCAGAGCCATTGGCCTTGATTTTTATGTCCTCTTTGTCTACAGGAGTAGTCCCAGAAGACTGGAGGATAGCAAATGTGGTTCCCTTGTTCAAAAAGGGGAGTAGGGATAGCCCTAGTAACTATAGGCCGGTGAGTCTCACTTCTGTTGTGGGCAAAGTCTTAGAGAGAATTGTAAGGGATAGGATTTATGCACATCTAGATAGGAATAATGTGATCAAGGATAGTCAGCATGGTTTTGTGAAGGGCAAGTCGTGCCTCACAAACCTTATTGAATTCTTTGAAAAGGTGACGAAGGAGGTTGATGAGGGGAAAGCGGTAGATGTGGTATATATGGATTTTAGTAAGGCGTTCGATAAGGTTCCCCATGGTAGGCTACTGCAGAAAATACGGAGATATGGCATTGAGGGTGAGTTGGAGGTTTGGATTAGGAATTGGCTGGATGGAAGAAGACAGAGGGTAGTAGTTGATGGCAAAGTTTCTTCATGGAGTGCCGTCACTAGCGGTGTTCCGCAAGGATCTGTTTTGGGACCATTGCTGTTTGTCATTTTTATAAATGACCTGGAAGAGGGGTTAGAAGGTTGGGTGAGCAAGTTTGCGGATGACACGAAAGTCGGAGGAGTTGTTGACAGTGAGGAAGCATGTGGCAGGTTACAGCAGGATATAGAGAAGCTGCAGAGCTGGGCAGAAAGGTGGCAGATGGAATTCAATGTAGCTAAGTGCGAGGTGATTCACTTTGGGAAGAATAACAAAAAGATGGGGTACTGGGCTAATGGTCGGATACTTGGTAGTGTGGATGAGCAGAGGGATCTTGGTGTCCATGTACACAGATCTCTGAAAGTTGCCACCCAGGTAAATAGTGCGGTGAGGAAGGCATATGGCGTACTGGCTTTTATTGGTAGAGGAATTGAGTTCCGGAGTCCTGAGGTCATGATGCAGTTGTATAAGACTCTGGTACGGCCGCATCTGGAATATTGTGTGCAGTTTTGGTCGCCATACTATAGGAAGGATGTGGAGGCATTGGAACGGGTGCAGAGGAGGTTTACCAGGATGTTGCCTGGTATGGAAGGAAAATCGTATGAGGAAAGACTGAGGCACTTGGGGCTGTTTTCACTAGAGAAAAGAAGGTTTAGGGGTGACTTGATTGAGGTGTACAAGATGATTAGGGGGTTAGATAGGGTCGACAGTATGAACCTTTTCCCGCGTATTGAGTCGGGTATTACAAGGGGGCATAGCTTTAAATTAAGGGGGGGTAGATATAGGACTGATGTTAGGGGTAGGTTCTTCACTCAGCGAGTCGTTAGTTCATGGAATGCCCTGCCAGTAACAGTGGTGGACTCTCCCTCTTTATGGGCATTTAAGAGGGCATTGGATAGGTATATGGAGGATAGTGGGTTAGTGTAGTTTAGGTGGGCTTGGATCGGCGCAACATCGAGGGCCCAAGGGCCTGTACTGCGCTGTATTCTTCTATGTTCTATGTTCTATGTTCTAAAGAGCACAAAGATTAATTTGCTGAAAGTGTCTGGGTGTTCAGACTTTATGCTGTCCATGGGAAAATGCTGAGATCCATTATTAAGGAGGTGGTATCAGGATTTAGATAATCACAATGCAATCAGGCAGAGTCAACATGGTTTGTTGAAAGGGAAATAATGTTTTATGAATTTATTAGAGTTCTTTAAGGAAGTGACAATCAACATGGAGAAAGGGATCGCTGTCGAATACCAGGATTTACAAAACGTGTTCAGAAAATGTTTATTATGTGTTGATGGGGTATGGAACGTGGGTTGGGCCAGCATTTATTACCAATAGGTTCATGAATGTCCTTCAAGGAACGGAATCTGCTGTCTTTCCCAGGTCAGGCCTGTGTCTGGATTTGGTTCGACACAATGTGGTTAATTGTTTGAGCTGAATCTTGCATTGCTTTGTTGGTGTACAAGTTGCCTCAGGATTTTTGGAGAGACTCCCGCTGTGAGGACAAGTGAGACTTCTCACTTCATCTTACCAAATGCACATCATTACCTACCCCGTTCCTGTGGCATCCCGCACATCCAATTCTATCCCGATTTTACCAAGAGCTATTCCTGAAACAACTCACCACTCACCAGGAAACCACTGAAAGACCAGGATCCCATGTGCCCTCACCACATTCAGTGCAGACAATTGTTAAATAAAACCTGAAAGAACTGTGGATGCTGTAAATCAGAAACAAAAAGGGAAGTTGTTGGAAAAGCTCAGCAGGTCTGACAGCATCTGTGAAGAGAAATCAGGATTAATGTTCCGGGTACGGTGACCCTTTCTCAGACTATTGTTACACTGACATGAGAGATGATGTCAGCACCATTGGGTGTTGCACAAATAATGGTTCATCTTTGGCCAACATTCACCTCTTTCTAAGTCTGTGACAATTAGCATCTGCATCATTGAGGAGCCAGTGTTCAATTGGCAACACCAAAGGCAAGGTGCCAATTACTCTGACCCAGCAGATGACCCCTCTCCATGTGTGCTCTGCGTGGTTTGCAAACGGATGATGAAATGACTGCAAATTAAATGTAACTGGAGTTTGCAAACACCTGCTTCATGTAATTGATCCTTCAATGTCCTGGCATCCAGTAGAGGTGGATCCCAGGCTTTTACTGTCAGAGTGACATTGTCCCCATCTATCCTGGGTCACTGGCCCAGCCATTTCCCAGTTCCATTTCATATTTAGAGAGTGGTAAGTGCTGGCAGGGAATGCAATTCACGGTGGACACTGTCAGCATTGGGCTCTGCCAGATCACTAGGTACACGGTTTCACACCTCCATGTCCCCTTTATACCTCACACTACCTGACAGACCCTGTCCACACATTTTCAGATGTGAAGCCCCACCACAATGAACTTCATCAATGACTGTCCTGCCTGCCCCGAGCCCTGACATTACACCTCAGTGATGTCTACTCTGCCCCTCTACATTCCCCCAGTGGAGGCCATGAAGGTGGTCACTGACAACGTGAGCCACTCCCCCACCCCATGGCCTGACATACCCTCTGGTGCTGATCCATATTCATCCCCCTCCCCCCATACACCTTGAGATGCCCTCGCCGACCATCATTCTTGTCCCAACCTCCACAGGTCCCTCTGCCTTTCCCCACCAGGCCTCAACTCCCCCACCCCTTTCAGCAATGATTCCATCTCTGTGCCTCCAGAACGATCAATGGACCAGTCCGTAGGACTGTATTCACCCCAAAATCTCTGAGTGACTTTGACTGACAGCCCCTGGAGCATGACTGGTCAGACCCCTAACCACTCCCGGACTAACAACACGAGGTTCTCCTGACTGAAGCTGCTGGCTCCACAGCACTGACTGTCACCCTCTCCCTGGACTGCAGGCAGACAGATTTGCTAATGGTGCCTGGCCTGAGCAGGTGACTCCTTCATTTAACTGGCCTGAGGTCCAGCCCCACTCAGTTTCTGACAAGGCCATCTAGTTCAATAGACATGCAGTGTGTTTGCTTGTGTGGGCAGCTGGCACATGCTGCAGGTGTTAGACTGAAGGGTGCAGCATCTGTAGAGAGAAAGCAGAGTTAATGTTTCAGGGCCAATGATCATTGTTCAGAACTGATTAAAGCTGGGAAAAGGTTGGTATGTCTGTCAACGAAGGGGTGGAGGGAAGGAGAAGGAGTAAATGATAGCTGAAGAGAGAACCGAGAGAGAGAGAGAGAGAGAGAGAGAAATCTGACAGGCAAATGGAATGGTAAAGGTCAGCCTGGAAGAATAAACAGCTGCTAATGGGGACCACTAGTGGCTGACCATGGATTATTTGTGGTCGTAGTCCATCTGCAAACAAGGCTTGGTGATTAAACCCCGAGATGGAGCCTGGTCCAATCAAGGAGCTGCGTGCCTGTCCCTCTGCCTGCAATAATCTTTCAATGTTAATTGCCCTCAATGTGGGTCTGTGCTTCCAAAGTGACCCGTCAATGTATCAGAGAGCTGCCATGAAGATGGAGAGGGGTTGGTAAATGTCGGGATGCCAATGTCTGTGGATGATGTGTGTGGACGATGCATGTGGATCATTCCCTGAGACGCTATTTGTTGGTGAGCAGCGGGGAGGCTCCTCACAGCTAATGGTGAGCTGAAGTCTCCAGGTACCTGCTCTGTCCTCCATGTTAAGGATTCAGGGTCTCGATTAGAGTGTTGCTGGGAAAGCGCAGCAGGTCAGGCAGCATCAAAGGAACAGGAGAATCGACGTTTCGGCCATAAGCCCTTCTAGCTTGTTCGGCATGTTTGGTAAGACAGGAAGCTGAATGTTAGTCAGTAAGGTTCGGGCAGTAATAAGACATTTAAAAAGTTATAATGCCCCTTAATTCCTAATTTGCTCCTGCCCAGTGAGAGACCTGCCTCACTGCTCAGCAAATCCATAAAAGATGCAGCGAGATGCTCCCGATACTGGGATAGACCTCAACGCACTTCTCATCTGATTCCACCACAAATTTGACCTTGGCTCATCACTCAGGCCCCTGTAAGATTCCACCCATAATCTCAGCAGCATTAGCTGTGACAACAGGGGGAGGCCCACATGAACCAGTGGTGACTATTCAAAGTTCTCCCTGGTGACCTGCTCAATGTTTATCCATGAATCATTGTCATAGAGTCATAGAGTCATAGAGATGTACAGCATGGAAACAGACCCTTTGGTCCAACCCGTCCATGCTGACCAGATATCCCAACCCAATCTCGTCCCACCTGCCAGCACCCGGCCCATACCCCTCCAAACCCTTCCTATTCATATACCCATCCAAATGCCTCTTAAATGTTGCAATTGTACCAGCCTCCACCACTTCTTCTGGCAGCTCATTCCATACACGTTCCAACAATCTGTGTGAAAAAGTTGCCCCTTAGGTCTCTGTTATATCTTTCCCCTCTCACCCTGAAACTATGCCCTCTCGTTCTGGACTCCCCGACCCCAGGGAAAAGACTTTGTCTATTTATCCTATCCATGCCCCTTATAATTTTGTAAACCTCTGTAAGGTCACCAATCAGCCTCCGACATTTCATGGAAAACAGCCCCAGCCTGTTCAGTCTGTCCCTGTAGCTCAAATCTTCCAATCGTGGCACATCCTTGAAATCTTTTCTGAACCCTTTCAAGTTTCACAACATCTTTCTGATAGGAAGGAGACCAGAATTGAATGCAATATTCCAACAGTGGCCTCACCAATGTCCTGTACAGCTGCAACATGACCTCCCAACTCCAATACTCAATGCTCTGACCAATAAACGAAAGCATACCAAATGCCTTCTTCACTATCCTATCTACCTCTGACTCCACTTTCAAGGAACTGTGAACCTGGACTCTAAGGTCTTTTTGTTCAGCAACACTCCCCAGGACCTTACCATTAAGTGTATAACTCCTGCTCAGATTTGCTTTCCCAAAATGCAGCACCTCGCATTTATTTGAATTAAACTCCATCTGCCACTTCTCAGCCCATTGGCCCACTTGGTCCAGATCCTGGTGTAATCTGAGGTAACCTTCTTCGCTGTCCACTACACCTCCAATTTTGGTGTCATCTGCAAACTTACTAACTGTACTTCTTATGCTCACATCCAAATCATTTATGACAGTATTTTGTCATTTAAATGACAAAAAGTAGAGGACCCAGCACCGGTCCTTGTGGCACTCCACTGGTCACAGGACTCCAGTCTGAAAAACAACCCTCCACCACCACCCTCTGTCTACTATCTTTGAGCCAGTTCTGTATCCAATTGACTATCTCTCCCTGTATTCCATGAGATCTAACCTTGCTCACCAGTCTCCCATGGGGAACCTTGTCGAACGCCTCACTGAAGTCCATATAGATCACATCTACCGCTCTGCCCTCATCAATCCTCTTTGTTCCTTATTCAAAAAGCTCAATCAAGTTTGTGAGACATGATTTCCCACGCACAAAGCCATGTTGACTATCCCGAATCAGTATTTGCCTTTCCAAATACATGTACATCCTGTCCCTCAGGATTCCCTCCAAGAACATGCCCATCACTGAGGTCAAGCTCACTGGTCTATAGTTCCCTGGCTTGTCTTTACCGCCCTTCTTAAACAGTGGCACCACGTTTGCCAACCTCTAGTCTTCCGGCACTTCACCTGTGACTATCAATGATGCAAATATCTCAGCAAGAGGCCCAGCAATCACTTCTCTAGCTTCCCACAGAGTTCTAGAGCACACCTGTTAAGGTCCTAGGGATTTATCCACCTTTATGCATTTTCATGACTTCCAGCACTTCCTCCTCTGTAATCTGGACATTTTGCAAGGTGTCACCATCTATTTCCCCACATTCTATATCTTCCATGTCCTTTTTCACATTAAATACTGCTGCAAAATACTCAATTAATATCTCCCCTTTTTTCTGCGGCTCCACACAAAGGCCGCCTTGCTGATCTTTGAGGGGCCCTGTTCTCTCCCTAGTTACCCTTTTGTCAATAAAACTAATAACTGGTTGTTTGCATATTGCTGTTTGTTGAGAAATGAAAACAGAAGAAAGAGACTGAAAGGAATAAATGTTTTTTTAAACTTAAATTGGAAGTTTGCAAATTGTCTGGAACAATTTAAAATCTGCAAAATGAGACTCAGTGATTTTAATTATTGCCTTTCTAGGGCAGAGAGATTGAGGGTCAAGCTCATTAACATGATATAAATGTGCATGTTTCCATTTCTTCATGCTCCCTGAGTGATCCAGAAAACCATTATTAAAAACACCCTCGACACAGCTGGATATCCAGCACAATCTTCTCAAGGAATAAGCAATAAAAGCTGACCCACATCAAGGGAAAGACATTGATAGAGATACAGAAAATGTATATAGAACGTACCGATACAGCACACACATACGTCAATCCCATATTACATATAGATGGAGATCGTTACACCTCACTGAGGTAGCAGATTGGAAATCAAGCCTCACTCTTTCTGGGGTCATGCAAAATGGTGAAGCTTTTTTTAGAAGTTCACAACATTCTCCAATTTACTTGGCGTTTTCGATCCAAGTTGACAGAAAGCACAGACCAGGTTTCTGTACTTACAAGGATTACTATTTATTACAAATAAATTCACTCTACTTCCAGAGAAATAATAACAAACTATTAACAACTACTTATCACAACTCTAAGATCCTCATAAACCCCACTTTAAATGTGCATGTGTACAAGGTAGTTTCAGTGGTCCTATACATAGGATCTGTCGAAATGATTCTCATGATAGATCAAAAAGTTCATTCTTTGTCTTCCTTCTCTGGATGCTGCCAATGGTTTACAATGTATACAGAGTGGCTTATAAAAGGTCATACTTACCCACTAAAGGTCAGAGCTTACTGCAACTACTGGAGTAAAGGAAGATCAGTTGTTTTCCTTCAATTTAAAGTAGCTTTTACTGCAGGAAATGGAGCTGATGATAAACAATTCCTCAGATGGTGGAGGTCTGATGGCTTCTCACTGTCTTGTTCATATCCACAAACTGTTTAGTTACCTGGAACCAATCACAAAGTATTTGGCAGCAAGAAGATCTTTGTCAGTGATTACTGGTCATTCGTCCACAGACCAATCAGATACTTGTTGCCAGCTGAATCTCCATTTGTACACACCCTTTGTGTCCAGCTCATCTACACCTTCTTCCGCTACTGTCTGACCCAGCAGCTGTGTAAACAGTACGCATAATGAGTGTCAGGTTACTTGCTTTCAAAAACATGCAGTAACCCTTAAACAATCCTTGGCTTTCAAACAATTCTGATATGTTTCAGTCCACAATTAAAATTACACCAAGATAAAAAGGCACAGAACTAAAACAAGTACTTTTGAAGCATAATAATGTCATGTTTTCAAGCTGGTGAATCCCATGAAGTTCCTTGAATTTGATCTGGGAAACAATGCAATCTCAGTTACACAGGGTCAGTACTTATTCACTCCTAATGTGTGTTCATCGCAGCTGCATAGGTTACATCCACTGGAAAAATACATAAATCGAACTGATTATAATTATAATTTTAGTTTGAGAGTAATTACAGTAATTACATCAGTCAGTGTCAGAGTAATTGGGAAAAAGGAAATATTTACTTCATCAGTTGAACATTTTTCCCCTCATTCTTTTTCTGACCCTCACAAAAACATTGGGAGAGACAAACCTTTTGAGAGACAGTTATGTATTATGTAATAGGGTAACAGAGAGTCTGTTTGCTTTCTGATTGGTGCAGTAAAATCACACCACAAGAAAGATGGACAGGTTGATCGGCCAATGACAACAGGATCGTGGGGAGGGAATGAGGCTTTAAGGTCATGTGATTAAATCTCCATAAACCAGCCACCCAGAGTTGGGATCTCAAATAACAAGAAAATGGATCACCGAAGCCAAACTAGCACTGTCCCACACATGGGAGAACGGGCTTTCGGGATTGGGAAATGAGAAAGGATTAGGATTAGGATTTTGACATGACAAACCTGACTCACTCTTCTGAATCAGCAACCAGGAGAGTCTTCTCACCTTGAACTGAAAGAGAACAGTGTGTTAGTGAGGAGGACGTATTTTAAATGTTTAGAAACATCAATGTGGAAAAAAGTATGTAGCTGGTTCCCTTTTCTATTGCTGTCAAACACGATGCTGGCATAGGTACAGGAATCAGGCTGAGCTGTAATACAAACAGTATCCACTCTGAAACTGCCTTACTGCATTAGCTTTCTGACTCTAGAATCAAAGAATCGTACAGAATCCTGGATTCACATCACAGCTTTACCATTGGAAAATGTTCGATGAACTGCATGAGAATCAGACATCAAACCATATTCTGAGTTATTTGGACAGATGGTGTTCCAACACGCATGTCTTAAGGAGCGACTTAAGTGGGGGAAAGAGAGTTGGAGAGGTTTGGACAGGGATTCTCACAGTCTTGGAGATTGAAAATTAGATCCCAGTGATGTTACTATTACAGTCCGGTGAAACCACCACCACACATCTCTCTCTAATGAGAGAACAGCCCGATGCCCTCTGGGACTATGGTGAGTTTACATTTACAGGAAGGGATATGGAGGGGCCAGATTTGGAAATATTGTGAGTATATGAGGATGACAGACCCAATGCTGTGGAAGAATTTGAACCTGAGAAGGACAATCTTTAATTTTATGCCTTTTTCAACTCACGAGCCATTCTGGGCACCACACTTTGGGAAGGATATTCTGACCTGAGAAAGAGTGTGGTGCAGAATGATGACTTCAGGTCTCACAGAGTTAACTTACAAGGTGTGGGATCACAAATTATGTTTGTATCTAGAAATTCTCTAAAAAAGAAGAGCATAAACGATCTTTCCACATTCTCCAAGTCGGGAAGTCTCAGATGCCTTCCCATGGGGGTTCCTGATTCCATGATGCTGCCTGACCTGCTGTGCTGTTCCAGCAATAAAGTTTCAACTTTGATCTCCAGCATCTGCAGACTTCACTTTCTCCTCGAAGATTTCAACATACTGCGAATCCTCTTACAAGGATGCCTTCCTTGAAGAAGCTCTCTGCCTCTCTCTACAAAGATTTCAGTGAGTCCCTCTCTCACTGCACACCCCAGGTCATCTCCTCTGCACAGAAGCTCTTCAGCCATATTCTGAAGCAGACTCGTTACCACAGCCATATCTCCTTTCTCAGCACCTGCCTACGGAACCGACTGATCCCCCATGGACTCCAGATCACCTTCCGACCAACACAATTTGGACCCAACTAGGACAACCAGTACCTGCAACAAATCCGCAGCCTCCAGCAACGGACCTCCCTCCGGATCCTCCACTCCCCGCTTGCAGCCATGCGCCGGTACCTACATTCCCTGCAACTCGACCTACCCCAGCTCAGGACAACTCTCTCACAGACCTGTAAAGGACCTCTACTGTTCTTCATTTACAGAAGAATCCATAGACTGAACAAACAGTTCTTTCTAGCCATATCGGAAATTAAAGGCAGTAAGTACCAAAACCTTTCATGCACTTACCCCCAAACTCCGGATTCCTCAACCGTTCCAGAAACTTCCATCGGCCTCCCAAACCAGTCCGGCGCCATTACACACGCGGCCGCTACAGCGCCCGCGGCAATAGCCGCAGACGCCGCCGCCGATGACGTCACTTCCGCCCCCACCGACCTCGCAACCTTCATGATCGCGGCCCAAACAACCGCCTCCGGGATCGCCGCACAGACAACCTGCTCTGCGATCGTCATGAAGACAATCGCCAACAGATTGACGACCTCCGCGGCTATGGGGAAGAACTCTGTCTCCGTGGTCGCCGCAGCTACTTCCGCCCCCAGTGACGTCAGCAATCTAAATTTGGACCACATCGCCGCATGTGTCTCCGCCACCCCGCTGCGTTCCGTCACCACGCCTAACCCCGCCCCCCCGCCGCGTTCCGTCACCACGCCTAACCCCGCCCCCCCGCCGCGTTCCGCCACCACGCCTAACCCCGCCCCCCCGCCGCGTTCCGTCACCACGCCTAACCCCGCCCCCCCGCTGCGTTCCGTCACCGCGCCTAACTCCGCCCCCACGCCGCGTTCCGCCACCGCGCCTAACCCCGCCCCCCGGCCGCGTTCCGCCACCACGCCTAACACCGCCCCCCCGCTGCGTTCCGTCACCGCGCCTAACTCCGCCCCCACGCCGCGTTCCGCCACCGCGCCTAACCCCGCCCCCCGGCCGAGTTCCGTCACCGCGCCTAACCCCGCCCCCCGGCCCAGTTCCGTCACCGCGCCTAACCCCGCCCCCCCCGCCGGTCTCCATCACCATGTCCAACTCCGCCCCCATGCCGAACTCTGTCCCTGCCCCCAGGCCTAACCCCGCCCCCACATCCAGCTCCAGTCCCACACCAGGTCCTAGCTCCCCGCCCTGCCGTGTGTTCACCATCACTCCAGACTTGCCCCTCTCTGAGGATGAAAGATCAGTCCTCAGCAGAGGTCTCACCTTCGTTCCCACACGTTCTCGGGTCAATGAATTCAATACACGGAGTGACATCGAACAATTCTTCCGCCGCCTTCGCCTCCGTGCCTTCTTCTTCAATCAAGACTCTCGCCCACCCTCTGACGACCCCTTCTCCCACCTCCAACACACCCCGTCCACCTGGACACCCCGTGCTGGCCTCCTACCTGCCCTCGACCTCTTCATAGCAAACTGCCGCCGCGATATTAACCGCTACCTGAACTCCCACACCCCTCCCACCCACTCCAACCTCTCACCCTCGGAACGCGCAGCCCTCCACTCCCTCCGTTCCAACCCCAACCTCACCATCAAACCAGCTGACAAGGGAGGCGCAGTAGTAGTTTGGCGCACTGACCTTTACACCGCTGAGGCCAAACGCCAGCTCGCAGATACCTCCTCCTACTGCCCCCTTGACCATGACCCCAACCCCCACCACCAAACCATCATCTCCCAGACCATCCATAACCTCATCACCTCAGGGGATCTCCCATCCACCGCCTCCAACCTCATAGTCCCACAACCCCGCACCTCCCGCTTCTACCTCCTGCCCAAAATCCACAAACCTGACTGCCCTGGACGACCCATCGTCTCAGCCTGCTCCTGCCCAACCGAACTCATCTCGGCATACCTCGACACGGTCCTGTCCCCATTAGTCCAAGAACTCCCCACCTACGTTCGTGACACCACCCACGCCCTCCACCTCCTCCAGGATTTCCGCTTCCCCGGTCCCCAACGCCTCATCTTCACCATGGACATCCAGTCCCTGTACACCTCCATCCCCCATCACGAAGGACTCAAAGCACTCCGCTTCTTCCTTTCCCGCCGTACCACCCAGTACCCTTCCACCGACACCCTCCTTCGACTGACCGAACTGGTCCTCACCCTGAACAACTTCTCTTTCCAATCCTCCCACTTTCTCCAAACAAAAGAAGTAGCCATGGGCACCCGCATGGGCCCCAGCTATGCCTGCCTCTTCGTAGGATATGTGGAACAATCCATCTTCCGCAACTACACTGGCCCCACCCCCCATCTTTTCCTTCGCTACATAGATGACTGTATCGGCGCTACCTCGTGCTCCCACGAGGAGGTTGAACAGTTCATCCACTACACTAACACCTTCCACCCCGACCTCAAATTCACCTGGACAGTCTCGGACTCCTCCCTCCCCTTCCTCGACCTTTCTGTTTCTATCTCAGGCGACCGAATCAACACGGACATCTACTACAAACCAACCGACTCCCATAGCTAACTGGACTACACCTCCTCCCATCCTGCCCCCTGCAAAAACGCCATCCCATTCTCCCAATTCCTTCGTCTCCGCCGCATCTGCTCCCAGGAGGACCAGTTCAAAATACGTACAACACAGATGGCCTCCTTCTTCAAGGACCGCAATTTCCCCCCCGACGTGGTCGACGGTGCCCTCCACCGCATCTCCTCCACTTCCCACTCCTCCGCCCTTGAGCCCCGCCCCTCCAACCGCCACCAGGACAGAACCCCACTGGTCCTCACCTACCACCCCACCAATCTCCATGTACAGCGCATCATCCGCCGTCACTTCCGCCACCTCCAAACTGACCCCAGCACCAAGGATATATTTCCCTCCCCTCCCCTATCAGCTTTCCGTAGAGACCACTCCCTCCGCGACTCCCTTGTCAGATCCACACCCCCCACCGACCCAACCTCCACTTCCGGCACCTTCCCTTGCAACCGCAGGAGGTGCAACACTTGCGCCCACACCTCCCCCCTCACTTCTCTCCAAGGCCCCAAAGGAAACTTCCATATCCGCCACAGATTCACCTGCACCTCCACCCACATCATCTACTGTATCCGCTGCAGCCGGTGTGGCCTCCTCTATATTGGGGAGACAGGCCGCCTACTTGCGGAGCGATTCAGAGAGCACCTCTGGGCCACCCGGACGAACCAACCCAACCACCCTGTAGCACAGCATTTCAACTCCCCCTCCCACTCCACCGAGGATATGCAGGTCATTGGACTCATCCACCGCCAAACCACAACAATGCGACGGTCGGAGGAGGAGCGTCTTATCTTCCGACTGGGAACCCTCCAACCACAGGGGATGAACTTGGACTTCACCAGTTTCTTCATCCCCCCTCCCCCCACCTTGTCTCAGCCGAATCCCTCCAGCCCGGCACCGCCTTCCTGACCTACAGTCTTCTTCTTGACCTCTCCGCCTCCATCCTACTCCGACCTATCACCCTCACCTTGACCTCTTTCCACCTATCACATTTCCAACGCCCCTCCTCCAAATCCCTCCTCCCTACCTTTTATCTTCTCCTGCTGAACACTCTCTGCTCATTCCTGAAGAAGGGCCTGTGCCCGAAACGTCGAATCTCCTGTTCCCTGGATGCTGCCTGACCTGCTGTGCTGTTCCAGCAATAAAGTTTCAGCTTTGATATCCAGCATCTGCAGACCTCACTTTCTCCTCCCTTGCTAAGGCATACCTTTTATGCTACCCCTTCCAGATCCCATTTACCATCCCCTCACCATGCTAAGATGTGACACTTTGATGCCCATTGTCAGGTATTTCTAGTGAGTAATACTTTCCTGGAGATATTTTCCAAACACAATGATTAGAGATATTATTACACACCTCTGGATCAGGTGGGACTTCATCTAGACCTCCTGGCTTTGAAGGAGGGACATTACCACTGTACTACAACAACCCCTAATGGTCTTGATGTCACAAGGAATTAAGGGCTACGGAGAGAATGCGGGTAAGTGGAGTTGAAATGCCCATCAGCCATGATTGAATGGCGGAGTGGAATCGATGGGCCAAATGGCCTTACTTCCGCTCCTATGTCTTATGGTCTTATGGTCTTAATCATAGAGTCATAGAGATCTAGAGCACAGTAAAAGGCCCTTTGGCCCATTGATTCCATGCTGGTCAAAACCAACCATCACCTATTCTAATTCGATTATCCAGCACTTGCCCCATTGCCGAATACATCGACATCACAAGTGCACATCTAAACACTTCTTAAACAGAGAGTTTCTGTCTGTGTCACCCTTACAAGCAATGACTTCCAGATTCCCACCATCCTCCGAGTGAAAAAGTTTCCTTCGCATCCCTGATAAACTTCTAACATTCACCAAAAATCCTCAGACAGCACCTTCCCAACCCACTACTACCTCCAGCTAAACGTTCAGTGGCAGATGATAAATGGGAACACCACCACCTGCAAATTCACCTCCAAGGCACTCACCATAGTGGCTCGGAAATATAGCATCACTCCTTTTCTCTTGTTAGGTCAAAATCCTGGAATTCACTCCCTAAAGGCATTGTGGGTCTGCCACCAGCACGTGGACTGCAGTGGTTCAAGAAGTAAAAATCACACAACACCAGGTTAGAGTCCAGCAGGTTTATTTGGAAGCACTAGGTTTCGGAGCACTGTTCCTTCGTCAGGTGGTTGTGGAGTATCAGATCGTAAGACACTGAATTTATAGCAAATGTGATGCAACTGAAAGATTGCCTTTGGAAACAGTTGCTCATGACTTACTTTCGAAAGACTGTTCTTGAATTGGCACAGCCCAATCAAATCTCCCCTGAATCTTCTCTGTTGTAAAGACAACACCAGTTCCTCCAAAGAACTGAAGTCTCTCTTCTCTGGAACCATTCGATTCATCTGCTTTGTACAAAAACATCGTCCTTATAGGATAGTGCACAGAATTGGTCATGTTTCTCCAGCTGGGCTCGAACTGATGTTTTGGAAATGTCCATCCTTGCTTTTCTACTCTATATGCTATTCAACAAAAACAAACATTTCTTTTGCCTATTTTAATCCATTTCATTAAACTTCCAAGCTTCAAAGACTTCTCAATGTGCATTTCTGCTAACTTCCTGTTCCTGTAACCATTGTAAAATTGCACCATTTATCGCACTTCTCTTTGTTCTTCCTATCATGATGTGTCACTTCACTTTTCCCAGTGTTAACTTTCATTTGGCTGGCCATTTCACCAGCCTATATGCCCCAGAGCCTGTGAGCACTTTCCTCACTCTTCACTGCGTTTTTGAATTTTGTGTCATCTGCAAACATTGGAGTTTGTCCTGTATCCCTGAGTGCAGATCATTCACAAAGATCAAGAAGAGAATTATATCACCAGCTCTGCAAACTTCCCTCCAGTCTGAAATAAAACCACAGACCACAGCGCTCTGCTTCCTGGCCCAAAGCCAATTTCCAAACCACACAGCCAGTAACTTTGAACCTCATCTGCTTCAATTTAAAGAAGATATGTATATCGTACTTCACAGCAGGGGCAAGCCCTATGGCCCATCGAGTTTCCTCTGCAATTCATTAAGACCATAACTGATCTGGTTCTGGCTCAGTTCTGCTCTCCTACCTTGTCCCCACTACTCTCGATAAGGCCAAAGGCTGGTAGTCAGGCAGCATGTGTTAGCACCGAGGCTATAGGGATGAGAGGGATTGGTGTGAGGGGACGGAGTCATTTATTGACACAAACAGTGAAAGAGTTTCATCCTTTGTGTTTTGAATCCACCCAGGATCCCAGGATCACCCATGATGTCCATCACTCCTCAGACAGCTGCTCTCACCACATCCTGAGACCCACACTCAGTGCTATGTGCCATCATATACACACTCTTAACCTCTCTCTCCATCAGCACCCCTTCACACTGTCTCAAAACTGTCCTCAGCCCCAGGTTCGACTTCATTCTCTGGCTCGTTCAACAGATAACATGAAACTTTTTCTCTTCCTTTCAGGCATTAACACAAGCTGCAACAACTCAGAGTTACCCCCACCCCTCTGGAACCTTCCTCCACCCACTGTCCCACTTGTCTCTCCCCATTCTCCTCCCTCCACCTCTTGTTGGACATTCACTATCCCTTCTCCGATGCTGAATGTTCTGCACTCAGCAAAGGTCTCAGTTTTAATCACTTTGCACTCCCACCTCACCAAAGTTCAGACACGACATGATGTTGATCTCTTCTTCCATTGCCTTTGCCTCTGTGCCCATTTCTTTGGACAGGAGTCCTCTGTCCTCAGCCTGAGCTACAAATCTTCCAAACTCACTAACCCTTTACAGCAGATGAAGCACTCTATTTTTATATTGGTAGTCAACTAATTCATTCCTGCAAGATGTCGCAGACAATGTGATAATGTTGCCATAATCTGGTTAAAGGACTGAACAGGAGAGTTGGATTCGCCTGTATTGATCACAGAGTACAGACATTGGCAGGGCAGACACACTAAACATGGGGAAAAGTAGAGAATTATTTAGAGAATGACTGCAGAATTCTGAGGTGTGGTGGGAGGTAGGTCACAAAAGGTTAGTCAACAGATGCACCATTGTGATCAGAGTCAAGAGTCTGGTTCTGGAAAAGCACAGCAGGTCAGGCAGCATCCGAGGAGCAGGAGAATCAAGTCCTGCAGTCCTTACTTGCACCATGTCATCAGGGAGGTTAACAGCATTCTATCCTAGAATAAAGGAGGAATTGGATAGAAGTGTATCAATGTTTTGTTTCAGTTATACAGAGTATTTCTGAGACCATATCTCAAATGCTGGACATAATGAAGGATATTGGTGCTGGCTCAAAGGAGGTTTCTGAGATTGAGAAGCAGGTTGTCTCATGAGGAGAGGGAGGACAGGCTGGGTTTGTTTCCACTGGAGTTTAGAATAATGAAGAGCTGTGAGAATGTAAACTTCAAACTTTAATAACTGTTCAGGGGTTGAAAAAATAAACAATGACTCTCTCTGGAATAAACTGGCCCTGAGATGAAAGAGACAAGGAGGAACTGTTCTCAAGGAGTTAAAAGCAACATGATAATTATCCATCCCCAGGAAGAAAGAGTCAAAGCAACATCAACATGTAGTTCCTGGAGACAGGAGATAGTTAACACCAAATGTGTCAAGGAACAAGGAAGCTACTCCTGATAAGAAGGCAAGTTCAAGACTTGATCACTCATGGATTTTGTGGATGAAAGGATCTAACGGATACTCAATAATGTCACATTGAAACTCTACATGAAGTAAAATCCATTAAGAATTCACCTTCAGAATTTTTCAGGAGCAGAACTCCAGAGAACAATTCAGCAAAAGGATTGGACCTTGGATAATCAGAGACAGACGCTATTGGTTAGAATCGTAGACTAAATTCCACTAAAAATCAGGGACTAGCTAAGTTGAATCATGAGGCTTAACTCGTTTTTTAAGGAGTCTTATTGCTATATGCAATAAACTTTGAGAATGTCGTTCAAAATTTCATTGTCTCGAAGATTTCTTAATATGTATCCAAATTAAATGAAGCTTGTAGTAATTTACACACAACAGGGATCACTTGATTGAAATGTATAATATCGTAAATGTTTTTAGAGTCATAGAGACGTACAACATGGCCATAGACCCTTCAGTCCAACACTTCCATACCAGCCAGATATCCTATATTAATCTGGTCCCATCTGCCAGCATTTGATCCATATCCTGCTAAACCCTTCCTGTTCATATACCCATCTAGATGCCTTTTAAATGTTGCAATTGGACCAGCCTCCATCACTTCCTCTGGCAGCTCATCACATACACGCAATCCCCTTTGCGGGAAAAGGTTACCCCTTTTAAATCTTTCCCCTCTCACTTTAAAATTATGCCCTCTAGTTTTGAACTCCACTATGCTGGAACTCTATCCATGCCCTTCGTGATTTTAACTTCTCTCAGGTCACCCCTCAGCTTTGAACAGTCCAGGGAAAACAGCCCTGGCCTCCTCAGTCTCTTCCTAAACCTCAAACCCTCCAACCCTGACAACAACCTTGTAAATCTTTTCTGAACCCTTTCAAGTTTCCCTACATCCTTCCTATAGCAGGGAGACCAGAACTAAATGCAGCATGATAAAATTGGCCAAATCAATGCACTATATAGCCACAGTATGACATCCCAACTCCTATACTTAATACACTGCCCAATAATGGATAGCGTACCAAATACCTTCATCACGAACCAGCTCTACTTGCAACTCCATCATTCGGGAACTGTGAGTCTGCACTCTAAAGTCTCTTTGCTTGGCAACACTTCCCAGAACCTAACCATTAAGTGTGTATGTCATACCCTGATTTGTCTTTCCAAAATGTAACACCTCACATTTGTCTCGATTAAACTCCATCTGCCATTCCACGGCCCATCATTCCACTGATCAAGTTCCCATTATACTCTAAGATAACGTTCTTCACTGTCCACTCCACCACCAATGTTGGTGTCCAGTTTTCTCAGACAGTTGCGT
The DNA here is from genome assembly GCF_037043375.1 of Chiloscyllium plagiosum. NCBI lineage: Eukaryota > Metazoa > Chordata > Chondrichthyes > Orectolobiformes > Hemiscylliidae > Chiloscyllium > Chiloscyllium plagiosum. Next base: position 152,206,367 of record NW_028270140.1, read on the forward strand.
GACGTTGGAATTCTTTTCCTCAGGAAGCCGTGGTGGTGGAAAAGCACAGCAGGTCAGGCAGCATCTGAAAAGCAGGCAAAAGCCTTTCACCAGGAATTCATCAGGAGTCACATGGAGGCCGGTCCCTGTAAGGATGGCATTTACTGTCCATAAGGACATTACTGACCCAGATGGGTATTTCCTGACAAGTGGTAATGAGTTTGGAGTCACTATTAGACTCTTAATTCCAGATAGTTTTATATATAAATTCCATCATCCCCTGTGGTGTGATTCAAATCCAGGTGCCCAGAACATTTCCTGGTTCTCTGTATAACCGTCCAGCCAATTTACCATGATGCCCTCAACTCCTCTTTTCCAACATTCTCTTCCTGGCCGGGATAAACACATTGGGAGAGACGGTCAAGCACCATCTAATAGGATGATGGAGAATCTGTTTCCTTTCTGATTGGTGCAGAAAACAAACACTCCAATGAAGATGGGCAGGTTGGCAGACCAATGCTAGAGCACTGGGATGAGGAGTTGGGGCTTGGAAGTCGTGGGATCAACCCCCAATGATCTGACTAAACAGCGTTGGAGATACCAGGAGCAAGGAACTAGCTCACACAGCCCCAACTGGTTCTGTCCAGTCCATGGGTGAGTGGGATTCTGGAGCCTGGGAGCAGATAGAGGATCAGGGAGAAAGGGAGAGGAAATTAGGATTGGAGTTGAAAGGAAAGACTGATTCACTTGCGTCTGAACAAGCAACCCAGAGAGTCTTGCTGCTTGAACTGAAGGAGAATTGTCTGTTATTGAAGAGGATTACTTTTCAACATTCAGATTCATCACAAAATGGAATAGTATATAAAATATGCTGAAGAATAATTATCGTCACTGACCGTTTTCTGCTCCTGTGCCTTCCCTTTCCAGCCTGTTCAGTGTGAGGAGAAATGCAGGAAAGGGAAACATTTACCCCAACATCCTTCCCTTCAGTGTGAGGGTAATTACTGTGGGGGAAACATTTACCCCAACATCCTTCCCTTCAGTGTGAGGGTAATTACTGTGAGGGAAACATTTACCCCAACATCCTTCCCTTCAGTGTGAGGGTAATTACTGTGAGGGAAACATTTACCCCAACATCCTTCCCTTCAGTGTGAGGGTAATTATTGTGAGGGAAACATTTACCCCAACATCCTTCCCTTCCGTGTGAGGGTAATTACTGTGAGGGAAACATTTACCCCAACATCCTTCCCTTCAGTGTGAAGGTAATTACTGTGAGGGAAACATTTACCCCAACATCCTACCCTTCAGTGTGAGGGTAATTACTATGAGGGGAGCATTTACCCCAACATCCTTCACTTCAGTGTGAGGGTAATTACTGTGAGGAAAGCATTTACCCCAACATCCTTCCCTTCAGTGTGAGGGTAATTACAGTGAGGGGAGTATTTACCCCAACATGCTTCCTTCAGTGTGAGGGTAATTACTGCGAGGGGAGCATTTACCCCAACATCCTTCCCTTCAGTGTGAGGGTAATTACTGTGAGGGAAACATTTACCCCAACATCCTTCCCTTCAGTGTGAGGGCAATTACTGTGAGGGAAACATTTACCCCAACATCCTTCCCTTCAGTGAGAGGGTAATTACTGTGAGGGAAACATTTACCCCAACATCCTTCCCTTCAGTGTGAGGGTAATTACTGTGAGGGAAACATTTACCCCAACATCCTTCCCTTCAGTGTGAGGGTAATTACTGTGAGGGAAACATTTACCCCAACATCCTTCCATTCAGTGTGAGGGTAATTACTGTGAGGGAAACATTTACCCCAACATCCTTCCCTTCAGTGTGAGGGTAATTATTGTGAGGGAAACATTTACCCCAACATCCTTCCCTTCAGTGTGAGGGTAATTACTGTGAGGGAAACATTTACCCCAACATCCTTCCCTTCCGTGTGAGGGTAATTACTGTGAGGGAAACATTTACCCCAACATCCTTCCCTTCAGTGTGAGGGTAATTACTATGAGGGGAGCATTTACCCCAACATCCTTCACTTCAGTGTGAGGGTAATTACTGTGAGGAAAGCATTTACCCCAACATCCTTCCCTTCAGTGTGAGGGTAATTACTGTGAGGGAAACATTTACCCCAACATCCTTCCCTTCAGTGTGAGGGTAATTACAGTGAGGGGAGTATTTACCCCAACATGCTTCCTTCAGTGTGAGGGTAATTACTGCGAGGGGAGCATTTACCCCAACATCCTTCCCTTCAGTGTGAGGTTAATTACTGTGAGGGAAACATTTACCCCAACATCCTACCCTTCAGTGTGAGGGTAATTACTCTGAGGGGAGCATTTACCCCGTCATCAACCCCTTTCACTGTGAGGGTAATTATAGAAAAGAGGAACATTAAATGGCAATGATCTGGGCCAAAATTAATTGGTACTTAGTGTCACAGAGTCATACAGCACAGAACCATGCCCTTTAGCCTTACATGGAGAAAGTGAGGACTGCAGATGCTGGACAACTGAGCTAAAAAATGTTATGCTGCGCTTTTCCAGTAACACATTTTTCAGCTTGAGCCAAACATGTCCATTCCAGCAAGTTTTCCTAAACTGAACCAGTCCCATTTTCCTGTGTTTGACCCATATCTCTCTCACTCTTTCCGAACCATGTACCGGTCCAAAATGTCTTTTAATTAGGTGGATGTGAGGTGGGCCATTCATCAGACTGAACCCACTGGTGCATCAATAGTGAATGAATCCACTCCAACACTCCGAGCAAGTGAATGGTCTCTCCCCATTGTGAACATGTGCAGTGTTGATGTGCAGTGAGGTGAGATGATTGCCTGAACCCAGTCCCACAGTGAGACCACCAGAGCGGTCTCTCCCCAGTGCGAATGTGGTGATGGATCATCAGATGCTGAATACATTTATTGCTTTTCCCACAGTCTGAACTTTTAAAAGTTTCTTGTCATAGTGAACATGCTGGTGTCTCAGCAGCTGGGATGATTGAGTGTATCCCTTGCCACACTCTGTGTGGGTGAGCAGCCTCTCCCCAGTTTGAACTCACTGTTGTACAGTCAGCTGGGATGATCGCCTGAACCCAGTCCCACAGTGAGAACATTTGAATGGTCTCCTGAATTATCCCCATCAGTGAACACATGTTAATGGGACATCAGTTCTCCAGAACTTTTCCAGCATTGCCTACATCCTGAATATTGAAAAGGTCTCTCCCCCGTGTGAACTCTCCGGTGCCTCCAGACAGACATATACAAAATATTTATTTAATAAAGTCTTCAGTGCTTCATGTGATGTAGATTTAATGAGTGATTTGTGTGAATGAGAGGGTTTTATATGGTAAAGTCTACAACAGATGCTTTGAGTTTTATTTCATCTCAGCATGGGTCTTGAAGGCCAGTTGTGATGGAGTTGAGTAAGTTGTTCAGGAAGAAGACCATACGACACAGGAACTGAAGTGGGCCATTCATCCCGTCAGGGTCTCGCAGGTACAGTGCTGCTGTGACTGAGGGGTTGGGAGGATATGAAATGAGAACCATTCACAAACAGGAAACTTCAAACAGACATGTCACTGTCACTCCTTTTACCAGGATACGAATATCGTTGTCCTTTCTCTGTGGAAGCAAATGTTTTCCTTTCTGTCTGAGAGAAAAGATGTCAGATGTTGGTGTGGCTGTGTGTGTTCGAATGTATTCACTAACCAGATTAGACCATCCTGGAGCATGTGCTCACTCTGTGTACCCCACCTGCAGAAGGTGCTGGGCTGGGTTTCACCAGCAATTCCTGTTTTTGTTTCTGATTTCCAGGATCCATCGTTCTTTGTAATTTTTCGATTCACTGCGGTGAGTGTTTGTATTTCAGACTGGAGGGACGTGTGCTGAAACAAGGCTCTTTCTGAGCTATGTCTATGACCTGGCCTCAAGTGGACAGGACAGAATTTCAGTACTTGCAGGTAATATGAAGATCCAAAGTGTAGTGTAATGGACCAGATCAAACCACCTCAAAACATATCAAGGAGATAGCTTCGATCCTAACTTCTTTCTTGTTTAAATGCAAGTTCAAGGCATTGCACTCGAGATGTGATTCCATTGGTCAAACTATTCATCTTTAACCAAAACTCAATTTATTCTGACATCACAATTTAAATACAAATGAGAAAAAGAATTGGCATTACTTTACCTTCAATAAAATACTTAACAAAATTATATATTATTTAACAACTGCCCATCAACTGCTCCAATACAGCAGCATCGCATAAGCACACACTTGGCAAAGGTAACGTCAACAAAGCAGACCTCCTGTACTTGCAGAGATGAGATTGGGGCAGGTGGGATATTGGTTGCTCGGGGAGGGTCAAAGAGAAATAAGGGTAGAGAGAGTGAAGTGAGGTAGGGCCAGGTGTTAGAGGGTGCAGGGACTGAGCAGAGAGTGAGAACAGATTAGGTAGATTTTTAACATTCATTCAAGGCATGTGGGTCTCGCTGGCAAGGCCTGTATTTGTTCCCCATCCCTAACTGTCCTTGAACTGAGAGGCTTGCTTGGCCATTTCAGAGACAAGGACAGAGTCAGACACATTGCATTCAATCTGTCCTAAAAGGTCACACTGAAGTTTGAAGTGGGATCTGAAGTCACCTGGAGGGCAGATGGGGGAAAGGAGGTGGATTTGCTTCCCTGAAGGACATTAGTGAAACAGGTTTTTTTTGAGCAACAAATGATAATTCAGATGGCCACCATCAGGAAGACAAGGCTTCAATTCCAGATTTATTAATTAAATTCCACAAGTTGCCGTGGTGAGAATTGAACCCCATTTCCCCAGAGCATAAACCTGATCTTCAGGGCCCCCTCAACAGCCCAGCTATGGGAGTCATTTGGGATGTGTGACTGGACTCTTTTCCTTGACCAATACAGACCGGCCATAAACAGCTCGAAACAGCAAGGAACGAGCCTGACGATTCAGAAAATCAGAAATGGTTATGGTTCAAGAATCCATCTAGAGCCAGAGACCGAGGAAAGGAGTTTTAATCTTCATTGCTCAGATAATAATCTAAAGAAACCAATCAGATCCCTTTCTGGAATGTTATGAAACAGGGATAGCAAGCCAAACCAAATCCACCTCACTATCACTGGATACACAACACAATGAAAAGAAATCATTCAATGATCCTCAAAATTACTGAATGATTCTGACTGAGACATGGCAAAGAACACATCTTAAAAGAATTGTGATTTTCCAGTTTGATAACCATTTTACTGATAAACGTCAGGCCTTCATGAAATCCTTGGATGATGAGTTCTCTTACAGGTACATTGGATGTACGTCTTGCTTGAATTCCAAAGTCACTGGTCAATACAGACTGCTTCTGCAGATAGAGCTATAGAATCATGGAGTCCTACAGCACAGAGACAGGCCCTTTGCCCCAAAATGGTCCATGCCCACCAAAATGTCTGTCCACACTAACCCCATTTCCCTGCACTTGGCCCATATCCTACTAATCCTTTCCTGGACACGTATTTACCCAAATGCCTTTTAAATGTTGATAATGTATCCACCTCAACTCCTTCCGCTGGCAGCTCATTTCAAGTTTGCATATGACACTAAGATTGGTGGAGTAGCAGATAGTGAAGGGGACTGTCAGAGAATTCAGCAGAGTATAGATAAATTGGAGAGCTGAGTAGAGAAATGGCAAGTAGAGTTTAATCCGGGCAAATGCGAGGTGATGCATTTTGGAAGGTTCAATTCAAGAGCAAACATTATGGTAAATGGACAAGCCCAGCTGAAAATTAATGCACAGAGAGATCTGGGTGTTAAGATCCATTGATCCCTGAAGGTTACAATGCAGTTCGATAGAGTGCTCGAGAAGGTATACAGCATGGTTTCCTTTATCAGGCGGGGTATTGAGTACAGGAGTTGGTAGACCATGTTATGGTTGTATCAGATTTTGGTTCGGCCACGTTTGGAATCTTATGTACCCATCTGATCGCCACGTAACCAAAAGTATGTGGATGCTTTGGAGAGAGTGCAAACGAGGTTCACCAGGATATTGTCTGGTATAATGGGGTGCTCGCTATGAAAAGAGGTTGAGCAGATTAGGATTATTTTCATGAGGAAGACAGAGGTTGAGGGGCACCTGACTGAGGTCGACAAAATCACGAGAGGTATAGACAGGGTGGATAGCAAGAAGCTTTTTCCCAGAGTGGGGTCTCAGTTACGAGGAGTCATGAGTTCAAAGTGACAAGGGAAAAGATTTTTTGTTGGGAATTGACGAGACTCACGGCTGGTGTGTCCCTCCCAGGTGCCAGGGTCCATGATGTCTCGGATCGTATCTTTGGGGTCCTGAAGGGAGAGGGTGACCAGCCGCAAGTCGTGGTCCATGTAGGTACCAACAACATAGTTAGAAAGAGGGATAGGGATGTAAGGCAGGATTTCAGGGAGCTCGGGTGGAACCTGAGAGCTAGAACAAACAGAGTTGTTATCACTGGTTTGTTACCCGTTCCACGTGATCGCGAGGCAAGGAATAGGGAGCGATATCAGTGGAACAGAGATGGTGTAGGAGGGAGGATTTCAGGTACTTGGATAATTGGGGCTCATTCTGGGGAAGGTGCGACTTGCACAAACAGGACGGTCTTCACTTGAACCAGAGGGGTACTAATATCCTGGGTGGAAAATTAGCTGGTGCTAATCGGGTGGGTTTAAACAAGGGGATGGGAACCTGAGATGTAGTTCCAGTAGAAACGAGAATGAGAGTAGGGAGGACAGGGACAGGATTTCACGGTCACAGGAGTGTGCTGGCAGACAGCAAGCTGGTTAGAAGTGTGTCGACTTCAATGCCGGGAGTATCCGGAATACGATAGGTGAGCTTGCAGCACGGATGGGTACCTGGGACTTCGATGTTGTGGCCATTTTGGATACATGGATAGACCAGGGTGAGGAAGGGATGTTGCAGGTTTTCAGGATTCAGATCATTCATTAAGAACAGGCAAGGCGGTAAAAGAGGGGATGGTGTAGCCTTGTTCATCAAGGAAAGTATAATGGTGTCTGAAAGAACTTTTGACAAGGACACGTCTCCTGAGGTAGTATGGGCTGAGGTTAGAAACAGGAGAGAAGAGGTCATACTGCTGGGAGTTTTTTTTATAGGCCTCTGCAGAGTTCCAGGGAGGTGGAGGAGAGGATTGGCAAAACGATTCTGGGTAGGAGTGAAAGGAACAGGGTGATCACCGTGTGGGCGGCACGGTGGCACAGTGGTTAGCACTGCTGCCTCACAGCGCCTGAGACCCGGGTTCAATTCCCGCCTCAGGCGACTGACTGTGTGGAGTTTGCACGTTCTCCCCGTGTCTGCGTGGGTTTCCTCCGGGTGCTCCGGTTTCCTCCCACAGTCCAAAAGATGTGCAGGGTCAGGTGAATTGGCCATGCTAAATTGCCCGTAGTGTTAGGTAAGGGGTAAATGTAGGGGTATGGGTGGGTTTCGCTTCGGAGGGTCGGTGTGGACTTGTTGGGCCAAAGGGCCTGTTTCTACACTGTAATGTAATCTAATCTAATCTAATTATGGGGGACTTTAATTTCCCCAACATTGACTGGAAATGCTATAACTCTAGTACGTCGGTTGGATCAGTTTTTGTCCAATGTGTACAGGAGCATTTCCTGACACAGTACGTCGAGGGGCTGACAAGAGGAGAGGCCACACTGGATCTGGTGCTTGGTAATGAACCAGGCCAGGTGTTTGATTTAGTTGTAAGTGAGCACTTTGGAGAGAGTGACCATAATTCAGTTATGTTTAGTTTAACGATGGAAAGGGATAGGTACATGCCACAAGTCAAGAGTTATCGATGGGGCAAGGGCAATAAGAACACGATTAGTCAAGAATTAGGATGCAGAGAATGGGTTATCAAAATGCAGGGGATGGGGACAATGGAAATGTGGAGTTGGTTTAAGGAACAGATATTGCGTGCCCTTGATAGGTATGTCCCTGTCAGGCAGGGAGGAAGTTGTAAGGTAAGGGAACTGTGGTTTACTATAGAAATTTCATCTCTTGTTCAGTGTAAAAAGGAGGCTTATATGTTGATGAGACAAGATGGTTCAGATGAAGCTATGGAGAGATACAGATTAGCTAGGAAGGATTTAAAGAGAGTTAAGAAGAGCAAAGAGAGGACATGAGCAGTTTTTAGCAGGTAGAATAAAGGAGAACCCTAAATCTTTCTATAGATGTGTGAGGAATAAAAGGATGACTAGGGTAGGAATAGGGCCAGTCAAAGACAGAAGTGGGAAGTTGAGTGTGGACCCTGTGGAGATCAGAGATGTGCTAAATGAACATTTCTCATCGGTTTTCACTCAGGAAAAGGAGAACATTGCAGAGGAGATGAATGAGATACAAGATCAATTCTAGAAAGAGTGAAAGTAGACAAGTCCCCCTGGGCTGGATGGGATTTATCCGAGGATTCTCTGGGAAGTTATGGAGGAGATAGCAGAAGCTTTGGCTTTGATATTCGAGTCATCATTGTCTACAGGTTTAGTACCACAGGACTAGAGGATTGCAAATGTTGTGCCTTTGTTCAAGGAGGGCAGGAGGGATGACCAAGTAATTATAGACCAGTGAGCCTTACTTCTGTTGTAGGAAAGGTTTTGGAAAAGATTATAAGAGATGAGATTTATAATCATCTAGCTGGCAACAATTTGATTTCTGATAGTCAACATGATTTCGTCAAGGTCAGGTCGTGTCTCACAAACCTCATTGAGTGTTTTGAGAAGGTGACCAAGCATGTAGGTGACGGTAGGGCAGTTGACGTGGTATACATGGACTTCAGTGAAGCCTTTGATAAGTTTCCACATGGTAGGCTGTTGGAGAACATGCAGAGGCATGGGATTGAGGGTGATTTAGCAGTTTGAATGAGAAACTGGCTTTCTGAAAGGAGGCAATGAGTGATGGTTGATGGAAAATACTTAGCCTGGAGTCCAGTTACTCGTGGTGTGCCACAACGATCTGTTTTGGGACCACTGCTGTTTGTCATTTTTATAATTTGGAGATGCCAGTGTTGGACTGGGGTGTACAAAGTTAAAAATCACACAAAACCAGTTTATAGTCCAACAAGTTTAATTGGAAGTTATTTTTATAAATGACTTGAATGTAGGCATAGGTGGATGGGTTAGTAAGTTTGCAGATAACACTGAAGTTGGTGGTGTGGTGAACAGTGTGGAAGAATGCTACAGGTTGCAGGGGGACTTGGATAACTGCAGAACTGGGCTGAGAGGTGACAAATGGGCTTCAATGCAGCAAAATGTGAGGTGATTCACATTGGGAAGAATAACAGGAAGGCAGAGTACTGGGTCAATGGAAAGATTCTTGGTAGTGTGGATGTGCAGAGGGATCTTGGAGTCCATGTACATAGATACCTGAAAGTTGCCACCCAGGTTGATCGTGCTGTTAAGAAGGCATACCGTGTGTTAGATTTCAGTGGGAGAGGGATTGAGTTCTGCAGCTGCAATGTCATGCTGCAAATATACAAAATGCTAGTGCGGCTGCACTTGGAATATTGTGTACAGTTCTGGTCGCCCCATTACAGGAAGGATGTGGAAGCATTGGAAAAGCTGCAGAAGAGATTTACCAAGATGTTGCCTGGTCTGGAGGGAAGGTCTTAATGAGGAAAGGCTGAGAGACTTCGGTCTGCTCTCATTGGAAAGAAGAAGGCTAAGAGGGGATTTGATAGTGACATACAAGATGATCAGAGGATTAGTTAGGGTAGAAAGTGAGAGACTTTTTCCTAGGATGATGACATCAGCTTGTACGAGGGGGCATAACTACAAATTGAGGGGTGATCGATTTAAGACAGATTTTAGAGGCAGGTTCTTTACTCAGTGGGAAGGGCATGGAATGCCCTACCTGCTAATGTAGTTAACTCAGCCATATTAGGGAGATTTAAACAATCCTTGGATAAGCACATGGATAATGATGTGATAGTGTAGGCGGATGGGCTTAGAATATTTTACAGGTCAACACAACATTGAAGGCCGAAGGGCCTGTTCTGTGCTGTTTTGTTCGATGCTCTATATTCTAAGATTAAGGGAGATATGTGCGGAAGGTTCTTTATGCAGATTGGTGGCGAGTGCCTGGAACGGGTTGCCAGCGGAGGTGGTAGAGGTGGGCACGATACATTTAAGATGTATCTAGACAGAGACATGAATGGGCAGAGAGCAGAGGGGTACAGATCCTTAGAAAATAGGTGACAGGTTTAGACAAAGGATCTGGAGCAGTACAGACTTGGAGGGCTGAAGGGCCTGTTCCTGTGCTGTAATTTTCTTTGTTCTTTGTTCCACATCTGGGAAACACCCAACAAATATGTGGTTGGAGATGTGGCTCCAGGATTCACACAAGGGCGCACAGAACCCATGAAAAGGGGCACAAATTTCCTCAGTAGATGATAACACTCATGAGTGAGTAATCACTGATGACAATGACAATGACCTTGAATTAACCTGCATTATTTTTCCAGACCATATTCCAACAGCAAATGTTTCCCTTTTCTTCTCTCATCATCTCCAAGTCCCTCCTCCCTACCTTTTATCTTCTCCTGCTGAACTCTTTCCACCTATCACATTTCCAACGCCCCTCCTCCAAGTCCCTCCTCCCTACCTTTTATCTTCTCCTGCTGAGTCAATCAAGACCCTCACCCACCCTCTGACGACCCCTTCTCCAACCTCCAACACACCCCGTCCACCTGGACACCCCGTGCTGGCCTCCTACCTGCCCTCGACCTCTTTATTGCAAACTGCCGCCGCGATATTAACCGCTACCTGAACTCCCACACCCCTCCCACCCACTCCAACCTCTCACCCTCGGAACGCACAGCCCTCCACTCCCTCCGTTCCAACCCCAACCTCACCATCAAACCAGCTGACAAGGGAGGCGCAGTAGTAGTTTGGCGCACCGACCTCTACACCGCTGAGGCCAAACGCCAGCTCGCAGATACCTCCTCCTACTGCCCCCTTGACCATGACCCCACCCCCCACCACCAAACCATCATCTCCCAGACCGTCCATAACCTCATCACCTCAGGGGACCTCCCATCCACCGCCTCCAACCTCATAGTCCCACAACCCCGCACCGCCCGCTTCTACCTCCTGCCCAAAATCCACAAACCTGACTGCCCCGGACGACCCATCGTCTCAGCCTGCTCCTGCCCCACCGAACTCATCTCCTCCTACCTCGACACGGTCCTGTCCCCATTAGTCCAAGAACTCCCCACCTACGTCCGTGACACCACCCACGCCCTCCACCTCCTCCAGGATTTCCGCTTCCCCGGTCCCCAACGCCTCATCTTCACCATGGACATCCAGTCCCTGTACACCTCCATCCCCCATCACGAAGGACTCAAAGCACTCCGCTTCTTCCTTTCCCGCCGTACCACCCAGTACCCTTCCACCGACACCCTCCTTCGACTGACTGAACTGGTCCTCACCCTGAACAACTTTTCTTTCCAATCCTCCCACTTTCTCCAAACAAAAGGAGTAGCCATGGACACCCGCATGGGCCCCAGCTATGCCTGCTTCTTCGTAGGGTATGTGGAACAATCCATCTTCCGCAACTACACTGGCCCCACCCCCCATCTTTTCCTCCGCTACATTGATGACTGTATCGGCGCTACCTCGTGCTCCCACGAGGAGGTTGAACAGTTCATCCACTACACTAACACCTTCCACCCCGACCTCAAATTCACCTGGACAGTCTCGGACTCCTCCCTCCCCTTCCTAGACCTTTCTGTTTCTATCTCAGACGACCGAATCAACACGGACATCTACTACAAACCGACCGACTCCCACAGCTACCTGGACTACACCTCCTCCCACCCCGCCCCCTGTAAAAACGCCATCCCATTCTCCCAATTCCTTCGTCTCCGCCGCATCTGCTCCCAGGAGGACCAGTTCAAAATACGCACAACACAGACGGCCTCCTTCTTCAAGGACCGCAATTTCCCCCCCGACGGGATCGACGATGCCCTCCAACGCATCTCCTCCACTTCCCGCTCCTCCGCCCTTGAGCCCCGCCCCTCCAACCGCCACCAGGACAGAACCCCACTGGTCCTCACCTACCACCCCACCAATCTCCATGTACAGCGCATCATCCGCCGTCACTTCCGCCACCTCCAAACGGACCCCACCACCAAGGATATATTTCCCTCCCCTCCTCTATCAGCTTTCCGTAGAGACCACTCCCTCCGCGACTCCCTTGTCAGATCCATACCCCCCACCAACCCAACCTCCACTCCCGGCACCTTCCCTTGCAACCGCAGGAGGTGCAACACTTGCGCCCACACCTCCCCCCTCACTTCTCTCCAAGGCCCCAAAGGAAACTTCCATATCCGCCACAGATTCACCTGCACCTCCACCCACATTATCTACTGCATCCGCTGCAGCCGGTGTGGCCTCCTCTATATTGGGGAGACAGGCCGCCTACTTGCGGAGCGATTCAGAGAGCACCTCTGGGCCACCCGGACGAACCAACCCAATCACCCTGTAGCACAGCATTTCAACTCCCCCTCCCACTCCACCGAGGATATGCAGGTCATTGGACTCATCCACCGCCAAACCACAACAACGCGACGGTCGGAGGAGGAGCGTCTTATCTTCCGACTGGGAACCCTCCAACCACAGGGGATGAACTTGGACTTCACCAGTTTCTTCATCCCCCCTCCCCCCACCTTGTCTCAGCCGAATCCCTCCAGCCCGGCACCGCCTTCCTGACCTGCAGTCTTCTTCTTGACCTCTCCGCCTCCACCCTACTCCGACCTATCACCCTCACCTTGACCTCTTTCCACCTATCACATTTCCAACGCCCCTCCTCCAAGTCCCTCCTCCCTACCTTTTATCTTCTCCTGCTGAACACTCTCTGCTCATTCCTGAAGAAGGGCATGTGCCCGAAACGTCGAATCTTCTGTTCCCTAGATGCTGCCTGACCTGCTGTGCTGTTCCAGCAATAAAGTTTCAGCTTCTCTCATCTTTCGTCAAACAACCTATTTTTCAAACTTTACTTCTCAACTTTAAAATCACAGTTCCAAACCAAAAGTGAGGAAACCAAAAGAAAAGTTTTGATTTTCACTGGGTCACACTGAATGGGAAGAAAGTTAGTCCAAAGTGGTCAGACTGTACAGTGAGGGTGGTACTCTATCACTGCATGTCTGTCCACTGTGTTGATGCTTCACACACTCGATGTTACAGTGTCTGAAATGGATGGTGATTGGTCAGTTCGAGTACAGCCAGTACCTGGGGCCAATGGCTGCTGGGCCTGATTAGGCTGAGGAATGCTGGATGACCTTGGATCATTCCTGAAAAACATACAAGGAACATTAATATTCAGAGGAGTTTAATGGCATAATCCCAGGTCACAGTAACAAGAATCCTATCTTTTTGCTTATCTCCTCACAGGTCATGGGTCGGTCTGGCTGCTCCTAGTTGTCCATGAGAAGGTGGTGGGGAACTGTTGCTGGATCAAAATCTTGGAAATCCCTCCTTAAGGGCTCTGTGGCTCTTACCTCCAGAACACCGACTGGAGCAGTTCATGAAGGCAGCTCACCACCACCTTCTCAAGGGCAACTGAAGACAGGTAGTCAATGCTGGCCCAATCAGAGATGCTCACGACCGGTAAATGAATAAACAAAATGTTCAGATTTGGACACAAATCACCCATGTCACCCTTGAATAATTCACCACCAGAAACAGCTCTGCCTTGGTACCAGAATGTACCAAAGCTCCCAAGGGTCAGCTTTGAGCAACTGGTTACAAGGCAGGGAGGGAGGGTGTTGGAGATGAGGGGAAAATTCCTGCAAGGGCTTCCCATCTGCTGTAACTTTGGAGGATGCTGCAGAACATGGAAATCTTGGAAAGTGGGGGATGATCAGGAAATCACATTCCTACCCAGTGGAAATTCAGCTGCTCAGAGGGCAAGGGAGAAAAAGTAGGATTCACAAAAAAGTCCCTTTTATCCTCAGCACTCACTGCAAGTGATAACATTCCAATCTTTCCCTCCATAAAACAGCCATTACAACTCAAAGTGACCACTGTGAGAAAAATGGGGAACACTTTCGTTTTACACAAGGATGAATTGTAGATTGATTTGCAGACGAGAGATCACAGATGAACCTGGAGCTGGAGATTTACAAACAGCCAGAAATTGACCAACTCTGCTCAGAAATTATTTACCTGTCATTTACCTCTCACTTTCCCAGTGACTGTTTGAGCAACTTGTAAGAAGGAAAAAACACATTCGGAGCTCATCGGCAGGAGGCTGCATTCTGTCTATGAAAAGGGGATATTCAATACAACCCTGAACTAGAGCATTTCTACTCAGCAAAAGTGAGGGCTTCCTGATGAAGGGCTTTTGCCCGAAACATCGATCCACCTGATCCTCGGATGCTCCCTGACCTGCGGTGCTTTTCCAACACCACACTCTCGACTCAGGCCATTTCCACCACTACTCTCGTGTCAGTCACTGACTATCTCACCTTTTCAAAGGTGTCGTTCTCTTGATTTGCTGTGAACACCCTAAAGAGAAAAAAAGATTTATAAATATTTTGTAAAATTATGAACAAATTTGTCACATTGTCTCCACAATTGGAAATGTTTCCCCCCATACACTTTCATCACTTTATCCTCAAGAACTCTAACTCCTTCTTAAAAACATTCCTTGCTTTGGCCTCAACTGCTTTCTGTGGCAGGGAACTCCACAGGATCACAGTAACTCCAAAGGGATTGCTCTCCATGTCATTCCTGAATGGCCTACCCCATATCCTTTGACAGTGACCATTGGTTCTTGTCTCCCCGGTCATCGGAAACATCTTTCCTACATTTACCTCATTGAGTTTTATTGAAATTTCACACATTTCCCTGAGATCCCCCTCATTCTTCCAAACTCCAGTGAATGTAATCCTAACCGATCCAATCTCTCTTCATACATCAGCCCTGAAATCCCAGGAGTCTGTCTGAGAAACCTTCATTGCACTCTGTCCAATGCCAATACATCCTTCCTCAGATACTCCAGGTGTGGTTTCTCCAAAACCTTGTACAATTACAGCAAGACATTCCTGCTCCTGTATCAAAACTTCTCTCTATGAAGCCAAAATACAACTGAGAGAGATACGGAGGGAGAGGCCATGAAGGTAAGGATCAGAATTTTAACTTCTCAAGGTCTTCAGCACTGACATAACTGAGCTCAGGATTCTGAGGCCTTCAATATGCCTAAGACATCCTGCCTGTTCAATTTGTTCAGTCAGAGCAAAGACAGGTAATGAGGGCAGTCCCAAAACAGACCAGTGCCTGAACATTGCACTCTCTGCACAGGCCAGAAGAGGAGTCCATGTTACCATTCCTCCCCAAATATAGCTCTGTTACTCAGACTATCTGAGCCACCATGTCTATGCCTTTATCCAGCAAACTCTCGAAAGCCACTTGAATAATAAAGCACACAAGACTATTGTGGTGAACTGCAACTTCCTTTCTGTTCTGTTTGAGAGTCTGTACAAAGTGGGAATGAATGCAAAAGATGTGATTTGTTATGATTCTGTCAAATGGGAGTGAATGAAAAGACATTTTAGCGCATTGAGATTCAACAGTGATCCATCAGAGTTCAATGGAATGGGTTTAAATGGATCTCCTTGTGAAACATCCTCAATGTTAAATCATAAACAAGAAAGCTCCATCCCAGGCAACATCCTGGTGAATCTCCTGTGCACCCCTCCCTCTGGTTATGTGAGAACGATACTGTTTTATTAAACCTCATTCTCCATGAACCCACCTCCTTTGTTCCTGAAGTTGATGAAGATTATGAAGCAGATGGGTAGGATGAGAAGCATTGGAATGACTGGCAGATATACAGTGGTGGGCTCAGTCCTCTTCACTGGAAAACAGCAAGAACAGCATTATTCAGGAATACCTCCATGTTGCTGCAGTGAAACCTGTAGCAGGGTTACACAGCAAGAGGTTAAATGTACAAACAGGATGTTCTGCAATGGAGCAAACCAGTTCAACACTCTCACCTGCTGTTTCCCACAGACCAGGAATTTGCTCCCCTCCAAATACTTACCCAATTATCGCCTGAAAGATCACTCTATTAAATTTATTTCCATTGGCCTTTCAGGCCGTGCATTGCAGATCAGAACAACCCCTGAAGGAGGCAACCGCTTAATTCTGTGACACAGAATGTAAGGTTAGATGGATACTTTAAAACATTCTGCAGGGTATTTCCTGGACCCATCCTTGACTCACCAACACAAGGGCACCCATTACTGAGCACTGATCTAACATTCCACCCTGTCCTGTGCCCTACATGTAGGCCAGACCAAGTAAGGAAGGCAGATTTCATACTGTAAAGGACCTGGCTGAGTCAGATGAGCTTTCCCAACTATCAGCAGTGGTCACATGTGACCATAAGGTTAGCTTTTCATTCAAATTCCAAATGTTTAAAATTTCATTCATCTTTCACCTCCTGCTGTGGTAGGATTTGAACTCATGGCCCCAGACATGAGTGTCTGGATTAGTTACCCAGTGACAGTAGCAGTATACCACCACCACCTTTTATAACCCATGTGTGAATGCAGGGTTAGGATAGGTCCCACGTGGCTGTGATGCCTCACACAGTCAGACAGAAACTGGGGGAATGTGTTTGCACTGATGGATCTATTCCCGATGAAGGTGTGAACACTTTCATTGTAACCAAGAGGGACCCATTAGTCTGCAGCACCTTCCTGCTCGAGGAGATGATCTCATTGTCAGTTTAACTGGGTTGTTTGGGGATTGGACTGAATGTTCTGAGTGTGTCAATGCCTTTCAATACTGACATCAGAATGTACCTAAAAGGATCAACACATCAAATTACATTAAATGTTTAAAAAGTCAAATTTCAAACACAAAAGCAAAATACTGCAGGTGTTGGAAATTAGAAATAAAATCAAAATGCTGTAAATACTCAGCAGGCCAGACCCCACCTGCGGAGAGAAACAGGGTTAATATTTTAGTTTCAATGACCAAATCATTAAACATTTGCACAACCTGCTACAGTCTCACTGTACACCCTCTACAGACTGAATACTTTTTAATATTCATTCAATTACAGGATGAGAAAGACATTGGGTAGGGCAGCGTTTATTACCCATCCCTATTAGTTAAGAATAAACCACATTGCTGTGTGTCTGGAGTCACAAGTAGGCCAGGCCAGGTTAGGATGACAGTTCCCTTCACAAAAGATCATTAGTGAACCAGATGGGTTTTTACAACAAACAGTGGTCACATAGTCAGCTTTTCACTCTTACTTTGGGAATTTTATTAATGTCAAATTCCACATCTGCCATGGTAGGATTTGAATCCTTCTGCCCAGAACATTACCTGGGTGTTGGATTAACCATGCATCGATAATACCATCAACTGTTGTCCCCTGTCAATGATTTCTTACCATAAACCCACACCTGAGTCTCCTTCTGGATCAGATACTGAGAATCAGGTTCTGATCTGTACTCCACCAGACACAGGTAAGTGTGATTGTCCCTCACTCTCAGCTGGTTTATCCAGGTTGAGGCATTTCCCTCCTCTGGGTTCCCGATGAGCTCGTACCGATTTCCACCGTGTACAGTTGTCCAAGTTCCCTGTGATTGGACTGGAAATGTAACAATGTGTTGGTAAGGCTCCTTCCTCATCCAGGTAACAGTGGTCAGGGTGTGGGAGTCCCAGCTCCTGAAGATACAGGATAAAGTAACTGAATCTCCCTCTGTCCCAGTCACCACTGAGACATTTCCCTGAGCAGCTGAGGAAAGGACAAACATCAGAATGGATGAGGTTAGTGCCCAGAAGTTCTGAATTCAGTTTGTTCCATTTCTTTCAACTTCACAATCAGATGAGTAATTAAACACCCCACACATATTTCTCACAGGTCTGGACCAGGCTATTATAGTTCCCTAGAGGAATCACCATGATGAAAATCACTCACTCTCAACGCCCTCATTTTGAGTTACTCATTCATGGGATACTTTCAGATTAGAAAAAGGACTGAACCCACATGAATTCATTCATTCTGGGCCCAATATCCCTCCCAACTTCACTAAAAATGATTGTTTTTCATTCCCCAGCTCTATATTCCAGTCTGTGCTCCTTCACTCTGTCCTGAAATCCCATTCCAATGATTGAACACGTGTCTGTGTGAAGGTGAACATTCCTGATATTAACCTGAACATAGTCTTTCACTAATTCCCAACCATAACCTATGTCATGAACACAGTTCGATTGAGGTCTGTTGAAGATTTCCTGCAGCACCAACCACTTCTATGAGTTTTAGGGGATGGTGGTGTTGGGATGTGTGGGGAGGCAGGGGGAGGAATTAGCTCCATGCTGTACCAGCTTTATAAATTAATCATCCTCGGAAAGGGGGAATCTCTCTCCATCTCCATCCTATTGTGAAATGAGTTTCAGATTCACCCACATCCTCTCAGCATCTACTCCCTCAAGACCCCTCAGGATCTTGCAAGTTTCAATAAAGTCACTTCTCAATCTTCAGCAATGAGCAGCCCCCAACTGGCTCTGAACCAATCAGGATGGGAAGGTAACAACACTCTGACATTCTCAGCCAATGAGAGGTAGGGAGGTGGCACTTCACATATTCTTGGCCAATGAGACCTGAAGTTCCACAATGTGCTCACTCAGTAAGGGATTGGAAGGTACTTGCCCTGTCTTGTCCTCAGTCAATGCCAATTATTGGATTGACGACAAGAAGGAGGTCATTTAACCCACTGGGTCCTGATTAGCTCCACATGCAACAAGCCAGGTGAGACCCACTCATCTGCTCGATTCACCCCCCAAGCCCTGCCAGTTCACTTCCTTCAAGGGCCTATCAGGTTTAATTCTGAAATCAATGACTGTCTCCACACGCCCCTCTGCTGATGTTGGTGACTGTCAGTTGTCAGCACTCACTGCGTAAACATTTCTCTCTCACATTCTCGATACACCTGTTCTAAAGGAAATGCACAACAGAAATGTGGAGGCTCTTTAAGGAGCACTTGTTGCGAGTGTTGGATAACTTTGTCCCACTGCGACAGGCAAGGAATGGTAAGGTGAAAGAGCCTTGGATGACAAGAGAAGAGGAGCTTCTCATCAAGAGGAAGAAGGAAGCTTACGTAAGGTTGAGGGAGCAAGGATCTGGCACAGCTTTCGAGGATTACAGGGTAGCTAGGGAAGAACTCAAAAATGGACTGAAGAGAACTAGGAGGCGGCACAAAAAAGCCTTGGTGGGAAGGATTAGAGAAAATACAAAGGCATTCTATATTTAGATGAGGAATAGGAGAATGACCAGAGAGAGGGTAGGGCCAATCAGGGATAGTGGAGGGAACTTGTGCCTGGTGTCTGAGGAGGTAGGGGAGGCCCTAAATGAGTTTTTTGCTTCAGTATTCACTCGATATAGGGACCTTGTTGATAATGAGAACACCATGGACCAGGTTAATAGGCTTGAGCAGATTGATGTTAAGAAAGTGGATGTGCTAGAAATTCTGGGAAGCATCAAGAGAGATAAGTGTCCAGGGCCAGATCAGATATATCCAAGGTTACTACGGGAAACAAGGAATGAGATTGATCTCTGAATCCTCACTCTCCATGGGAGTAGTAATGGATAATTGGAGGGAGGCGAATGTTGTTCCTCTATTCAAGAAAAGGAAGAGAAAAATCTCTGGGAATTACAAACCTGTCAGTCTGACGTCTGTGGTAAGCAACTTACTGGAAAGGATTTAGGACTATTTGGAAGAACATAGTTTGATTAAAGATTGTCAGCGTGGCTTTGTGAGGGGCAGGTGATGCCTCACAAGCCTGATTGGGTTCTTTGAGGATGTGATGAGATAAATTGATGAAGATCGAGAAGTGGATGTGGTCTTTATGGATTTCAGTAAGGCATTTGATAGTCGATTAATTCAGACAGTTAGGAGGTATGAGATACAGGGAAATGTGGCTGTCTGGATACAAAATTGGCTCGCTGAATGAAGACAGCAAGTGGTAGTGAATGGAAAGTATTCCACCGAGAAGCCAGTGACCAGTGGTGTTCCACAGGGATCTGTTCTTGGGCCTCTGCTCTTTGTAGTTTTTATAAATGACATGAACGAAGACCTATCAGGGTTGGTTAGTAGGTTTACCAATGCCGGTGGTGTTGTAGTGAGTGTAGAGTGCTGTTGGAGGCTACAACAAGCCATTGGCAGATGCAGATCTGGGCTGAGAAGTGGCAGATGGAGTTCAACCTAAATAAATGCGAAGTGGTGCATTTTGGAAGGTCGACTTTGAATGCTGAATACAAGGTTAAAGACAGGAGTCTTGACAGTGTGGAGGAACAGAGGATCTTGGGGTCCATGTCCATAGATCCCTCAATGTTGCCACCCAAGTTGATAGCATTGTGAAGAAGGCATATGGTGTTTTTTTTTAGATTAGATTAGATTACTTACAGTTTGTAAACAGGCCCTTCGGCCCATCAAGTCCACACCGACCCACCAAAGCGTAACCCACCCATACCGCTAAATTTACCCCTTTACCTAACACTACGGGCAATTTAGCATGGCCAATTCACCTGACTTGCACATCTTTGTGACTGTAGGAGGAAACCGGAGCCCTCGGAGGAAACCCACGCAGACACGGGGAGAACGTGCAAACTCCACACAGTCAGTCGCCTGAGTCGGGAATTGAACCCGGGTCTCTGGCGCTGCGAGGCCACAAATCCTGGTTAGACCACACTTGGAATATTACGTCCAGTTCTGGGTTGCCTCATTACTGGAAGGATGTAGATGCTTTAGAGAGGATGCAGAGGAGATTTGCCAGGATATTCCCTGGATTGGACGACTTGTCTTATGAAGAGAGGTTGGGTGAGTGAGGGCTTTTGCACTGGAGAGAAGCAGGAAGAGAGGTGACTTGATAGAGGTATACAAGGTAATGAGAGGCATAGATAGAAATAGCTGTCACAAGGGGTCATTATTTTAAGGTGATTGGAGGAAGGGAGAGGGGAGATGTCAGAGGTAGTTTATTTATGCAGAGACTGGTGGATACGTGGAAAGCACTGGTAGTAAAGTCAGATACATTAGGGATATTCAAGCGATTGTTGGACAAACACAAGGATGGCAGGAGATTGAGGGTGTGGAGGATATTTTGATCTAATATTAAAGTAAATGCTCAGCACAACATCGTGGGCTGAAGGGCCTGTACTGTACTGTTCTGTGTTCTATGTAACATACAAGGCTATGGAGCAAACGCTGGAAAGTTGGACGGGTGCGATGTTTTTGTTGGTGTAGACTGCATGGGCTCAAGGGCCTCTTCCATCCTGTCTAATTCTATCATTGTATGGATCAGCCTTCCATATGGTTCCTTCCATAAGGAACAAAAACGGCAATAAGATGTTGTGGGAGTAATCCATGGGACCCATAGCAGTAGCTATATGGTGGGTGTCATGGACCAGGCCACACCCCCTCAAAACATTTCAGGAACTTCGCCCAGACCCGAACTTATTGAGTTGTTTTAAGCAAATGTCGATTGGATAATCCAGGAGAGATGCAGCTGGCCCAACCACTCACTTTTAAACAAAACAGTATTTATTTATACATGAACAAAAGAAAAACACATTTAGAATCCCAGAATTATTTAAAAACCCAATCGCCTCGATTGCAACTGAATGATGCTTTTCCAAATACTTGAAACGTCCCCATAAACACTCTCTTGGCAAAAAAACTACAATCAAACACTGGTTCACACAGGAGAGATGTCAGAGAGAGAGAGAGGGAGAGAGAGGATCAACATGGAGCTGTTTCTTTGTCCAGCAACCTCATAAAACTGACTGCTTGCTAAACCAAACCAAACCAGAAAAAGCTGAGCTGGAATAACTGGCGGCTTCCCTTTCATTGCATAATTCCTTTCTGTTCTAATTTGAAAGGCTGATTCCTAGGGCAGTATCTGTTATGTATAATCAAATAGGCCCTAAAACTTCTCTGTTTACAACCCCTCTCAAAAAACCAAGGACAGAATATCCTTGTCAAAGGAGCAGTATTGTCACAGTGGGGACGGGAATAAATCAGCAGATAGTAAGGGCATGTAACAGAAGCAGTACATTAATCATGGGTGGCTTTAATCTTCATGCATATTGGGATAGTCAGATTAGCAGAGGGAGCCATGAGGAAGAATTCCGAGACATATCGAAGGCAGTCTCTGAGAACAATGTGCTGTGGATCCAACCAGGGATCAGTTTAGTTTGGGTTTTTTGATGTGTCATGATTCAGGTTTAATGATGCCAGAGTGAAAGATAACCTGGAATCTATCACCATAACATGATAGAATTGAATATTCAGTTTGTGGGAGAGGACCTTGGGTTGGCAGCAACTGTGCTTAGCTTATCGAAGGGAATGAGAGCAGAACTGGCTGGAGTGGGCTGCAGAAGCAGTTTAGCAGCAAAAACAGCTGAGGAACAACGGCAGACTTGTAACAAAATAGTTCATGGCTCCACAGCAAAGGGACAATCCAGTGAGGAGAAGCATTCTGGGAAGTGGATAAGCCAATCAGGATTAACCAGGGAAGTTCAGTATAGTATCGAGTTGAAAGAAGGAACATATAACGTGACAAATACTAATGGTAAACCAAAGAAATTTTAACAACCAACAAAAGATGACCAAATTGTAATAAAGACAGAGAAAATACACTCTGAGTGTAAACTTGCAAGTAAAATCATGAGAGAGAGAGAGAGAGCAAGAGAGCGAGAGAGCAAATATCTGAAAAGGAAGAAAAGGGCCAGAGTGACCACAGGCCCCTTCGAGAGTAAGGGCTGGGAAATAATCATCCCAGGAGCTGAATAAATCGTTTTTAGCAGTTTTCACAGTAAAAGGCATGAACAGCATCCCAAACTTAATAACTATTCAAAGGCAAAAGGATAAGAATAAATACAATAAATACAAGTATGTTGTTTTGGAAATTGTAGGGAGTGATGGACTCTCAGAGGAAGCAGCACGGACAGCCAACTTTCTGGGACTGAGACTGGCTCGACTGTAACGGGGGGTAGGTCAGGTTCCAAGTGAGTCTCTAGTCAGAGGCACAGATAGTCGTTTCAGTGGCCTGCAGTGAGATATCAGAATGGTGTCTTGCCTCCTCAGTGCCAAGGTCGAGACTGTCTCGGAGAGGGTGCAGAATATTCTTAAATGGAATGGGGGGACCAACAGGAGGTCGTTGTACACATTAGAACCAATGAGATAGGAAGAGAAAAAGATTGGATTGTGAGGAGAGAATATAGTAAGACAGGCAGGAGACTAAAAAGTAGGTCCTTGAGTACAGTAATATTTGGATTATTCCTGGTACCACGTGCAAGTGATCCTACGAATAGGAGGATAAAGCAGATAAATGATTGGCTGAGGAGCTGGTATAGGGGAGAATACAAACTTTCAGATCATTAGAATCTCTTCTGGGGTAGAAGTGTCCTTTATAAGAAAGACAAGTTGTAGCTGTACAGGAAGGGGAGATTTACTGGAGCCAGCCAGGATGGAGGTGAAAGGTGAGGGTTGTGGGGGGTTGCAGGGTGATAGTGAGAAAAGAGATCATTCTGAGATGGTGCACTTGGGAAAAGGAACAAGTCAAGTAGTCAGTGCAGGCATGAGTAAAGCAGAGAACAAGATCGAACTGATCAATTAACATGCACTTATTTCAATGTAAGCAGACTGAGATGTGAGGCAGATGAACTCAGGGCATGGTTGGGAAGATGAGACTGGGATATCACAGCTATTACAGAAACATAGCGCAGGCATGGTCAGGACTGACAGCTTCATGTTCCACGATTATATCAATGATTTGGATTTGAATACAGGAGCTATGTTTAATAAGTTTGCAGATGACACCAAAATCGGTGGTATACTGAACAGCAAAGAAGGTTATCTCAGAGTACAACAGGACTTTGATCAGATGGGACGATGGGCTGAGGAATGGCAGATACAGTTTAATTTAGAAGAATGTGAGATGTTACCTTTTAGTCGGGCAAATCAGTGCAGGCCTTATACACTCAGTGATAAGGTCCTGGGGAGTGTTGCTGAACAAAGAGGTCTTGTTCTTTGAAAGTGGAGTCACAGGTAGACAGGGGACTGAAGAGGATGTTTGGTATGCTTGCCTTTCTTAGTCAGTGCATTGAGTGTAAGAGTTGGGAGGTCATGTTGTTACTCAACAGGACACTGGCTCGGCCACTTTTGAAATACTGCATTCACTTCTATCTCCCTGCTATCAGAAAGACTTTGTGAAATTCAAAAAGGTTCAGGAAGTATATGGAAGGATGTTGCCAGGGTTGGAGTGTTTGAATACAGGGAGAGGCTGAATAGGTTTGGGCTGTTTCCCCTGGTGCATCAGAGGCTGAGGGCTGAGCTTTTAGAAGTTCATAAAATCATGTGGGGCATGGATGGGGTGAATAGTCAAGGTCTTTTCCCCAGGGTACGGGAGTCCAAAACTAGAGGGGAGAGGTTTAATGGGATAGAGGAAAGATTTAAATGGGACCTTTTACATGCAGAGGGTGATGCCTGTATGAATAGGAGGGTTTAGAAGGATAAGGGCCAAATGCTGTTAAATGAGACTGGATTAATTATGATATCTGGTTGCCGGGGATGAGTTGGGCTGAAGGGACTGTTTCCATGCTGTATATGTCTGTATGGCAGCATCCAAGGAACAGGAGAATTGACGTTTCGGGCATAAGCCCTTCTTCAGGAATGAGGAAAGTGTGTCAAGCAGGCTAAGATAAAAGGTAGGGAGGAGGGACTTGGGGTAGGGGCGTTGGAAATGCGATAGGTGGAAGGAGGTCAAGGTGAGGGTGACAGGCCGGAGTGGGGGTGGGGGCGGAGAGGTCAGGAAGAAGATTGCAGGTGAGGAAGGCGGTGCTGAGTTCGAGGGATTTGACTGAGACAAGGTGGGGGGAGGGGAAATGAGGAAACTGGAGAAATCTGAGTTCATCCCTTGTGGTTGGAGGGTTCCTAGGCGGAAGATGAGGCGCTCTTCCTCCAACCGTCGTGTTGCTATGGTCTGGCGATGAAGGAGTCCAAGGACCTGCATGTCCTTGGTGGAGTGGGAGGGGGAGTTGAAGAGTTGAGCCACGGGGTGGTTGGGTTTGTTGGTCCGGGTGTCCCAGAGGTGTTCTCTGAAACGTTCTGCAAGTAGGCAGCCTGTCTCCCCAATATAGAGGAGGCCACATCGGGTGCAACGGATGCAATAGATGATGAGTGTGGAGGTGCAGGTGAATTTGTGGCGGATATGGAAGTATCCCTTGGGGCCTTGGAGGGAAGTAAGGGGGGAGGTGTGGGTGCTAAACATTACATATTTTCTTTGAGTTAAACAGCCTATCGTATCCCAACTTGCGCCCACACCTCCCCCCTTACTTCCCTCCAAGGCCCCAAGGGATACTTCCATATCCACCACAAATTCACCTGCACCTCCACACACATCATCTATTGTAACATTTAGCTGTAAACCAGATACCTCAATTGTTTTGACCATAATTTGAATCTAACCAATCAGTTTAAATTATGCCCCAGGATTCTAAAACCCAATCGAGTTTGAATTTATTGTTTTTGCCAACTTCAAAACAATGAAACCACCTGATGTTTGGGGTCTAAAAAAAGTGATGTGGAATTCCTGTTTGATACCAAACATGGTCATCACATTTTGCATTACTCGGCTGGTGAAATGGGGTTCCCTGATCTGACTCGATACTGCAGGGTAAACCCCATCTCGTGAACATCTGTTGCGTGAGGATCTGAGCTGTTGTTCTCACTGTGTTTGCCCCAGTGGGAAATGCATCGATCCGTTTTATAAAAGTGGCTATGATGTCATGGATGTAGGTGTATCTGTTTTCACATGGAGGCAGGGGACCTATACAGTCAACTTGAAGGTTTGTCCAGGACTCTTCCACTGGACGTGTGTGCCAACACAGTTCTTCAAGTGTTCTGTCACAGCCTCTATTCCCTGGTGCCCACGCCCATCATGGAATTGGTAAATAATGTGGTTCCTGTCCTGAGTCAGGACTACATAGACTCCTGCCTTTTGGACTAACCCGTCATGTACTTGCAGGGAATCTTTCCACCGAGCTGAGGCATCTGGATAAATCCCGCCACAATCTGTTTTAACGGGTCATCACGATGCTGCTCTTGTTTAAGGTCTTCTCCATTAGTCTGATTTACAGTGACTGCATTGGCCTGCTCACCAATGGGTAACTGCCAACATTTTCCAACATGAGTCCTTTTTTTGGCGAATTCACCTGCTCTGTAGTTACCTTCTGGGGATGTCTTGTGGTGGTGTTTAACTTTAATTATACTGTATTGCCTTCCACAGGCAGACTGCAGTCCGTACTGAA
The DNA here is from genome assembly GCF_037043375.1 of Chiloscyllium plagiosum. Taxonomy (NCBI): domain Eukaryota; kingdom Metazoa; phylum Chordata; class Chondrichthyes; order Orectolobiformes; family Hemiscylliidae; genus Chiloscyllium; species Chiloscyllium plagiosum. The sequence continues at coordinate 152,232,701 of NW_028270140.1, forward strand.
ATAAAGGGGGCTGTTGGTAATGATTTCCCATTGGCAGAAATTAAACCTTTGCTTCCCAGAGTGGTAAGAATTCAGTGAGGCTGTTGCACACACACACACACATGCTGTTGGAAAATATATCTGTGGGTGGAGAAACAGGTTGGAGTGGCTAACTACAAAAGCCACAGCTGCTAGTTCCACAGCCTGGGCACTGAGATGGTTGGGTAATTTTCAGGTTAATTCAACCAATAGCTGTCCCTGAGTGTTGGTCATGTATATCCTACAGCCGGTGATCCCCATGCCATCCTGTCCAGTGGAGGCTCCATCTACATAAATTCTGATGGCTGTGTCTGCTTGGTTATTCTCTTGTCTCAGGCCTAACCGTTTTCCCTGCTGTTTGGGTCATAAAAGGGCTTGTAGGGTGTTTCGTGGCTATGATTTGGCAGTCATGTGGGTCTCCTCCATAATTCAGGCCATCGGCTAGGAAGCTGGGCACCTTGGTACGTTTGACCGTGATGTCCCAACTCTGAAGTAGTGGAGCCCATCATGTGGCTTGAATCTGGCTCACTGAGCCATCTTTGATTGGGCCGTCCAGCAGGAGCTGGATTGCTGTGTGTTAGTCAGTGTGGTCAGTGGGTTTAAACCAATAATATAGTCAAAGTATTGGCCTGCTCAAAAGACTGTGTGGTGGTGCCATTCCCACATGGAAAGCCCTTGCTCCACGGGCTGTAGGACCCTGGAGGCATAAGCTCCTGACCCTTGCCTACCGTGTCACTCTTGCAGTGGAACAGCAGCTATCGTCTGGTCTGTGGCTGCAGCTTCGAGGGCGTGTGGTAAACCAGGGTTGGGAACTAGTCAGGCAGGTGCTGTTGTGAGGGCGTGTTTTAACTCAGTTACTGCCTCTGTGTGTTGAGGTGTCCAATTCCAGGCAGCGTTCTTTATCAGTAACTCTGAGACTGGGGCTGCTTTGATGGTGAACCCATCGATGTGGTTCCTGCACTATCCCACTAATCCAAGGAAGGATCAAAGTGCACGACCATCTCGGGGGAGTGGGAATCATTCTATAGTCTCGAATCGCTTTTGGTCTAGTTCCGTTTACCTGTGGGTGATTATCATTCACAAGAATGTGACCCTAGGCTGTAGAATTTGTGTCTTTTTCAGATTAATTTTGCATCCTAGCCTGTGTAACAGATCGAGTATTTCACCTCGGAGCTGAATGTGCTCCTTCTTTATTTCTGTTTACACAAGTCGGTCGTTTACATATTGTATGTGGCAAAAGTGAGGCCTGCAGATGCTGGAAACTAGAGTTTAGATCAGAGTGGTGCTGGAAAAGCGCAGCAGGTCAGGCAGCATCCGAGCAGCAAGTAAATCGACGTTTCGGGCAAAAGCCCTTCATTGGAAATAGAGCCGATGAAGGGCTTTTGCCCAAAACGTCAATTTTCCTGCTGCTCGGATGCTGGCTACTGTTGGTGCAGTGAAGGGGGAGGATGTTTGACTTTATGAAGCTGTCTGTAATCAATGGTTAAACCCATCTGGTTTGCTGATTGGCCAAATGTGAACATTATTAGTGGAGGCTACAGGTCCCAGTATTCTTTGCTGTAACAGACTGTTAATGGCTGGAGGTAACTGCCCTCTGCAGGCATTCACTGGGTCAAATCTAAAATTACATCTCATCAGATAATCGATGCCAAGTATGTGGTTCCCCCCTCCCGGGTTGATTAAAATAGCAGGACACTGGCATGTAATATCACCCAGTTTAAATTCTATCGGTTCTGTAACGTACGCCTCCTGTACATGACCAGTCAACCCATTTAAAGCAATAGTCCCTGTGGTCCGCCAGGGTATATTTTTAAATCTCGAGGTGTTCAGAGTTGTGTCGGAATCTTCGATATCCCAAAGGAATTTGACAGGGCGACCTCCTACCTCGCTGTTGACTAGTGGCCAACCTGCACCATCCTACTTCGTGTCACAGACCCATATCAGGGAGGCAGAAGCCTGACACTGTCGTGCGGATGCCTCAAAGGTTGGCATTGAGGGTACGGGGTTGGTTAGTCTCCCACACCCGGAACATTCTCCTCAGAAACCATGCCTCAGTGTGTCTTGCCTCTGCAGGATTGAAGTTCACACACACCTTCCTGCTCTCCTTAGTGCCCTGGGAAACTAAACTCCTCACCCACTTAGCTGAGTCAGCCTCGGATAACTGACCCTTGTCTAACTCTCCAGAAACCCCTGTGATGTGTACCCAAAGCGACCGGCAAAGACAGTTGGGTGTGTCCCTTACTTTTGCCTACCCTTATCCAAGCCGTCGGCAGGGTCCCCTCTGTTATAACCGATTGCTGTCAGGATTGGCTTTTTCATGTTGATAAGGGCTCTGTCTCTTACATTTGCTGGGGCTGGGATCATGGGCTGTACTGACTGGCTCAAACACATTACAATAAGTTTCACCTCCTCTCTCTCGTTCAGACCCTGTAAAATGTTCTGCTGCCTGACCTTCTTAAAGAATGTAAAAGGATCAGTGGATGGTTCAAATTCAGGAATATTTTTTGCTATCTTTAGAATTAGTTTAGATTCCCGACAGTGTGGAAACAAGCTCTTCGGGCCAACCAGTCCACACCGACCCTGCGAAGAGTAACCCAACCCGACCCATTTCCCTCTGACTAATGCACCGAACATGATAGACAATTGAGCATAGTCAGTTCACCTGGCCTGCACATCTTTGGACTGTGGGAGGAAATCAGAGTACCCAGAGGAAACCAACATAGACATGGGGAGAATGTGCAAGCTCCACACAGACAGTTACCCAAGGCTGGAATCAAACCTGGGATCCTGGTGCTGTGAGGCAGCAGTGCTAAACACTGAGCCACCATGCCACCCATAGAGTAGGATCAGGCTTGGAGGGCTGAAGGGCCTGTTCCTGGGCTGTAAATTTTCTTTGTTCTTTGTACAGTGTGGAAACAGACCCTTCAGCTGAACAAGTCCACACTGACACTCCAAAGAGTAACCCAATCAAACCCATTCCCCTTCCCAATATTTACCCCATCCCAATATACACCCAATCTACACATCCCTGACCACTATGGGCAATGTAGCATGGCTAATTCACCGAACCTGCACATCTTTGGATTGCAGGAGAAGGCCGGAGCAAACCCAGGCAGACGCGGGGAGAATGTGCCAACTCTACACAGGCAGTTGCCTGAGGCTAGAATCAAACCCAGGTCCCTGGTGCTGTGAGGCAGCAGTGCTATCCACTGAGCCACCATGCTGCCCTGATCTCTGCAGACTGTGCAGCGTTAAATGGGGTGATGTATGTGATTGGAGGTGGGTCCTTCAGCGTCCCCGACCTACCTTTCAGTTGTTATCGGGTTCAGTGTGACCGGGAGTGTTCTTAGGGGCATTGAAGGAGGAGACTCCTCTGGGAAGGGTGGGGATGGACCCCAAACCTCTGTGCTCCTGGTACACTGTTGACCGTCTTCCCTGAGCTCATCCCAGTCTATCCTCTTTTCTTTTTCTTCTCTAACCTCTCCGTATGGGCACATTATCACATTTCGAATGGAAAGCTGTGATTTTAATTAGTCAATTTCCTGCAGACACTTGGTATGATCTGCAGCTGCCTGCTTCTTCACTTGGAGTTGGGGGCCACGTGTTGTGTGTCCAAGCTCTGAGATGACACGAAGATGTATGGCAGAGCAAAGTGTGCAGAGGACTGTGAAACTTTGTAGAGATACTAAAGTGAGTGGGCAAATGTCTGGCAGGTGGAATACAAAGTTAATAAATGTGAAGTCATCCCATTTTTGGGAAGAGTTACAGTAAAAAAGAGTATTATTTGAATGATGAGAAGTTGCAGCATGCTGCTATGCAGAGGGACCGGGGTGTCCTTGTACATGAATCACAGAAGGTTAGTCTGCAGGTACAACAGGGAATTAGGAAGGCAAATGAAATTTTGTCCTTCATTGCTAAAGGGATTGAGATTAAAAGCAGGGAGGTAATGTTACAGCTGTACAAGGTGCTGGTGGGGCCATACTTGGAGTACTGTGTGCAGGTTTGGTCTCCTTACTTGAGGAAGGATGCACTGGCACTAGAGGGGGCACAGAGGAGATTCACTGAGTTGATTCTGGAGTTGAGGGGGTTGGCTTATGAGGAGAGACTGAGTAGACTGGGATTAAATTCGTTAGAATTTAGGCGAACAAGGAGGGATTTTATAGTAACATATAAAAAATTATGAAGGAAATAGATCTGATAGAAATAGAGAGGATGCTTCCACTGGTGGGTGAAACTAGGACAAGAGGGCAGAGCCTCAAGATTAGGGGGAGCAGATTTAGCACTGAATTGAGAAGGAACATCTTCACCCAGAGGGCTGTGAATCTGTGGGTACCCCCTGCCCAGTGAAGTGGTTGACATGACTTCATCAATACTTTGAAAGTGAAGAGATTTTTTTTGGAACAGTAAAGGAATTAAGGGTTACAGTGAGAGGGTGGGTAAGTGGAGCTGAGGCTATGAATAGATCAGCCATGATCTTATTGAAAGGCGGAGCAGGCCCGAGGGGCCAGATGGCCTACTCCTGCTCCTAGTTCTTATGTTCTTGTGTCTGCCTGGTGTCGTACTTTAACTGCAGCTTGTAAATCCAGACATTTGCTCTTCCATTGGTTTACTTCTTTCTCCAACACTGCGTGTTGAGTATCCTATATCCTCGCTCACACTGGGGCTGAAATTGCTCCATGTGTAGCGTCCTCTAGCTCCTTACAGACAATTTTTAACTCCTGCTCTGTCCCTAATAACTGCCCTAAACAGCACATGATCGCTGTGACCTACTAAGTCTGGAAACCTTCTTCCCTTGAGCTTTTCTAAGATCATCCCAATACTTCTGCCCGAGGGATCCTGGTTCCGTTATAACATAACAACATTCTGCCCAAATCAGCCGCTTTTTGTTATTGACATACTGTCTCAGTTTGGTTTCCCATCCAGGACAATCCTCTGCTCTGGTCCCTGTCTTTGCCATTTCAATTAAACAGAAAGAGTATCGGGGGGTGGAATGGACTGAGGGTACCGCTGTTGTTACTTTCTTGGTCCTAATACCACTGGGTCTCTCCCGACTTTTCGGTGTTTTTCCTGACCTACCCCAAACACACACAGAACCAGTTGTTTGCTGGACTAGAAGTAAAAACCTGTTGGCTTTACCTTTTCAAGAACAGTTCAGTGGTTTTGACCTTTCTATTCGGATTGATTCACTTGGGACTCCTGACCTTCGTGTGGGACAGCTGTCCTCTTAACAAGTGGCTCAGGCAAAATCGCACGGAGTGTCAGGTCGGACAGGATTCGATTTCAGAGCAACAAAGGCACGACATATCGAGGTCCCATCTGGGGTGCCAATTTGTTATTCCTGCCACACAGTGTGTTTAAAATCTGATATTCAGCAAAAGAACTGGAAGACAAAAATATTTGGTTGTTGAACACAATTAATATTAGAACAATAAAGTATACCATAAACTAACAAAAAATCCATAACAGACTATCTTGTGTTTTAGCTTAACCTGGTGTGATCGTATCCCATCCCACTGGAACGGAGCTCCACACGGTGATGTCTTCTTCTTCTTCCGATGGTCTTGGAGGTGTCTTCTCTTTCAGTGGTTATTCTCGGGTTACCGCGCTGAGTGGGGTTTTGCAATGATTCTATTCGTTCAGAGTCATCCTGCCCTTTTGGGAGGGTCTTGAGGATCTGCCAATGGATTGACCAGGTTTGATTGCCCTGATCAATCAGACCCATCCAGGTGTTGGCACATTGATTCCAGGGTGTTCCTTTGGTGTCCATTATGGTAGGTGCTGGGTGCATGTAGCCTCCTCCAAATAAGGGTACTAGGCACCTCCATGTCTGTTGAATGACTCCCTGCTCCAAATTGTCCCAAGGGTGGACATTCCATTGTCCCATTCAAGACCAACTTCAGGTGGGTATTGCAGGGTCTGTAGCTGTCAGGTTTGTTTGTAAACCGTCTGTGAGCAGCTGCAGCCTGTCTGGATCCTGCAGCGTGTGGATGAGCACAGTCACTTTAGTCAAGACTGGGTTCGATTTCCCAGCAGGCTTTAATCATTGTCCATCTTTTGTAATTCCATGGTAAGTTTGTTATTGTCCATCATAAGTTCATTATTTTGGCTGACCCATCTGACCACAGGATGTTGTGGGCACAAGGGATATCAGACTTTCAGTGGTTTTCCGGTGAGTGGCGGGTTAGTTCAGGAATAGCCCTCGGTAAAACCAGGATAGAATTGGATGTGGGGGATGCCACAAGGGCCAGGTCGGTAATTAATGATGTGGCAATGACTGCTGACAGACCGGGATCCCGTCACTGAGTCACCCTTTAGTTCCCTGTGCACAGTACACAGGCTGTGGCCAACCAGCTCGGAGCTTCTGATCTCCGAAGTCAGCCAGGGTTCTCCTGATTGGCCTGGGTTAACAATCCCAATCAAGGACCTGGTGGTCAGTGAGATCAACCTGGTTCCAATCACTACAGATGTGAGGACTGGAGGTCAGCAAGTTGATCCTGAAACATTTCTTTGGAGTTGTGGTTCTGAAACAACTAATAAAAATAAAGAACCAAACCATAACTTGGGGATTGTTACAAAATCCAGAAACTCAGCTCATGTTCTGGGGATCTGGGTTTGAACCCTGGCATGGCAGATGGTAGAATTTGAATTCAATTAAAAAAATGAAACAAAGAATCTACCGATGGCCATGAAACATTGTTGATTGTCAGAAAAACCCATCTGATACACTGATGTCCTTCAGGGAAGTAAATCTGCAATCCTTACCTGGTCTGGCTGACATGTGAATCCAGATCCACACACTATGTTTGACTCTCAATTGCCCTCTGAAATGGCCTACAAAGCCATTCAGTTGTACCAAAGACTTCAAGAGAAACCATGGATGGACAATAAGTGCTTTACAGCCAGTGACGGCCCCATCCCAGAGAAGGATGTGGAAGCTTTTGAGAGGTTGAGAGGATACTTAACAGAATGCTGTCTGGACCAAAGGGCATCTCTTTGAGGGATCGAGACCTTTTCTCATTGGAGTGAAGAAGGACGAGAGGTGACTTGATGGAGGTGTACAGGATGATGAGAGGCATAGATAGAGTGGTTACCCAGAGATTGTTTCTCAGGATGGAAATGGCTATCATGTGGAGGCATAATTTTAAGGTAATTGGAAGAAGGTTTAGTTGAGATGTCAGAGGTAGATTCCTTCCACAGAGAGTGGTGGGTGCTTGGAATGTACCAGTGGTGGTAAGAGTCAGAAACATTAGGGACATTTAAGCAAGTCTTGGATAGGCACATGGATGATAGCAAAATGAAAGGTATGCAGGTCAGTTTGATCTTAAAGTAGGATAAAAAGTTGACACATCATTGAGGGCCGAATGGCCTGTGCTGTACTGTGCTGTGCTGTGCTGTGCTGTGCTGTGCTGTGCTGTGCTGTTCCATGTAACTCTACATGCTCTTGTTAACCCTTTTGAGAAGAGAAAATCTCAGCCTTTGTCTCAATCATTTGGACTCTCATTACAATCGGTTTCGATCATGATTTTGAGAGTTCAGTAATCTGTGTCCAAAGCACTTTGGGTGTGTGGATAGTACACAGTCAATTTTTGTTGTTTAATCCCCAAATTACTGATGTTACCGTGACAACGTTTTGTCATGAAGTCTGATCCTTGATTAAATTGTGCTTCGGGATTGGTGGACCCAAACAATGAAAAGCTCTGCGAGTGTTTGTCACTACCACTGCAATTCTGATTGTTTGAAAGAGAATAGTCTCTAAAAATCCAGTTGTCACAGCCAGAATGATAAGAAAATATTCACTTCTAGCCTTTGATTTCAGTAATGGTCCTATAAAACCCACCAATACATGACCGAATGGTTCCTTATAAACTGGTGTAAGAATCGGAGTGCTCGTTTAATCACGAATTGAGTTTTACCTCCAACTTGACATAATGACACATTTTACAAAATTGTGGTGTCACTATCTGATGTACAACTAACCATCCTCCAGATACAGCCTCCACTTCCTCACTGGTACTGCATTCTGAAGATAATAACACACTGGAGCTCCTTCAGCCTCTGCCTCAGTATGAATTGGCTGCACTGTTTAATTCAGGATCTGTTTTCTGGTCTGTAACTCAGGATGTCAAACCCAGCACTCCACCTGCAATATCTTCACCTCTCTGGAATGTTTCAGCTATCCTTGTACTTGCTTTTGGGGTCTCATCAACCCGTTTGGATGGATTTTGTTTAACCATCCCTCTAGTTACTCCACTCAAAGGAAAGTTACCAAGAACTTGATCCATAATTATTTTGTCTTTTGAACTTCCTTTAGGTATTCTGTAATTCTGAGCAAAACTATTACCTTCAGTCCGGCCAAATCATTCTCCAGCAGTAAGTCTACTCCCTCAATCAGTAATATCTTTACGACTCCAATAAGTACGTCTCCTGATAAAGCACTTTCCAATTTATTTTATATAATGAAACAGGAAAATATTGTTAACTTTGGCTCCCATCAAACTCACTGGAGGAAAAGCAATCCTTTCTCCAGTAAAAGGGTTTGTGTTGTCCCTGTATCTCTTAATATAGTTAATGGTTTAGCGACCTCACCTGAAGGAAAGGAGTCACTTTCCCTTTCGACAAAAGGAACCTCTCATCTCCCTCACACATTACTGTACTCATGACAGAACTCACCTCTGGCCTTTTTGTTATAGTCAGAGCTACAGTGTGCTCCACGTTATTCTCTTTATTGTGCTCCCTTGTCATCTTTGCTGACTCCTCGAAGTCCCATAGATTTTCCTCACACCTTCCAACATTCCGAATGCACATGACCCAACTTAGTCGAAAAGAAACATTGAAGTTTCTGAACCGAACCTCCCCCCTCAGCAATTTCCTTGTTAATTTTCGGGAATTCCATCCTGTCCGTCCTGGTGACCTACCTCCCTTTTCCTTCACCACTTTATATTTTTCTCACATTTCTGGCCTGACACAAAAAGAGATCAGGGATCAGTTCGTATCCATCAGCCATTATAACGGCTTGTCTTGCCCTGAGTACAATTTGGTTTTCGACGTGAGTTCTGTTTACAGAAGATTAGGATGACTTAAATACTTTTAAAATAACAAGGTGGCCCGGTGGTTAATGCTACTGCCTCCCAGCGCCAGGGACCTGGGTTTGATTCCAGCCTCATGTAAGTGTCTGTGTGGATTGAGATTAGATTCCCTACAGTGTGGAAAAAGGCCCTTCGGTCCAACAAGTCCACACCGACTCTCCGAAGAGTAACCCACCCAGAGCCATTTCTCTCTGACTAATGCACCTAACACTATGGGCAATTTAGCATGGCCAATCCACCTGACCTGCACATCTTTCGACTGTGGGAGGAAACCCACGCAGACACAGGGAGAATGTGCAAAATCCACACAGACGGTCACCCAAGGCTGGAATTGAACCTGGGACCCTGGTGATGTGAGGCAGCAGTGCTAACCACTGAGCCACCATGCCACCCTTTGCACATTCTCCCTGAGTCTGTGTGGGTTTCCTCTGGGTGCTACGGCTTCCTCCCACAGTCTAAAGATGTGCAGGTTAGGTGAATTGGCCATACTAAATTGCCCATAATGTTCTGGGATGTGTAGGTTAGTCAGGGGAAATGTTAAGTAGTAAGGGAATGGGTCTGTGTGGGATACTCTTCGGGAGGTTCAGTGTGGACATGTTGGGTCAAAAGGCCTGTTTCCACACTGTAGGGATTCTATGAATATTTTCTCTTTGTAACATTGTAAGTATTGACAGGCTTAAATGCTCTTATCCATGAATGGACATTATCTTAAATCTCCGAAGCTCAGTCTATGTTTGTCCAGGCTGTTTCCATAAGTTCCAAAACCTCCAACTGGATGTTTCCAGGACCAACTCCTATCCACCTTGAACAGCTCATCGTAAACCCTGCACTGTTCCTGTAACAGGGATGTAGAAATCTCTTCTACTTTACCAGATAATTTATTTTGCATGGGCAAGGTCAGTTCTGCTTGTGCCCACCTTATGTCTGTTATCTTCTCAAACACCATGAAAATTGCTTCCATTTCCTTCTTTTCAAATTTTGACAAAACCTGCTGTAGTGTTTGAAATGTGGGCCCGGTGGATCTCATTGATTAGATTGGATTCCCTACAGTGCGGAAACAGGCCCTTCGGCCCAACAAGTCCACACCGACCCTCCGAAGAGCAACCCACCCAGACCCATTCCCCTACATTTACCTCTGACTAATGCACCGAACACTACAGGCAATTTAGCCTGGCCAATTCACCTAACCTGCACATCTTTGGACTGTGGGAGGAAACCGGAGCACCCGGAGGAAACCCAAGCAGACACGGGGAGAATGTGCAAAATCCACACAGATGATTGGGAATTGAACCAGTTTCCTTGGCACTGTGAGGCAGCAGTGCTAACCACTGAGCCACTGCGCTGCCCCTTTTACAAGGTCCTTGATTGGGTTGTTACCTGGGCCAGGGGGCACTGGGGGACAGATATAAACAGGATATTCAGAGAGTCTCCTCATTCTCGGAACTGGCTCTGAGTTGGCTGGTAAGAGCCCATGAAAATAAAATGTGTCTTGGCGATAGGATCCTGGCCTCTGTGCAATCATTTCACCTGCACAATCTGAAACATCTCTGACTGAACTGTGAATTATGGCTCAAACCTTCCTCTTTAAGTCTCTTCCAAACATTTGGTTTAACTTGCCCAGCATAGAGTAACATAGAATCCATAATGTGTGGAAACAGGCCATTTAGCCCATCAAATCCACGTTGACGTTCAAACAAGGATTCCATCCCGTCCCTGTAACCCTGCATTTCCTATGGCTAATCCATCTAACCTTACATCCCTGGGCACTATGGGTAATTTAACATGACCAATCCACCTCACCCGCATATCTCTGGACTGTGGGAGGAGACTAGGTGACCCGGAGCAAACCCACACAGAGGGTCCCAAGGGTGCAATCAAACCTGGGTTGCTGATGCTGTGAGGCAGCAGTGCTAACCACTGACCCACTGCTCCTAAATGGCATCATTTTCAATTTCTGTTACTTTTCTTTCTCTTGCCACTCTTGTTCCAATTTTTTAAGCTTTAATTCTCTTTGAAATTTTTTCCTTTCTCCTCCCTTTCTATCTCTTTCTCTGCTCTTTGGAATTCTAATCTCCAATTTACAATTTTTTTTTCATTTCAGCCCCATTCACACAAATACTGACAGATGAACAAACACAGTTAAGGGATAAATACAATACAATAACAAAACTGGCCAGATCATGCAAGTGGTTCTCATGATACTTTAGTTCCACAGGCAGAGATAATTGTTTCTTGGTTTGACTTTCTGGAGATCTCAATCAGGGTCAAAGTTTCAGCTCACTCCGATGAACTCAGTAATACTTGGAACTGAGTTTCTATTCTCTGAGCTTCCAATCGGTGCCAATGGAAGGTTAGTCAGGGAGCTTTCAAAACTTCATGCTTTTGCATCAAAACTCCTGCTCCCTGAAAACACAGACCAAAATCCAGTTCAAAACTGTGGCCTTTCACTCTCACCCTGACCATCTCCCCACGAGGTCCCAGTTATCATTCAACATCTACCATCAGCTTGAGCAGAAGGTCTCCCCCAGAGCGGATTGATCGAGGTAATGGCAAAAAATTAATGATCAAGATCTACTATCTGTTTAAACAGACTGCTCTCCCAGCTCACACCTGTTCTATGGAATGGTTTTGATCAAGAAGCAATCTGCAAATAACTTCCAGGCCTGGCCTCACAAGGAAACCAAAACTTGTTTGTCATCTTCAGTTCACATCTTTTTAATTCCCAGCTCCAAAGTAAAACTGATGAAATAAAAATAATGAAGTATTAGTGAGGGTTATAACATCATGAACTGCAGCAGCTCGCTAGTACCTTTGTGACAACAATGGGGGACCAGTAACACCCGCTCACAACACCTACACCCCATGAACGAATAAAAGTTCAGCACGTAAAGAATTATATGAAGTAATCTGAACAGTAAATTAAGGCTCATGCAAATGGAACTTAAAGAATTCTGTTGGTCTTCGGTGGTGATCATGTTCTGCACAAGTTCCCCCCCACCCTTCTTTTTCTCACTTTGACAGCATTTCCCTCTGTTGCTTCCTCCCTCAAGTGTCAATCAAGCTTCCCCTTCAGTACAACAATGGTCACTGTGTTAACCACTTGGTGTATGGGCGGGTTCCACATTCTAACCACTTCCTGTGTTTTCCTGAATCCCTTGGTGCTTTGGTGGTGACTAGAATATTTACAGTTCCTGGTTTCAGGTCCCTCCACATTTCCTGCTTGTCGGTACTATCTGACATCTCCTAACTTTCACCGTCCCCATCAGTTGGCCTTCTCGATTTGGGAGCAGAGTCTGAAAGTCTGTTCTGTATTTCTTCTCCTTGAATCCTCTCCGTGAATGCATCGTTTTTTGTAAAGACTTCCATTTTGCTTTTTTATAGTTTTGTCAAGACACATTATTCCTTGTCTCTGCTGCATGACCTGGCTTTGTAACTCGTAATTGTAAGCTGGGTTGTCCTCTCCACAATCCTGCTGAACATTTTCACACTCAGAGCAGTCAATCACACTGCTCATTGTCAGAAATCCCTGAATCCTGAGGACAACAGGGGTTTGGTTTCGTCACCTTCCATGGACTCTTTGTTTTGATTCATTCAAGGCATCCAGTTGCCACTGGCTGAGCCAGCATTCATTATCCCTCCCGAATTGCCCAGAAGCCACTGGGAAGTCACTCGCATTGCTGTGTGTCTGGAATGATATTTGAGCCAACCAGGGAAGAATGACAGACTTTCTATTCGATAGGTCATGGCCATCACGAGCCTGTTAATCCAGACTGACAAAAAGGAAAATCTAACATTGTGGGATTTGAATCTCATTCCACAGAACCTTACCTGGGTCTCCAGATTAATAACCTGGTAATACTAGAATGGGACCATTTTACCTCCTCATTTTGAGTGAATCATACAGAATCTTCACTTTTCAGTACAATTGTTGCCCAGTGGCCTTGTTCCTGTTTTTCTTCACTGCTTCAATAGGTGGTTTTGAAGTACCCATCTTCCCTCTTGGCATCTCCTTGTGAACTACTCAGACCTATTGTAGAGCGATAGAGTCATACGGATGTACAGCACAGAAACAGACCCTGTGTTCCAACTCGTCCATGCCGACCAGATATCCCAGCCCAATCTATTCCCACGTACCAGCATCTGGCCCATATCCCTCTGAATCCTTCCTATTCATATACCCATCTTGATGCCTCTTAAATGCTGTCATTGTACCAGCTTCTACCACTTCCACTGGTAGCTCATTCCATACATGCATCATCTTGTGTGTGAAAAAGTTGCCCCTTAGGTCCCTTTTATATCTTTTCCTTCCCAGACTAAATCTATGGCCTATAGCTCTGGATTCCCACATCCTAAGGAAAAAACCTTATCTATTTATCCTATCCATGCCCCTCATGATTTTATAAACCTCTGGAAGGTCACCCCTCAGCCTCCGATGCTCCAGGGAAAACAGCTCCAGCCTATTCAGCTTCTCCCTATAGCTCAAATCCTCCAATCCTGGCAACATCCTTGTAAATCTTTTCTGAACCCATTCAAGTTTCACAACATCCTTCTGAATTGCACACAAAATTCCAAACGTAGCCTCATCAATGTCCTGTACAGCCATAACATGACCTCCCAACTCATATACTCAATGTTCTGACCAATAATGGAAAGCATACCAAACACCTTTTTCACTATTCTATCTGCCTTTGACACCACTTTCATGGAACTATGAAGCTGTACTCCAAAGTCTTTTTGTTCAACAATACTCCTCAAGACCTTAACATTAAGTGTATAAATCCTGCTCTGATTTGCCTTTCCAAAATGCAGCACCTCACATTTATCAAAATTAAACTCCTTCTGCCATTCCTCAGCCCATTGGCCCATCTGATAAAGATCCCATTGTATTCTGACCTAACCCTCTTCGCTGTCCACTGCATCTGCAAAATTACTAACTATACCTCCTAAGTTCACATCCAAATCATCTATAAAAGTGACAAAAAGTTGTGGACCCAGCACTAATCCTTGTGGCACACCACTGGTCACAGGCCTCCAGACTGAAAAGCAGCCCTCCACCACCACCTTCTGTCTTCTACCTTCGAGACAGCTCTGTATCCAAATGGCTTGTTCTCCCTGTATTCCATGAGATCTAACCTTGCTAACCAGACTCCCATGAGGAACCTTGTTGAACACCTTACTGAAGTCCATATCAATCTTTTTTTTGCGGCTCCTCCATTGTCTTTGGGTTCAGCTGCCTCTTCCTTCAGCACTGTTACTTATTGGGCCATAAGGGAGGGAGGTTTACTGGGTTGTCATGGGGAACCAGTATTCTGGTCTTGATGAGTTAAATGACTTTGACATTGAGCTTTATTTGATTCTGTCCTGTTCAATGTGTAGGACATTGTTGTGATCCATTGGGAAGTGTCCCCGCTTCAACAAGCTCAGGGTTCAAGTCACATCAGGTTTACCCTTCAGTCTATTCAGGGCACCACAGAGGTTGTCATCATGAACGGACACTAATTCATGAGATTACCCTTTAAAGGAAAGTAAGGAGTCAATTTTATCTGTTCTTCACTTTAGGAGATGTTGTGACATCTTAAAATACTGTCAATCAATATCTACTTCATCAGGATACAATGGGTCAGTCCCATGACCTGTCAGACAGTCTGAAGCATCAGAATAGAAGCCCGATTTCCAACAAAGGTCGCCTCCCAGTAATCCAAAATACACCCTTCAAATAAAAATACGCATTATTGTTAGACCGATCCTGTGTGTGTTATTTTTGCATCGAAGAGGAAAGCAGTGCAAAGATTGAGCAGAGATCTTTCCAGTTGTACAATTTTTGACAGAGTGGATAGAATGTTTCCTCTTGTTGTGAACTGCACAGTTGGAGACATCATAATAATGAGAGGTCACTTATCATTGAGTTTAGACTGGATCTGGGCCAAAGGAAGGCTGAGGGAAGATTTGATTGAGGTGGTCAAAATCATGAGAGGTCAGGATAGCATGGATAGAGAGAGACTGTTCTCATTCATGAAGCGATAAAAAACCAGGAGGCATTGTATGATGAAGGTTTATAAAATATTATTATTCATTCAGAATTTGTAGAGGGAAAATAGATTTTACTTTTCAGTTCTGTGATAACAATGTCTTTCTTTTAAATGAAGGGGCCAGAATGACACTTGGAACAATGAAGTAAAGACAGCCTTTCTGAGAAACTATGTCAATTAATCCAGTCACGTCAGGAGTTAATTACTGAATATTTTCAAAGTTGAGTTTTAAGATCAGAATTAAGTGTCACTCGCGGTTTGAGTTCAGACCAATAGAAGTCATGGCAGGAGAAGGCGTTTCTTTCTTAATTTTATAAAAGTCTCCAGTTGAGAGTTAGAAAGAAATCTCCAGACCATCAGTGCTGAAAATAAATCTGAATCTGTTTCAACACACCCAGGAGGAGGGCTGGAAAGGGACACTGTGTTAGTTTATGTCAACGTGTTTCATGAAGGGACAGAGAGAATCCTGTCTGGTGAATGTGTAAAAACTCAGTGACATCCTTAAGTGGAGCTGACTGAAGTCCGTGTAGATTACATCAACTACATTACCCTCATCTATACACCTCGTCACCTCCGAGAAAAATTCAATCCAGTCCAATTCAATCCAATTCCTTTACAAAGCCATGCTGATGACCCTTGGTTAACCCTTGTCTCTCCAAGTAAAGATTCATTCGGTCTCTCAGAATTGTTTCTAATAGTTTCCCCAGCATTGATGTTGTACTCACTGGCCTGTAGTTTCCTAGTTTATCGCTACCACCCTTCTTGAATAATGACACCTGTCCTTCAATCCTCTGGCACCCCTCCTGTGACCAGAGAGGATTTGGAAAGTGATATCAGAGCTCTTGCATTCTCCACCTGGGATACCATGTGGGCCTGGGGAATTAGCCACTTTCAAGTCTGTTAAGATCTCCATTGCCACTTCCATCTATATGATACTTTGTTCACATTTGGCGTGGTCTGTGTCCCTGATTTCTATACCAACGCTGCACTTCTCTCTATTATGAATACCGATGTGAGAAACTCACTTGCAACTTCACCTGAGACTTGCAGCTCCACACACCGCTTGTAATTTTGGTTCCTAATAGGAATTATTCTTTCTCTAGTTATTCTCTTGCCCCTAACATATATTACAATCCCTTGGACTCTCTTTATCATTATTCAACAGTTTCTTTCCCTGACCAAACTTTGCCTCCTAGTTTCTTCATTAAGTAACCTCTGTACACCTTTGGGGGTATCCAGTGTTTTCAGAGCTCAGTAACTCCCATAAGCTTCCTTTTTTCCCTTTTCTAATCAAGTTGGTACATAATGCCCTGAATCTGCATCACAGGTAGACAGTGTGGTTAAGAAGACATTGAGCATGCTTGCTCTCATTGCTCAGATCTTCGAGTGTACGAGTTGGGACGTCTGTTGAGGTTGTCCAGGATGTTGGTGACTTCTCTTCTGGAGTACTGTGTATAGACCTGGCTGTCCGGTTGGATTGTGCTTGGCATGGAGGGTTTGAGTCATAAACATTGGGTCTTTTTTCACTGGAGCACAGGAGGTTGAAGGGTGCCCTTATAGAGGTTTATAAAACCATAAGGGGCACACATAATAGAATCGTGAGAGTTTTTTCCCTCGGGCGTGGGAGTTCAAATCTAGGGGACATTTTTTTAAGGTGAGAGAAGAAAGGTTTAAAAGTACACAGGATAAATGTTTTCACACACAGGGTGGTACTTGTGTGGAACGAACTGCCAGAGGAAATGGTGGACGTATATACAGTTACAACATTTAAAAGACATTTGGATATCTGCATAAATAGGAAAGATTTGGGCCAAGTACAAGCAAGTCAAATGAGTTTAGTTTGAGAACCCGGTCAGTGTGGACTGATTGGGCCAAATAGTCTGTTTCCATGCTGTATGTTGTTGTGTCACCATAATAACACCAGATCAGAGGGGCTGCTTTTTCATTAGAGAGAAGCAGCTGGTGGTGGTTTAACCTGAGGGCCACCAGACCTTAGGCAAGGGAAAAGATTGAGAAGGAGAGCCCTTCATGGTAACCTCAAACCAGTGATAGGAATTAAACCCATGCAGTTCACATCACACTGTTTTATAAACCAACAATGCAGCCAACTGAGCTAAACCAATTCCCTAGCTCTATGACCTTATAACTCTACATCATCCCTCTTTTGTAGCAATTGACTCATTGGTCAATGTTGTAACACCATCTCCCCTTTTACATCCCTCCCCACCTCGACACATCTCATCTGATGGTTCTATACCCTGGAATATGGTGCTGCCAATCCTGCCCCACTCTCAACCATGTCTCTGTGATCATTATATCACATCCCCACTCATTAATCTCCACCCTCAGCTCATCTGCCTTACTCACAAGTAAATGCCATCCAGCCATGCCATGCTCCCTTCTGCCCTCACTTGATGACGTTCACACTGCTTTCTGGACATACTTGGGTTGCCTTTTCAGGTCAGTTAGCCCAGTTGGCTGGCCAGTTGGTTTGCAGTGTAGAGTGTTGCTAACAATGTGGGTTTAATTCCCATACTGTCTGAGGGGATCCTGAAGGTCCCATCTTCTCAACCTTGCCCTTTGTCTGAGGCAGAGTGACCCTCAGGTTAAATCACCATCAGTCAACTCTCTAATAAGACAGCAGTTCTCTGGGATTATGACCGATTTTTTTTTTTTAACTTCAGTTCTCCTTCAAGTCTCTGTGTATCACCTCCAGCCCCTATAATACTTCCAGTGCGTACCCCATCCTTCTGCTACAACTGATGAATGAGCCAGGTTGCTGAAGGCTGGCTCGGTAATAGAGTAGAAAGTGATGGGAAATAGAAAAGGTTCTGCAGGAAGGGCCCTGAGTCCTGCTCTTCAGATAACTCTGGGTCTCCTGGAACAATGGAGAGTTCAGAAAACTCTCAGGCACCAAACCCTCTCTTCAACCAACAGCAACAAACCCCTCACAGTCTCACCTCAGGATGTTTACAAACCACCTGAAGCCCTCTGTGGTGTTCCAGTCTGTAGTTCATTCCACACTGTCTCAGATCTGTTTCTAAACCATGATTGTCCGATACTAAATACAAAGACAAAGTGAGGACTGCAGAAACTGGAGGTCAGAGTCGAAAAGTGTGGCGCTGGAAAAGCACAGCAGGTCAGGCAGTATCTCAGGTGCAGGATAATCGATGTTTCAGGCATCATCCCAGATCCATCTCTCCAACTCGGCATCGCCCTCTTAAACTGTCCTCCCTGTCCATCCTCCTTTCCACCTATTCGTTACACCCTCCCACTGAGCGATCACCATCACCCCCGACCTGCATCTACCAATCATCTTCCCAGCTGAGTGACCCCAGCCCCACTCCCCGATTTATCTCTCAGCCCACCTCTCCCTCTCCAAATTCCTGAAGAAGGGCTTATGCCCGAAACGTCGATTCTCCTGCTGCTCGGATGCTGCCTGACCGGCTGTGCTTTTCCAGCACCACACTTTTCGACTCTGATGTTAAATACAAACTGAAACAACTGTGGATGCTCTCTCTCTCTCCCTCTCCCCTCACAGCGGATTCTGCTGGAATGTTACTTGCCACTTGTCATCCCAAGCCCAGATATTCTCCAGATCTTGTTGGATTTGAACATGAACTGCTTCAGTATTTGAGGATTTGTAAATGATGCTAAACATTGTATAATCATCGGGTAAGCTCCCCACTTCTGACCTAATGATGGAGGGAAGGTCATTGATGAAACAGCTGGGGATGTTTGGGCCTGGGGGAATGCCCTGAGGAACTCCTGCAGAGATGAGAGAACTGATGTCCCATTACCATGACCATCTTCCTTTGGAGCAGGTGTAACTCTAACCTCTGGAGAGTTTGACCCATGACTCCACTTGATTCCATTTTTTTTCAGAGATCCTTCCTGCCACACTCGTTTGAATCCAGCCTTGGTGGGGTTTGTTTAAAACAAAGGGGGAGGGGTGTTATGTATCTGGTTGGATGCTGCCCCTTCAAGAAAGCTGGTTAGGTGACTTGCAGGGTGTCATTTCCCCTTCCCCCACCTCACCCCAGTTCCAAACTTCCAGCTCAACACCGTCCCCATGACCTGTCCTACCTGCCTA
Source organism: Chiloscyllium plagiosum (assembly GCF_037043375.1). Classification (NCBI taxonomy): domain Eukaryota; kingdom Metazoa; phylum Chordata; class Chondrichthyes; order Orectolobiformes; family Hemiscylliidae; genus Chiloscyllium; species Chiloscyllium plagiosum. The sequence goes on from NW_028270140.1 coordinate 152,251,927, forward strand.
TCTTCTTTTCCACCTATCCATTCCACCCTGCACTCTGACCTATCACCTTCATCCCACCCCCATTCACCTACTGTACTCTATGCTACTTTCTCCCCACCCCCACCCTCCTCTCATTTATCTCTCCAACCTTCAGGCACTCTGCCTGTATTCCTGATGAAGGGCTTTTGCCCGAAAGGTCAATTTTCCTGCTCATCGGATGCTGCCTGAACTGCTGTGCTTTTCCAGCACCACTCTATTCCAGAATCTGGTTTCCAGCATCTGCAGTCATTGTTTTTACTATGCGGGGTGTGGTGCCAGGGGCTCAGTAAGGAGACAGTTGTGGAGGTGTGAGCATCATCAATGAAGTGTTCCTGTCCAGAATTTTACCTGTGCCTCCCAAATGTGGAATTTCTGGTTCCCGTCCCAGTGAATTACAAACGTCACAATAACAAAATGGCATAACTTTAATATGAAAGGTAGGAGGTTCAGAGGGAGTTTCGGGCAAAATGTTTTCGCTCTGAGGGTGGTGGGATTCTGGAATGCATTGCCTGCAACTTTACTAGATGCAGGAAGCCTCACAGGCTTTATAAAGTATTTGGATGAACACATGAAATGTCATAAGATCAAAGCCTCTTTGCTTAGTACGGGAAAGTGAAACTTGTGATTAAGTATGAGGGATCTCAGGAAAACATATGAAATTTTAGCAAAGACTAGACACAGTAAATGCAAGAAAGATGTTCCTGATGACTGAGGAATCAAGAACCAAGGGGTCACTGAATAAGGATATGGGGTAGGTCATTTAGGACAGAGATGAAGGAGAAATTCATTTCCTCACAGAAAGCATAAGGAATACATTACTACAGGTGGCACAGTGGCTCAGTGGTTAGCACTGCTGCCTCACAGGGCGAGGGACCCGGGTTCAATTCCCATCTTGGGCAACTATCTGTGTGGAGTTTGCACATTCTCCCCGTATCGACGTGAGTTTCCTCCAGGTGACCCGATTTCCTCCCACAATCCAAAGATGTGCAGGTCAGGTGAATTGGTCATGCTAAATTTCCCTTAGTGTTAGGTGCATTAGTCAGGGGTAAATGTAGGGTAATGGGTTTGGATGGGATGTTCTTCGGAGGGTCAGTGTGGACTTGTTGGGTTGAAGGGCCTGTTTCCACACTGTAAGGAATCTAAAAAGAAAACAGTCGAGGCCAAAACATTGAATACTTTAAGAAGGAGTTAGATAGAGTTCTTCAGACTAAAGGTGTCAAAGAGTATAGTAAGAAAACCAGAACAAGGTCCTGAGTTGGACAATCAGTAACGATCACATTGAAAGGTGAAACATGCTTAAAGGGCCGAATGGCCTCTTCCAGCTCCTATTTTCTACGTTAACAAATGCCTTCTGGAAATATAAGCTCAATGTATCCACATGTTGTCCTTTATCTGCAGTACATTTCATTTTCACAAAGTGACCTGCTATAACTTCTTCAATATTAATTTCTAGCATTTTCACTCTGATAGATACTTTCTGCCTTCTTCCCTTTTTGAATAAATGACTTACATTCACTATTTTTGAAAGGAATGGGACATCCCCTGAACCTCGAGAACTTTGGGAATTTAAAGCAATTGGTCAACTTTCCCAGCAGCGACACCTTAAAGACCCAAGATACCCTCCATCAAGGACCCAGGAAGTTGCCAGCCCACAGCTTCAATGATTAACTCAGTGTCATTTCTCTGGGGATTGTAATTTTCTTGCAGATGCAAATATTATTTGAATTCATCTGCCATTTCCATTATTAATTCTGCAGACTGACTCATATTGTATCTGTTTCTAAAGTCTTCATAGAAATACATATTTCGACATGATTTTCTCTCGTACATTAATTTTTCCCTCTTTGTACATCTTGGAGCCTTTGTTTCCTGTGCCTTTTATATTCTGTTCAATCTTCAGACCTGTTCCTTTGCTTTGTGTAATTATTTCCTTTTGCTTTCATTTCAATACTTCATTTCTTTTTGCGTTTCCCTCCAAATGCTGGGTCCTGCCCCTTGCAATTTCTCTTTCTCATTGGAATATTTATCTCCTTAATATCTGCCACTATATCTATTGATCATTCCCTTCACCTCATTCATCAGTTCAATTCAACTAGTTCTGCTTTCATACTCTCATAATTATCCTTATTTTAGTTTAACGTAACAGTCTTGGATCCATGTTTCCTCCCTAAAACTGTCATATTAGTATCATTGCTACCTCGGTGTATCTTTGTTTTCATTTTAATAATTAATCTTATCTTATTGCAGAATAACAAGTCTTGAAGGGTCTGATATACTTTTGGCTCCAGAATGTGCTGTTTGTAAAAAATAATTCCAAACATATTCAAAGTGCTCCTCATCTAGACTACCTTTACCCATCTACATTTACCTGGGTTTCTGCATTTGGAAATTCCATGTCATTGCTTGTGGGTTCTGTGGGTCACTTTGTGGCTGATGAGCATAATCCTGCAACCGCTAGTCCTTCCACACTTTTGGAATTTATCCTTGGCCACGGGGTCACTGGTATTCCTTTTCCTGGTTCCTTTTCCATACTTCCTCTTTTCTATCGGTATTTTAAAAGAATTGTATCCCTTCACACAAGAGCTGCCTTCAAGTTGGTTGAAAATATCTTGTGCATGAATGGCTGTGGAGGACTTGTTTTGCGGTTGCATTTTGTCTTGTTCCTGTTTTTGCTACCAAAGTGGATGATCTCATACTTAACCACATTATACCTCAACTACAATATATTTGCACACTCACTGAACTGATCCAAATTGCACTAAAGTATCTGTATCCTCTTCATAGTTTACCCTCTCGCCCAACTCGGAGTATTTAATATTATTCATTCCCAGTTTGCGATTTTGTTTTTTAAGTGAGTAACATGTGGATTTTCTGTGTCTCTCAGATTGATAATTGACTTAGTCTTGCTGTAGCCATGGTGATTTCTTCAGAGGAGAGTTTTTGGGGACAAGCTTTAGAATTGATGGATTTTTGTTTCTCTTAGAATGTTCTGTGGCCCAGGAAGATAAAAAATGGGTCCTCAAGGTTTGTTAGAACTTTCTAGAACTTGTTTTTGTAAGCTTCAGGGATACAGCTATAATTTGGAGGAAGAGTCTTTATCCTTAGTTTTACTCTTGGTTTGTGCAATCTTATGAAATGCTTGGATGAATATGGCACCTGTGAAGGGAAGAACATAGTAATTTACTTTACCTTCAAGTGAAGAGTTAATGTTAATCACAGTTCAGAAATGTTGGGACAAAACCCTGAAGAGGTTACTTGAAACTCAGTGCATTTGAACTCAACTGTATCCTAGTTCCAGTAAAAACCTACATGTTAACCAATAAGTTAAAATTACAAGTGGCGGGGGATCCAAGATGGCGGCGACCCAGTAAGACTGAGTCTATAGTGCTCCTCCCAAGGCTTGGGCACAGTGGGTCACCTACCCCCTACCAAGCTCACCAAATCATTTATAAATCATTTATAATAGTTTAGTAACTGAATTAGTGGTTTAATATTACATTTAAGCTACATTTAAGCAACTTTATCCTAAGTTAAAATGACTAAAGGGAAGGGAGCCCGCAGCTCTCAGCAAGCAGCAACCCCTCCCCCACACTCTCCAGCTGCAGCAGAGGCGTCCACAGCCGCCCCGGGGGACTTACCTACAGTAGCAAGCCTTACAGAAATGCTTTCCAAGCTTGACTCGAAGATCGATGCCTTTATCGTCGAATCCAGGAATCGTTGGGAGTCGCTGTCGGCCGCGCTGAAGAAGCACGACCGTGAAATTGAAGAAATTCAACGCCGAGTCGGAGGGGCGGAGCTAAAGGCCGCGACCTCGGAGACAACCGCTCAATCGGCCGTGGATCAGGTCCGGACTCTCGAGCAGCGAGTCCGGACCTTGGAAAATCATATTGACGACCTCGATAATCAAGGTCGTCGAAAAAATATTCGTTTGCTGGGCCTTCCCGAGCAGGAAGAGGAAGGCCAGCTTACAGCATTCCTGGAGCAGTGGCTGCCACAACTTTTAAATCTGCAAGCTAGATCAGGCCAGGTAAGGGTGGAATGGGCC